>NW_024412376.1:159152398-159179472 GCF_014898765.1 Herpailurus yagouaroundi
CGGAGCTGCCCCGCGCCCCAGCCGCCCGGCCGGCCGGCCGCTCCGGCCCGCGGCGCAGATGGCTGTGCGCGGCGCCAACACCTTGACGCCCTTCTCCATCCAGGCAATCCTCAACAAGAAAGAGGAGCGCGGCGGGCTGCCCGCGCCAGAGGGGCGCCCGGTGCCCGGGGGCACCGCGGTGCCAGTGGCTGAGGCTCCCGCTGTCTGCTGCTGGCGACTCTTCGGGGAGACAGACGCGGGCGCTCTGGGGGGCGCGGAGGACTCTCTGCTGGCGTCGCCGGCGGGGACCAGAACGGCTGCAGGGCGGACCGCGGAGAGCCTGGTTGCTTGGGACTCGGACTCGGCGCTGAGCGAGGAGAACGAGGGCGGGCGGCGCTGTGCGGACGCGCCGGGGGCCAGCGCGGCCAGCCGCGCAGGGGGGACGCTGGGCCTCGGCCAGCCGGTCTGCGAGCTGCCCGCCGCCAAGGACCTGGAGGAGGAAGCCGCAGGCCGGAGCGACAGCGAGATGTCGGCCAGCGTCTCAGGTCTGCCTGGGCTTCGCGGGGAAGGGGGCCGGGCCGGGCGGAGCGGGGGGGGCCGGCGCGGGGGGGGTCGGGCGAGGGGGGCCAACCCCCCCGGGGGGGGTGGGCCTGCTGTGTGCACCCTGCGCTCTGGGGCCCCGTGGCTGGTCGGGGACCGAAGCTATTGGCGCTGGCGCGGACTGCTCTGATCCTCCGGGAACTGAGCCCGAGAGAGAACCGAGAAACTCCGCAGGGCTCTGCGTCCTGCGGTGAGGCCTGAGAGGTCCAGGGACAAATGTGCCCTAGCCTGGGCTAGGAAAAAAACGCCGCGCCCTGGCTTTAAGTGCGTCGCCAGTGCTTCGGCCGTGTCTGGGTCCAGATCCCCCGAATCAGCGGCAGGGAAGAGCAGGGGCCCAGAGACCTCGGGTAGCCAGTGCCCTGGCCCCTGGCCCATAAAGCAGAAACGCCCAGGGCCCGGCCCTCAGCTCAAGGATAGGTGGTGAGGGCGACCCCTAAGTGGTACCGAGGTCGTGCATCCGCCCAGCCTGGGCTTTGGGGGGTGGGGTGGGGGGCTTATTTAACTCTCCCAGACCCCAGGGTCAGGAGAGCTGGGAAGGGCGGAGGAGCGAAGACCTTGGCCACAAACCCTGCAGCTAGCTGAAGACAGAAGGGCTTGGTGTGGGTCACCCCAAAGGTAGCAGGGAGAGGGACAGCCTCAGCTAGGGCTGGCAGGTCATTTGGTCGGAAAGACCCCTGTTCCTATGCCTGGCGCCGGATCCCGCTGTAGGCCTCACGCTGGCTCCAAGTAAATAGTGTTTGCCAGAGGCCGGAGCTCTGGACCTCTCTGTTAGGGGACTGTGTGGAGATCCAGGAGGAAGCTGAGGAGCTGGCGTCGGATTGGGGTTCAGGGACTCCAAGCGGGGGCACCTCCCTCTCTTCACCCTCGGTCCCTAGCCCTCCCCTCATTTGCTTGCAATAAGAGAGAGAGAGAGAGAAGCCCACCAAGGCTTTGGAGCAGCCTGTTGCCACGGCCGCCGCAGAATTCCGGGTGCTTGGGGGTAGGTGGGTGGGTGGGTTAGGTCCCGAATACTTCTGTCCCGGGGATTCGGGCCCCCCACCATCCCCTTGTGTGCAGTGGACGCCTGTGTGCTGCGACTGTGTGTGTAAGCGTGAGTGCGGGGAGGCCGGGGAACCCAGGGAGGGGAGTAGTCTAGAACCCTAGGGCTCAGCGCCGAGAACGGAGGAGGTGCTCAGGCCCCAGTGCCCCACGACCCCGAGGGGAGCCTGGGCCCCAGAGAAGGCAGGGAGCTGGATGTTGGCCACGCAGCGTGGATGAGGCGGCTGAGTGCGTTTCCCTCGCAGGACAGGCCTAAATGCGAGAAACTATGGGGCAGGGTTCCGAGACTGATTGCCGGGGACCCGCGGCTTACACACCCTCCCCAAGCGTTCTTCGGGGATCAAAGTGTACTTCGGTACCCCACCCCACCCCCACGGTCGAGGCCCGACCTCGCTTCTCTGCGGCGCTGACGGTCTGTTGTTTCTGTTCCCCCTGGGATCCGCAGGCGACCGCAGCCCGAGGGCCGAGGACGACGCTGTGGGCCCCGGAAGCGCACGCGTCCCGGCGCTGTGCGGCGGCGGCGGCGGTGGCGGCGGACCGGCGGGCGGCGCGGAGGAGGAGGAGGAGCCCGCGGCGCCCAAGCCGCGCAAGAAACGCTCGCGGGCCGCCTTCTCCCACGCGCAGGTCTTCGAGCTGGAGCGCCGCTTCAACCACCAGCGCTACCTGTCCGGGCCGGAGCGCGCCGACCTGGCCGCGTCGCTGAAGCTCACCGAGACGCAAGTGAAGATCTGGTTCCAGAACCGTCGCTACAAGACCAAGCGCCGGCAGATGGCCGCCGACCTGCTGGCGTCAGCGCCCGCCGCCAAGAAGGTGGCGGTGAAAGTGCTCGTACGCGACGACCAGAGACAGTACTTGCCCGGCGAGGTGCTGCGGCCACCCTCGCTGCTGCCGCTGCAGCCCTCCTACTATTACCCTTACTACTGCCTCCCCGGCTGGGCACTCTCCACGTGTGCAGCCGCCGCGGGCACCCAGTGAGCCGGCCTGGGGCGAGGCAGCAAATGATCCCTGCGCCCCAGTTCCGGACGGCCGCGGACGGCTGTGCAGGTTGTGCTCTGCACAAGGGCGCCCCGCGGAGGGGGCAAGTGGAGGATGAAATCCAGCCTGGGCTCAGACTTCCAGGAGTGCGCCCTGGCAGCGGGACTGAGTCTGTCCAGAGAGGGCGCCTTTTTCTAATTCGAACAGAGGCACCCTATGGCCTAGGGGCCTTGCTCCCCTGTCGCCCGCCTGGAAGCTCTGGGACTTTATTTATTATCACAACAAAGTTGGATGTGGATTGTACCTGCCAGGAGACCACGTTTCCCTGGAGCAGAAAGAACTCCTGGAGATCACTTAGCCTGAATCCCCAGAATTTCAGGCTAGCCGGGAGCCTCGTGCGCTAGGCCACAATAGTTCATGGTATCCATGCTACCAATCTATGTGTATCTACATATCTATTTTTTTTGGAAATTGCATTTGTATCAAAGAGGTGCAGAACCCTGGCAGCCCCAAGGAGCCCCAAGCCATGGGGTTGATTTGAACCGTGAAAGGTTTGGTTTTCCTGCCCTCTGCCCCACCCCTCCCCATGTCACAGCTCGGGTGGGGATGCCCTATTGGGTGCTGAATGTAAAGACGGGAGCCTCTGAGCACAGGGCAGGGCATAGACCCCCCCGGAATCTTTCCCCTGCGAGGTCCAGGGCCGCCACCAACTGGGGAGCTTCCTGGGAACCCCAAACCAGGAGACAGCAAACCCAGCAGCCCTTCACAGAAACTTTCCTGTATTTCTTTTTATTTTTTTAAAGGAGGTTAAAACTTGTAGCACTTTTCAGTTGTTTGTATTCAAATAACGGTTATTTTTGTATTCAATGTGAATATCCCTGACCAGCCTTTCCATGGCATCCCTCGCTGTTCAGCCACCCGGCCCTCTGTCCCTACCCACCATCCTCCGAGATTCTTGCGTTCTGACCCAGGATTCTGTCATCCCTGTCCCTGCCCCGAAGACAGACGATCCTGTCAACCTCGTCGCTTTTTGCCTCCTTAAGGGCACTGTGCACTCATCTAGAATATTAACTTTAAAAAGATTTGTGAAGTTTGGAAGCTCTATTCGCTTTATCTTTTTTTTTTCCTTTAATTTATAAACTTTTAGTTTAACATGCCCTCTTGGACGCCGTGTTTTCTCTGAGCCTCTCTCTGTCTGGCTTTGGGGAATCCAGTACCATGAAAATGTGTGGGGCTCATTTTCCCAACCACTTTGCGGTCCTGGACCCAGGATGCCTCGCCCCTCGAGGAAGCGGCCGTGTTTCCAGCCCCTCAGAAAGTGCTTAAACCCATGTAGTTCAGGGAATGGCGATTTAGGAGATTTTGCAGAAGTCACAGATGAATCCCACTAAATCGGGAGCAAATGCCTAGGATTCCCTTTTATTATTATTATTTTTTTTTTCTGTGGGACTGGTTTCTGAGTCTGGAAATCGTTCAAAACTGAACCTGCACCCAGCTTCAATCCCCTCCTAACCTGCTGACTTCTGCACCTGCCCATGTCCTCTCTGCTTTCGACTTTCCGAGCATTTCTGTAAGTGACCCTGTCTTCATTTCGTTTGGAGAATAGGCTAGCAAGAAGCTGAAATTCTAAAGCGACTAGGGGCAACAAGGCTATAATGAGGGGACCCCCTGGGAGGGTCAACTGAGCTTTGACCCAGGCAGGGAGCAAATGGCCCTCTACCTTGTTCCAGAGCGATTCCACTCTCTCTGTGACACGGTGTCATCTGATCCACACAGAAGCCTGAGGCGGAAGCAGAGAATGAGTGGGGAGAGGGTTATTTATTATTTACCTTTTACAGATGAACACAACCCTCCCCCCTCTCCCCCAGGCCCCGTGCAGACTCCCCAGACTATCAAGGACTGGCCAGAGCAAAATGCTCACCGCTGCACTCCCTTCCCGCCGGTCCGCGTCGAGCAAGGAAGAGTTAATGCCACATTGGAGGCTCTGAGGCCTTGGGGCCGGCGGCCGGCCGCCGGAGCAGGGAAAAGCCAAACCCAGGCCCTAGCTACTTTCAATTTTACCCGGCGCGGAAAGGCCGATCCGCCCTCCTCCCAGGCCGTGACCTTTTCCAGCCTCAAGAGCCGTAGGCCTTTGTAGCCCAAAGTCCTTGGCCAGGGGTCTGCAGGCCGCTCGGCCCAGCAGGCAGCGGGGTGGACAGTCGCGACTTGGGCTTTACCCAACCAATTCCTGTTTGTGGACACAGCAAAGCGCAAAGGGAAAGGCACAGGCCCTCGGGAGATGCACACCCTTGTCCCCGAGTCCAACTACCTTCTAAGTGGTTCCTGCAATCATTTTGTTCCTTTTTGGCATGTTTAAAAATTCCATTTTAACCTCATAATTAATCACGCATGCATTTTCCTTGTAGAAAGATCATTTCCGATAATGCCAGAGTCTCTGCCCTTCCTCTCCGCAGAGATCGACACAACGAGAGGTTTCCCCAGCGGGGGTGGGGTGGGTGGAGAGGGTCGATTACTTCCCTCTGGGAAAATGTCAGATACTTGTGACTGGGGCCCAGGGCGGGTAGGTTTGTCTTCCACCCTTGCAGCTCTGGAGTTGACAGGACTGGGGATTTTCTTTCGAGTAGGCCCGGCGGCGCCTGCTCCCTTCGCGTCCCCTCTCCGCTCCCCGCCAGGGCCAGCGCTGCCGGGCTGGCTCCAGACGCCTGGGGAAAATGACTCAAACGAATTCAGTTTGCCCCGGGTTGTGGCAGTTTCCCTCTGACCTCCCCCGCGGCTGGCCCTGCCACCAGCGCCTTGTGATCTGATTCGTGGAGTCGGAGTCAGCCTGCGGGTCCAGCCGGGCTTGGGGAGGTTTCCCAACGCACTTGGGAGACCCAAGACCGGCACCTTTACCTGGGCCCCTGGCCGCGGACGCGGGACCTGTTGGAAACAGGCGGTATTACTTTCTCAGTTTCCTTTTCCTTCTCCACTCCCACCCCTGCCTTAAAAAAAAAAAAAAATGGGAGAAACAGTCAGTCCTGCTCCCTGTCCACCTTGACGGAGGGGACCTTAGTCCACTCACTCTCTGCGCCCCTGGCGTGCCCTGTTCTCTGTCGGTTTCCTTGGGGCCTGATTTCCCAGCGGAGCTGCAGCTGAACCCAATGTTGGGGGGGGTACCTTTTCGTCTTTCTCAATCCTTTGGGGCCCGTAGTGAATCTCAGCGCTGGCCTTCGGTACAGTTGGGGACGACGTGCACACTTACAGGGGTAAATTATAGCGGGAGGAATGGCTGGGAAGGGGGGCGAACAGCTGTACCTGCACTGAAATCGGCCCCAAGGATTCAGGCTCAGCCCACGATGATTCTTGGGCTCTGGGCAGCAAATTTGGGATGACAGGCTGCCAAATGTCTCGTGTGTGTGTGTGTGTGTGTGTGTGTGTGTGTGTGTGTGTGTGTTTAACTCCAACCCCTGGCCTGTTGGCCTTGGCTCTCCCAACCTTCCTCTAATTCCAAGCAACTAGGTTTGAGGGGCTCATTGACGCGAAGGCGTATCTCGGTAGAGCTGGGCCAAACCGGGGAGCTTAGGAATGAGTTCCATTTCAGAAAATAAGTGGCTTCCGGGCCGCAGAGAATCCGCGCCCACTCGCCAGTCCTCCGCGCTAGGAAAGGGACAGGTTGAGTTCGTTCGAGAAGGTCTGAGAAAGGCTCCCACAAGATCTCCCTTTTCCTCTGAGAGCCCAGTCTGGATCCCCGGATCCCGAGGGGCTGCGCCCCTAGAGGGGCGGCGTCTGAGGGCAGCCCGGAGTGGGGAGCTTTTGCTGACCCAGAAAGTGGCAAGCGTGGGAGCGCCGCACCGAGCATCGCACAGAGGCCAGACCTCCTCCGAGGCCTGCAGAGGTCCCACCGCGCGGGGATCCTGCGACTCTGCGGCCGCCGGAGCTCCATCCTGGCCAGGCCGACCCTCCACTCACGTTTCGTCGGTGTTTGCCAGGAAAAGGTAGTCTCCGGCCTCTGCCTCCGGGGAAGCTGCCGCCGGCCGAGCCTGAGCAGCGGAGAAAATTAGACATCTCCCCTCAACCCGAACACTGGCGGAGGAGCTCCTGGTCCGCAAAGCACGAGGAGGGATCGAGGCAGACTTTGCGAGGCGCAAGGGGGAAGGGGGGTGGGAGGCGCCCTGCCCAGGCGCTGCAGGGCTCCAGTCTTGCGGGCCGCCAACCTCACCGTGCTAGCAATCTTAATTGGGAATCACACCGAGCTGCGTGAGGACCGCGGGACACAGCAAATGCTTGAAAGCGCTTCGTAAATTGAAAAGCGCTGCGGGCGGGTAGCGGCTGGGAGTTACGCACGCTAGCTGCGCGTGGCTACGGCACAAGCCCTGGCTGAGAGTGAAGGCCGCGCGCAGACCCGCCAAGGAAGCGGGAGCTGAGCGCTCCATAATCCGAGGGAGGCCCGGGCGAGCAGCCAAACAATACATAATAACAACAACCCCAAACATCGATAACTACGGTCTGTTGTCAGGGACCTTACACCTGAAAAAGTGCTTCCGTACCCTGCTGCGCAGCGTTTTCCTGTGGCCGCCTTAGCTGCGTGGGCTTGGTCTCCATTTTACAGACGGTGAAATTGAGGCTCAAAGAGGCAATGTGACTTGACCGAAGTTAGAGGCCATAAAGAGGCCTTTCGGGGTCATTCAAAGCTCAGAAGCATATTTTAGTATTTGAGGCTGGCAGTGTGGATAGATGGTCCTTTAGAGCAAGCATCTCCCAGGTTTGGCTTTGGGTGACTGGATGCATGTGCTTTGAAAACCATTAAGCACAGTACAACCAGTGTGGACTCGCTACTACTGTGGCCATTATTAGTATTATTATTATTATGAACTTCTGGGCAATGCTCGTAGGCAGATCTGAAACAGTCTCCCTGAACTCCTGCACCCTTCAGGGTTTTCCAAGTGACCTGGATGTGCTCAGCGATGGGTCCCTTAGAGGTGTAGAGACTCTGGGGCTTTGCCAGTTTTCAAGTCTCCTGATCAATATGTTGTTGTTGTTGTTTTTAATGAAGAAATGCCAAAGCAGGCGGCAAAGAAAAAAAAAAGTTATACTGTAAATGGTTACATCATGTAATAAATTATTTTTTTTCTGTAGTTACACATAGAAATTATTCAACATAAATTTGGTTTCCCAAATCATTAAAACGTTTATAAAAGAAGATTGATTCCCAAGGCCCCTCAAGCTGGGGTGGTCCGGTATGGAGTCCAGGTTAAGTTGAACGATGAACTTCTTTCCAACCTGTTGGGTGTATAGGAGGCTGTGGGGGGAACGTCAAACGTCCACATTTGGGGCAGTTTGCGGATGTGAGAAATGAGCAGACGGCCCCACCGCCCCGCTCCCCGCCGGGAACGCTGCTGTTACGGTTACTTTTTGCCTCGGAGCGGGAGGGGGCGGATAGGGGGGATGGGGGGCAGGCGCCCTCCTTCTGGCGGATCCGGAGCCGACCCAGAATCGGCAGAACTAGCAAATGAAAGTTCCTGTTGGAATGTCAAGTTCAAAGGGAAGACGCAGTAGCTGCGGGAGCCAGGGCAACACCTTCCCCGGAGTGTCTGGCTACGTGCACTCGATCTTGGGCTCAAAGCTTTCCTCCTTGCCCGCGGGAGAGTGCGTGTCCGGCTGTCTCCTCCCCCACCCCGGCCTCCACGCCCGGAGCCCGCGCACTCCAAACCCTCCCTCCCAGAAACACCCGCATTTTCTCCAGGGGTGCCCCGCCCACAGGCCCCGGTGGAGCCCCCGGACCCCAGCGGTTAGTGCGCCCGGTAGTTCAGAGCGCGTGATCTGGGCCTAGGCCTCGGTGCCTACATCACTCCTTACTGTTTCTGCAACAGCAACTAGAGTTCCAGGCATAAGGGGGGCTTCTCGGTGAGTCCTTCCACTCCCCGGCCTGGCCTGCTTCCTGTCGCCACACTCAGGCACCCCGACTGAGCTCCCCTCCTAAGACTTGGGGGTGCGCCCTATCCTTTTAGGGGAGTGCGGCCCTGGACACCTGAGATGTCCAGGTGAGAGCTTCTCTCTCCAGCCTGCACAAATCGGACACCATGGCCCCATAGATCCTAGAGTGATTCTGCCTCGGGCCTGAGTCTACAGGCATGAGTCAGCTCTGCCACTGACTTGATGAATTGGAGGCAATTACCTTCTCTTCTCCGCATCTATATTTAAAAAAAGAAAAAAGGTTGTGACATGCGCTTTGAATCTGGGTAATGTTTGGAGTCCACACTCACCTCTGGCTTGGAGCGGAGGTAAAAGGCAAAGCCTTTCTGCTTTAAATAATGAGCCGCGCCCTTCCTGAGCAGTCTTTTGGAGGGAGAGTTGTTTTGTGTTATTTTTTTAAAAGGAGCTAGGTCCCCCAAGTTGCCGCACCGCTAGGTCTCCCCAAGGCCGTTATCTCTGGGCCTCCTCTGTCCACTTCCCAAGCCTGGGTGGTCAGTCGGGTTGGAAAGTCCAGCTTTTCCTCGGCTTGGACTTCTCCCCACCCACCGCGCTCTGGAGTGGGGGAGACGTGAGGCTTGTGCCGCCTCTGTGGCCGCACTGAGCCTTGGAGAGTCCCCTGTCCTTGGACGGAAAATATGTTAAAAAAAAAAAATTAATGCCACTAGTGCCTTCTCTCCCATGGTCCAGCAGAAAGCAAGGGTGGGCAGCAGGCTGTAAAACGAGCCAGTAAAGCCGATTATTTTAATAAGCTTATTAACATTTTTGAATGGCTCCCCTTGTGCGCGCCAAGGCCTCCCTTGGCGGTGTGGCCCAGCAATGCAGGGGCGTTTTTACGCAAAGACAAGCTCGCTGCCTCTGCCTCTCGGTGCTGCTGCCCTGGGCGCAGGGGGGCCTGGCTGGCCTGGGGCTGCGGGGGTGTGGGGTGTGGGAGTGTCCACAGTGTTCTCTCAGGGACCTCGGTGTCCCCCTCTGGTCCATGCCTTGCTGCGCACAGCCCAGCCCGACAGACTGCGTCCATTGAAGGATGCGGGACTGCTAGGTTAGAGGTCGCCAAGGAGCTGGAGTCACCTAATGTGGCCCCAAAGCGTGCCCACGGCTTCGATGAACCCGCAGGTCTGGCCTTTTGTTCCCACTCTGCTACATTTTTGCTTGTGTTTTTGCAACGATCGATTGTCAATGAAAGTAGCACCTCTCCCTGAAGATCGAAAAACTAAATTGTAAAATCTCGCTCGTGTGCAGGTGTGAGAGTGGGCCGACAGGGGCTTGGTCCGCCCGCAAGCGAGACCTGGAGCTGGAGTGTCACTAGGCTGACTGACTTCTGGGAATCCCTCCCTCTAGGGGAAGCTGAACAACTGGTCCTCCTTCCCCCCACCCCCACCCCGCCTTCACCAACTGCGTTGGAAAGGAAAGAGTAGACAGACCTCCAAGGACACAGAGCAGGTGAAAGAAAAAGTCAACTAAAGGGAAGACCTAGCCTGACCAAGTTCATGGTGGCCCTTCAGGTCTCAACATACAGGTCTCAGGCCTTCCCTGAGTCAACCCTCCCGGCAGGTTTCAATTAAACGTCCCCCCTGAGGCTGTCCCACTGTCCTGTTCCTTATCACTTGCTGCAGTGATAAGTAATATTGGGTTCAGTGTCGTGCTCTGGCATCATCTGACCTGGCCTTCCAACATCCGGGAAGACAGGGTCCCAGAGTCCGGAGGGCTTGCCCCTGAAGTGGCCCTAAGCACCTCGCACGGAGTCTGTTGCTCTTTGACATGCTGTTCATACTTGAAGGACTCTTGAATGACGATCAGGATCCTTAAAGCTTTGTCCCTGTCTGTCCCCACTCCATCCTTCCCTTCGGCCCGAGTGCGTATCCACAGGCCGGCTGCACTTTCCCCAACCTCACCAAAGTCTTGTTCTCCTAGCTGGGCTCAGGGAGGAGCCGCGAGGGTCTCAGGGTCTCAGGGTCAGGCTTCCAGGCCTGGGGCTCAAATTCTTCCTGGTGCTCTGGCAGCCACCTTAGCTGTGAGCAAACTGGATAAAGCCTCTCACCATCTCATACTTCACCATATTAAAATGTACACAGTAGGGGCACCTGGGTGGCTCAGTCAGTTAAGTGTCCAATTTTGGCTCAGGTCACAATCTCACGGTCTGTGAGTTCAAGCCCTGCATCAGGCTCTGTACTGACAGCTCAGAGCCTGGAGTCTGCTTCAGATTCTGTCTCTCTCTCTCTCTCTCTCTCTGACCGTCTCCCACTCATGCTTTGTCTCTGTCCCTGTCTCTCAAAAATAAATAAACATTACAAACATTTTTAAAAAATGTACACAGTACCTGACCAACTAAGAACTGAAAAAACCATGGTCCTGAATAATATTGTGCTTCCGGTTTTTATGGGAGGGGGACTTGGGGTGGGGTGGGACACTGGTCCAATTTCAAAATTGGACAGGGGCTATGGTGGAGAGTGTCAGCTGGCCCACTGACTGCAGAGCCGGGCCAATGGATGGGGACACCCTGGGAGAGCTATTTTGGTGGATCCGGTGGGGGGCCTAAGCTGGGGGGGGGGGGCTCATTGGCCTTGGGCACGACGGCTTCATCTAGAGGCCTTGAGATGAACTTGGTCTCCCGCCCCGGGGAGCAGACTTGTGATCACCACCTAAAGGCTGTGCTGTTAGTTGGGACAACTGCTTTTGAGCAACTCTCTGGATTGTCAACTCAGGGCCTGGCACTCACATGTTTTTAGATGAAAGATTCCTACTGTCCAGCAGCTTGTGTTTCATGAACAGATTCTCCCGGCCCATTTCTGTTCAATGTCGGCGGCAAGCAGTTTTGGTTCCATGAGTAGCCTCAAAGAGGGAGAAGCTGGTGCCTGCAGAAAGTTCACAGACAGAAATGCTGAACCCAGGCATCCAAGTACATCTTTTTGATTCTCCAGGAGGGAAGGCGTTAAGAACTTCCTCCTGAAAAACCCCATGGGAACAGAGACTTGGAACTAGACGGTTGATGAAGACCCACATGGAGTTGCTCTGCTGAAAATAGAGATAATTACCCCCCCCAACCTCCGCAAAGATGGGGTAGTCTAAGAACGGAATGCTTCCTGAACAATAGGCACCATGAAATGCTCACAGCCTAGCTGATAATATTTTTTGCCCAGTTAAATAAAGACATTTACCAGTTAAAGAAACATATCTACGGAGATGGGTAGGGGTGGACAAGAGATGTTGAGTGATTGTAAAAGCAAGCAAAACGGTGAGAACAGTCAACCCGCACTGCAAACCCTATATGCCACAGGTCCTGTGCATTTTTGCGACTGCAATGATGCTTTTAAAATAAATTCAGTGTGTAGACTTTTAAGGTTTAAAGAAGACATACATCAACGGCTTTCCAGTTGATTCCTTCTTTTTTCCTTTTAAGATTTTATTTTGTTATGTAATCTCTACCCCCAAAGGTGGGGGGCGGGGCTCGAACCTACACCCCGAGATCAGGAGTCGCACGCTCCACGACTGAGCCAGCCAAGCACCCCTCCAGTTGTTTCCTTCCGTCCACAAGAACTGGCAGAAAAGTTTCTTAAAATAATTGTTTTCTAAGGTGAGTATTATTTATTTGATTTCCGCTAATCCTTCTGTGCAATGCTGCCTACAGGGAAGCACTCCCCCACCTCCATGCTGCTGCTGATGTCTGCGGGAGGTTCGTGTCCCGCTTTATCATTTGGTCTGGAGAAGGCAACCCCAGAACACCCTTGGAAAGACAGCCACAGGATAGCAGGGAGGAGAACTGGGGTCTCACCCTTCACAGGTGTAGGTCAAGGGGAGACCTCAATAGAGCTGGGAGGGGAATTACAGAGAGGGTGTTTTTCTCTTTCTTTCTTTCTTTTTCTTTCTTTGCTTTTCTTTCTTTAGAGAAACCTTCTTTTGTGGAACTGCTGACAGTCCCTCTTTCCTCTTTCATTCATTTGTTTGTCCAGATATCCAGCAATATTTGTCGGGCGGCTACTCTGTGCCAGGGGTGCAGAGGAGAGAGGCCCCATCCTAGTGGGGTTTACCATCTAGTGGGAGGCAGGGATGCGAGTGCCCAAAGGAAAATAAAGCAGGCCGTGGGGTAGCGCGCGGCGCGCAAGGGGTATCATTTGCGAGGTTAGTCCGGGAAGGTCACTGGAATGTCAACCGTGTGTTAACAGCGCTTTCAGTGCGTGCCGTTCGCTGGGGCTGAGTCTCCGACTGGCTCCACCAGGAGGTCCCTATTCGGGCCAAGTCCCTGCCCCGTGGTGTCCCTTCCTTCAACCCCTTCTTTGAGTCTTCCCTATTCCGAGAGCGTGGGGGCGGAGAAAAGGCCGGGAGCTCCCAGCGCGGGCCGCTCCTGCCTTCCTCCCGTTTGAACAACTTCCTTCACCTCCCAGAGGCCTGCGGGAGGGCCCAGGAGGCGCAGCCCCGTGACCCAGGAGCTCTCGGAACCGGTGTCCGAGTTCCCGATCTCCAGGGCTGGGAGCAGCTGAAACGCTGAGAAGTTTCCGGAGGGGGCTGGGGCCAGCCTCTCCTCCCCAGACAGCAGCCGTCCAAGCCTGCGCGGGCCAACCGCCACCCTGGTAATCAGTGCTTTATTTAGCGCTTACTCTGTTTCCCTGAGTGCTTTCCTTGAATTATTTCATTCATTGCTCCTGGCAGCTCCATTCCTGTTACCCCACTTTGGGGATCGACCCTGCGCTGCGGCTACTGCTGGCGGAGATGGGGTTCGAACTAGACTGTCTGGCTCCAAACTACTTAGCGCTGGCCATATTTCCGCTCTGTTCCCCACCGCAGAGCCGCGGCCACCGGCATCCCATTTACGGAGGAGAAGAATGAGGCCCGGGAAGAGTGCGCTGGGTCAGGCACCGAACTGAACGTTTCAGTTTCGTAGCTCATTTCATTTCCACCACTTCTGGGCGAGGCGAGATTCCCCACCCCGTAGCAAGAGACTCAGATGAAGGAGGGCCTCGGCCGCATCGCCGGGTTAAGGCTCTGGAGCCTGGGCGCGCTTGGCTGTCACTTCTCCCGGCTTCTGTGGCCCCTGGGCGAGTTCCCTAACCTCTGACCCTCAGCTTCCTCCTAGGAAGGAACTCTGGAGACCTAGGTGTGGTGGGAGATAATGGGAGAAAATGTGGGCAAAGCCCACAGGAGCTGGTGCCTGTACAGAGCAAGCTCTCCGAGGTGACAAGAGTCCAAGGCAGGACAGGAACCAGCCTTCTTTCACTCACACTCTCACACTGGTCTCCCCCCCACCCTCCGCAGCAGAAGGAGGGGGATTTTCCCCAAACTCCCTACAGAGGAGAGCAGGGGATAGTAAAATGCCTTTTCATCTGGGCAGGGGACTGAGAGGGCTGCCTGTAAAGGAAGATTTCTTACTCTTGGTTCCCTTTACCACTTACTTCTCCTTGGTGACAGTGTGGTGTCCCATGATACCACGGATCCCTCTGGGCTGGTGGCTGGGGCACCCAGGGAGGCACAGTGGAGGACCCGGCACTCTGTTTCTTTGGCAATGTGATGGGGAAGGGGGTACGAGGTCTACCCAAGGCACACGGGTTGCTCTGAGTTTACCCCTCCGTGATTTTCAGAGATTCTGACTTCGTTTCTCAGGGCCTGATTGGCAAGGGTGTCTCAGCTGTGGCTACCCAACCCTAATCTCCAACCCTTCCCAGCACAAAGACAGGGCCTGTCACCGGGGCCCCCGGTGCAGAGCAGGGTGCTCCTACAAGGGAAAAGGCATCTCTCAGGTCTGAGGGTTTCTGGTGCTCGCTGGTGACCAAATCTGATCTCATTTAATCCTCAGGAGAACCCCATGAAGTGGGTGGGATTATCTCTCCTTTACAGATGAGGGAGCCAAGTTCAGGAGGGGTCAAGTGACTAGGGCAGGGTCACACAACTTGCGAGTGGTGAGCAGAAAACTTACCCCGGGGGGCCTGTGAGACTTCAAAGCTTCCAGCTACTGGCCAGGGACACTTCTGTGCCCCACTCCCTCTCCTGGGGTGGGGTCTGGGCGGTGGGGAGAGGTGAGGAATTCCCTGGTGGGGGGTGAGAAAGCGGGTATTAATTCTCTGGGCAGTTTCCTATTAAGAAAACACGGTGCTCTGGCCCGCCTCCTGCCCAGGGCTGCTGCTCGGCCGCCTGAAGGCGAGGCCTGTATATTTGTAGTTTGATTCCGCCCGTCAAGCCTAATTTCTCCCTACAACTTAATGGACTCGGCTTGACATGCGTAATGATTCCTAATCACGAACATTATTTTCGCTAGCGCGGAGACATGTTCCAGTTGTTGTGACAGATCGCGTTTCAGCCATAATGACGGAAAATTACCATTTCTAATTCTCCGGTTTTTGACACCTAAATCCACACACCATATGTGGCAGCGGGAACTGTGGGCCCCACGGTTCTCCCTCCCCACTGGGGCAAAGAGATCTTGCGGGCCCGTGCTTCCCCCCACCCCCTCGGCCGCGCCCAAGGTGGGGGGAGAGCTGGAGGGGCCCCTGGGGTGGGCCCATCTCTGCTGGCTGCTCAGTCTCCCAGCCTCTCCCTCCAACAGGAGGTTCCTCCAACTACCAATGGCAAACACCGGAACTTGGAAGGGACCTCAGAGGCGGATGCATTTTTAGGGACCCCTCCCTTTGCAAATGAGGGCACAGAGGGGCAGAGAGGGGAGTGCATCTTGTCCAAGATGTCAGGGCTGGTCATTGGAGGGGAGGTTCTTCTCAAAACCGTTTCTGGAGTGCTGAGCAGTGAGACTGTTGTCTCCCTCAGCCCGAGAAAGGGAGACCTGGCATGTTCCTTTACTTGCAAGCCTCGGACTGAGGGAGGCAAATTTTTCTAGGGAACGTTGTGGCGAGAGTTCACGCAGAGGAAGAAGTTGAGGCACAGAGAGGCTAAGTAATTTGCTCCAAGGGCTGGTACAGATGGAGTCGTGCCCGGAACCCAGGCTCTTGACCACTTTCCAAGGTGGTGCAATTCATCTTGACCACTCACTCATATTCAGCACGCACACCAGCAGGGTGTAGATTATTATTCCCACCTAGGGTGTGAAGAAATTGAGGCCAGTAGGCAGAAAGCTGAAACTGTGAGTCCCCCGTCCGTGTCTCGGGTGTTGCTCGTTTTTAGAGGCTCGGTGGACCCAGAGGACCTCTCTATTGGCCAACATTCTCGTTTGCTTCAAGAGTAGTTCCCCTTGTGCTCCTCGAACTCCCCCCCATGTCAGGCGTGTGTCTTCGAGAGAACTTGAAGAGAGAGAACTGGAGATACAGCCCCTCTGCCAGGGGGTCGCAGTAACAAGGGTTCATCACACAGGCGTGAGGGCCCGATAGTGACTGATGCACTTTGTTCTAGGGAAGCACGAAGGTCCACCGGCCCGGGAGGAGTGTCTGCTCAGAATTGACTACCTGGCCTTGGGAGTTATGTCATAGAACCTCAGATCCATTCTCTGTCCGATGGGGATGAAAACACCCACCTAGGAATATGGTTGAGGGAGCGGTAGAGACCTCTTGTCCAGGCACTGGGAAAGTGCCAACCTTCGCTGGGGCTCCATTCCAGCAAAGCCACTGTGCCACTTCCACGGTGGTGGGTGAGGGATGCTCCTGTCGCTAAGGAATGCAACCCAATCTTGAAAGGAAGCCCCGAGCTTCCCTAGAGGGTGTAGGTGCCTCCTAGAGGTTATCTGCTGTCCGTGCAGAGTCCTGAGCCAAGGACTCGAGGGCCCAGAAGAAGAGGAGACCCCGGGTGCTCTCTACAAAGTCTCTTCTGGGAGGGACTGACCACCTGAGTTTGCAGACATCACTCCGATCTAAGTGCGCAGAAGCAGCGTAGACCCAGCAAGGTCAACCAGACTAGACGCCCACTCTGGAAACAGCTGGAGAAGGGAAACAACGCGTCCTGGTCTGAAAGGGGGGCGGGGTGGCTTTCCGCCTCCACATTGCCCCATCCCCACCACTCTACCGTCCCCGCCCCAGTGCCCTCGGCTCCCTGCCGTCCCTACTGCCTGGCATCTCCCCACGGTTCCCCGTGGGTCTCGCCACGCAGGGCGCCTCTCCCTGCACCCAAGGTCTGATGTGGACCGCACTCAGTCACCGCCGCAGCCTCACTTGTTGTTTCCAGGTGACCTTAAGCTAACGGATACTTAATCTGCTTGTGCCTTGGTTTCCTGTTATGTAAAATGATTTTTAAAAGATAGATGTAAAGCATTGATCTCACTGCCTAACAGTAAGAGTTCAATATTGTTAGCCCTTATTTCTTCTTGGTGTATGAACTGCCCTTACAGACACATGTGTTCCCAGTATAGAGGAAGATGATATAATCGTGCTCTGGTGAGCGCCTGGGTAGGACCGCTCAGAGACAAGGACTTTAGGGATTACCTGAGTTCAAGGCTGACCTGACCACTCACAGTTGGGCGACGTTGTGCCCATTACGGCCTCTTGGAGCCAGCTGTCACCTCTCCAAGAAAGACAACAACTTCCATTTAGCAATGGAAACTCCAGAATTTCCCAACAGGAAGGGCCGGGGAGGCTTGGGTCATCTGGAAGTTAGTCTTAAAGGTGTTCTGCAGAACAATCAGTCTCTTCTTAGATTGGATGCTGTGATCCACTGGAAGGGACCCCGCAGGCCGTGGCACCAGCTGCCTCAGTCCACTGGTAGAGAGCGAAGTGCTGCGCTAATACGCCTATCATAATCCCTCAGGTCTGCGGTTGGTGCAGACACAATGGATGAAAGTCTGATTGACAGGGCACTTGCTGCCCAGCCCCTCACAAAAGGCCAGTGGAAGGGCCGAATTCATCTGGGGCTCCCGAACTCCTCCTCCGCAGGACAATTGATCAGAAATCCCCTTTACTTGCCAGATCTTAGAAACCACTTTGCGTTTGCCCGTGGGATTTAAAAGGTCCACGGGCTTCAGGACCTATTTTGTAGATTTAGAATTAGAGCATGTGAAAGGTTTGGCAACTTGCCTAGCACACAGTCCTGGAAAAATGGAAGCCCCTATTCCTAAGTCAGATCATAAATGCCTGGAATAAAAGGGCCTAAGCGGGACCTTCTGGGACACATTCACAAGAAGCCTCCGGGGGCATTTTTAAGCCTTCCCGGATGAGCCTGCAAGAGGCTTGTGGTGCAACTTCTGTCCATTTCACTGAGGGACATCCCGAAGCCGAGAACTTTCCTGCTAGAATTCTTTCAGACAGGAGGCCATCTAGCAGCTCATTTCGGAAGAAGCGAAGCCGGGGGGCCTCTTAGCACCGGCTCCTCCGGCTCCCGGGTGCCCAGCGCGGGTGCTCAGGGCGGGTTGGGATGAACCGTGCGCGCCGCTGCACCTGCGCCCGCGGCTTGCTCTGGGGCACCTGGTCCGCGCCGGGTGCCGGGCGCACTGCCGGACCGCCTCGGGCGACCCGCAACCCTGAGGTCTGGGAGAGCGAGCAGGATCTCTGCGCTTCGGGCTCTCCGGCACTGTTGGCAGGGGCCGAGGGTCGGCGTCCGCTGGGCTGGCGGCCTCAGTGCGGGCGTCTCCCTGCGTTCTTCACGTCTGCGCCCCTTCCTTCTGATCCTTACGGAGAGGTTGCTGTCGAGACTGATGGATAGCACGCTCGCTGCACTCTGAAGCAGGATAATGGAAGTGACCGCTAACGATTTTGTGAGCTTTCCCCAGGGGTCAGTCTCCATGGCAAGCTACCTATGCCCATTCGATAATTTGCCATATCCGTCCTATGAGAGACGTATTGTTACCCCCATATCGCAGCTACGAGGACTCAAGTGCAAAGAACTGAATTTTTCTGTGGTCCTGTAATTTCCCGAGCAAAAAAGCTGGGTTTGAACCGTGGCACCTCGCATCTCTGACCGCGCCTCTATGCTGCTTTCCGCAGCGTCTTTCCGGCCCAGAACGGTGCCTGACTACTTGGGAGAGAGGAAGGCATTGTTCTTCTCTTGTTACTAACGGTGAGCAAGCGGACAGACTTGCTGAGCCAAGCGCGGGGCCCGGAAGGGGTCTGATGCCACGCTGGCGTGTCTTCTCCCCTGCCACCGAGGTGGACTTGAGGAAGTGGGACGGGGCCACCAGCCGGATCCACCCTGCCTTCAATACCTGGGTCTTTCGGTCCCAACCAGAGCAGGGAGTTCTGTGAATTAGGGGCTCTCAGCCCGGCGCGCAGAGGACACTGATTTAGTTTTATTTCCGAGCGCTCCAATCAGAAGGCCACCCCATTTCCGCGGACTAAACGTTCCCTCCACCCCCCCCCCCCAAACACTGAGTCCCTCCAGGGTGCTGGAGGCCGAGGATGAAGAGCCCGGAGTGTATACGTGTGTGGGGGGGCTGCTCAGGGCGGCTGCGATCTGGATCCTGTCGGTGTCTCCTAGCAAGGCAGGCAAAAAGGATGAGGCCAGGAATCCGGTCCCGGGTTGGTGCCTGGGGCAGCCTCGCGGGTGGGAGGGTGAGGGGGCGTAAGCCGGGCCTGAGTGGAGTGTAACCGGGCAGGAGGCGCGGGCCCCCCCGCGGGTGGGATGAAACGGCTTAGGGGCCGCAGGGGCAGCTTGAGTTGGGTGCGATGGGGTTGAGGGGCGCAGTCCCCACTCTCACGAAGATGGCCTGACCCCCACGCACGGACACCTGCCAGACCAGTCCTCCCCTTGCCCCCTCTTGGCGAAAGCCACGCAGGGGTGCAGTTGGCTGAACCAGCCTCTGCCCTCAAGCTGGGGGCTCCGTCCCCCCCCCCCCCCCCCCCCCCCCGCCCCGGACCCCCCCCCCCCCGGAACGCCAGCCTCTGGGTCCCGGGGGGCAGGTGGAGGGAGCCGGTACGCAGGAGCAGTGGGAGCCAGGAATCTTCCAGGCCCTAGCAGCCCTGTGCTCCGCCCAACGCAGGGCTCGTGCAGGCACGGCCCCAGCCGCGCAAGGCCGCTGCCCGCGAGGGGCTTTGGGCGCCCCCGCCCCTCTTGGTGCTGTAGGTTCTTCTCCAGTAAGATGGGGTGGTGATGTCTCTCTCGTTGCGAAGCTGAAGATGCTTCTGAAACGCAAAAGCTGCGATCGGCCAGGGCCCAGCAAGCCTCCAACTTCAGCCCGAGTCAAAACTCAGCTGGGAGGGTGCTTGCTTTCACGGGGTGAGGGTGGGGCCCCGAGTCCGCGTTTTCGCCCCACGGGTGGTCCTGGTGCACGTGGTCCGGGGACCTCACAGGGAGACCCGCCGCCTGCGGCGGGCGGGGTGGGGGGGAGCGGTAGGCGCGTGCAGGGCAGTCCGGCCTGGGCCGGGTCAGCCCGTCCCGACAGCCTGGGTGCCGGGGGCCACGGGGGAGCCAGGGACAGCCAGAGACTCGCCCTCTGGGAGGTGACAGTTTAGCAGTCGAGAGTCAGGCCTGGGACCAGGACTCTGCCTTTGGGCTACTTCCTCCAGCCAGGCGGAGGTCCACGTGCCGCCACCGGCCCCAGTTTCCCGGAGTCGCTTTCGCGCGGTCGGTGTGGTGGCGCACGCGGTGGGGGTCCGGGACAGCACAGGCGTCCCCGGGTCCCGGCAGGGGAGGGAGCGGCCACGCGCTGCAGCTTTCCTGGGGCCCCGAGCGCTTTGGCGGGGGACCCAGCCGACACTCCATCCGGCGACGAGGCGTTTGCCAACTTGAGGAGGGCGGTCACCAGCTGGGGAGCCTAGGGTCCTGCGTTTCCCAGCTCGGGTCTTGCAGCGGTTTGTGCCGAAGCACTCGAGCAAACTGGGTCCCGTTGCAGCCGACCGGCGGAGGCCTCATTCTCCTCGCAGGGAACAGAAGCGTCGCTTCCTGCCACCCTGGGCGGGGGTCACGTCAGGCTTCCCGAGCAAGCGGGTTTGCGCCCGGCCTTGTGCCAAGGAGAGCCACCTGCGGAGGCCGCGGGCGAGTGCCGAGCTGAACCCACACCTGGGAACGTGCCCCTCCCCGGTTCCCTCCTCAAAGCCCTTTCCCGGCCGGTCTGAAATGAAGCGAGAGGTTCTGTCTCCTCCCTTGGGTACAAGGCAATGAGGTTGTCGGGGATTCACAAGCAAACAGTGTTTGCTCGCCTTTACCTATCCAGGTGAATTATTTGCGGTGACTTCTAATTTCCTTCCCCCAAAGAAAACCATGTCCTCCCACCTTTCCACCTTTTTTTTTTCCCTTTAGCTTAAATGCTTATGAAAAATTGATGGAAAAACATCTTCAGTGGCCTTTGGGTTTCTCCTAGAAAAACAACCGAAACCCACACCTCACTAGTAATAGTGAAAACCTTAAAATTCAGCTCTTTATCCCATGCTTCCCCAGTTTTCAACTGACAACGCAAACATGTTTGCACTTCAAATGCCAAACTTGATATCTGGCTGTTTTACAGAGATGGCTTGGCTGAGAAAGGACACAAAAGGTAACATGTTAATTCTGATAGATATGGGGACCTTTTTCTTTTCCTAAGCTGGCCATCGGCTTGCTGAGTGACCAAGCTAGTCATTGAAAATTGTGTGTCAATATATTGGCGGTTTATAGGGAAGAAAAATAAGGTGGAATATTGAGCTAATGAAACTCAGTAAGAATACCATTAGAATTTTCCCTTATTCGTCATTCCCCCTTGGTTTCTTTTACATGGAAATCCATATAAAACACAAACTATTTATATAAAAGTTTGCAGAGTGTTGCATTAACCAAAAATACAGGGAGTGAAACAATTAAGGAGCACATACAGGCATATTAATTACCCCACCTTGCACATGCAGGTATATGTTCTACATGGCATTTTTCATTACTACATGAGCTGTTAAATGTATAAAGTAGGTACATTTGTGGGCACATTAACACACTATGAGAACTTGAACTTGTTCATTTCCTGGCTTTTATGGGCCTGGTTGGGCTGTATGGGCTTGCTTTACACAGGCTCACATGCCCTGAACTCCCATTGACTTCTGGAGTCCCCACCTCCATGGACAGAGGGAGGCAAGTAGAAAATGGCACCGAAGGGTAAGCTGGCTAAATCTGTGTTGTCCTATATGCCCAGCAACAGCCAACAGACCCCCACCCCCACCCCCACCCCACCCCAGTGGCTGTGGCTCTGGTCCCGGGGACAGAAGAAAGCTCTTGATCCCTCAGGAAACTGGGCCTGGGTAGTTTCTTCAATCAGTTTGTCTCTTCAGAGATCATTTGGCAAGAACATCATTGTGCTGGAGAGGTGTGTGTGTGTGTGTGTGTGTGTGTGTGTGTGTGTGTGTGTGTTTTCCCTTGCTGTGCCTGGGCTGTTCTTCCAACTTTACCTTACAAATAGGAAACCCAAACTGAAGCTTCCTTCAATAGATATATTGATAGATAGATAGATTCCCTGCTCCCTTAACAGAGTACCCAGTTTTCTTCTTTGAAGTAAATGAGTATGAAATAATCCTCACCCCCCTTGCAGACAGCGAGCCACGTGGGCTTTTATCTTGGGTTTCTCTACTCCTTTATTTGTAAACATAAGACTAAAAATATTGATAAGGCAATTAGACTCCCAGTAAAGAACAGGTAGATTGGCATAAACACAAATAATCTTGGGTCCTGATGGGTGTTGCAATTAAGAGAACTAATTTATATTACCTATATTGAAGAAAATTGCTTGTGTATGCAAGAGAACAGGGGGAAAAAAGTACATACCTCTACCTACCATTCATACAGTTTTTTTTTTTTTTAAGAAATCAAGATTCTAGCAAAAATAAACAACACGTAGCTTATTTGAATCTGGAGTTAGAATAAAGAGCAAGGTTTGAGAACTCGACGGTGGACAATGAAAAGAAATTTTAAAATCAGCTTCAAGACAAATCTTGAAATAAATGTTTAAACTACAATTTGGTTTACATGCACATGGCAAACGAAGGAACATAGCACCATTGTTTTTAAGATGGTAAAAGCCTTTGAAGAAAAGTGAAACATACTCTTTGTCACTTTAAGTCTTGTTTACAGAGACAGATAACCAGAGGGGTGCCTGGATGGCTCAGTCGGTAAGTGTCCGATCTGGTTTGGTTTGGGGGTTCGAGCCCTGGGTGGGGCTCTGCTCTGACAGCTTGGAGCTTGGAGCTTGGAGCCTGGAGCCTGCTTCGGATTCTGTCTCCCTCTTTCTCTGCCCTTCCCCCACTCGCACTCTCTCTCTCTTTCTCAAATGTAAATAAACATTAAAAAAAGAGAAACAGATAACCAGATATTTTGGAGGGAAAAAACCTGACCTACTTGTGTGTGTGTGTGTGTGTGTGTGTGTGTGTGTGTGTGAAGTATTTTATGAATGATCCAGGTTTTCACATTTTATCTGGTGTGTATAAGCAGTGTATGATGGGTCAATTGAAATCTGAACTGAATACTGGTAAAGTTTTAAAAGATGTGACTGGCCATTTTTAGTCTAAAACTACTCCATCTAATTTTTAAAAATAATCAGGTTGAGCATGGAGATAACTACCATTAGGGAGGGCTTCCCAGGTGCTAGGCACTACGCTTGATCCCTTACAAACATTATTTCATTTCCTTCTTATGAAAATTTTTGATATGATCCCTACTTAACAGTTGAAAAGGTGGAGCCTTGCAGGGTACAGTTAACTTTCTTACAGTCATATGGGTAGTAAAGAGTGAACCTGGGATCAGTTGGCCTTCAGATGCAAATTTTAGCCACTACTCCAAGCTACTCTCTCCATTGATATGAATAGCCATGTTTCACTGAACAGACATGAATTCACAGAACCTTGTATTAAAAAAAAATGTTTACTAAATTAAATGGTTCGAGCTGAAATGGAAGAATTGGCTATGAACTTAGACTTTGAGAAAAATTACCTGGCTTTCAAGAAGGTGGTCTTATTTGCTAGGCCTAAAATGTTTTACTTTACTGTTCTGTTTTGAAATGTCATTTTTTGGAACAAAACCAGTGGTAAGGTTCAGAAATGGAAATGCCAATATAAAGGATGAAATGCTGGGACTGTTTCAAGTTGTAAACCGGAGGGGGCTGAGTTGGGGGATTTCATATGCATATCAATTTCGTATCAGACCACTTCATATATCTGATAGATTTCATGTGGCCTCTTTCTGTGAAAAACATTTTTCTTTAACATTTGTTTGCTAAAAAGTGTAACTCCCAGCACCAAATTCCCTGGCTTGTCTACTGAAGATATTCAGCGTTTTGAGTGTTAAGAACTGCGAATTAATCCCCGGGAAAAATTCCTTCCATTTCCAAGTCTGCCAATGCAGGATTTTCAGAAAGGATAGTTGACCAAGGAAATTAAACTCCCTTTTACTATGCAGATGTCAAGAGAGAGCATACTCTTCAAAGCAAAACTATGAAACAGAAGAATTTTTTCTTCCCTTTGAAATGTATTTTCTTCTTGCTGTTGGTATCTAAATTGAGTTCCCTAGGAAAGGTCTAGTTTCTTTCTTCTTGGTTACTGTGTGGCACTGTTTTTTTTTTTTTTTTTTTTTTATTAACCCTTAAAAAACACCCAGCAACAACTTTGTGTAAAGGAAATTTAAAATTTCAATGGCAATATCCAATTCTCTAAAATGGAGAGAGTAAACTGGAATTAGCATACATGCCATTGAAGGTTGAAATTTTAAATTTGGTCCTAATTGTCCCAATACTTAGAATTAGCGGAATTATTTTGTGGTTAAAAACTCTTTAATAGTATTTCTAGAATGTGGTACATGCTGATTGAGCAGGTTAATGTGCTGCCTTTTTAATAGGGAGCTCTTGCTACTGGCTTACCTTCCATAAGGCATGCACTTGGAGGTGTTTTCCAGGGCTGTGAGCGCTAATGAAGGCCAATTTAAAGCAATTTTCTTGAAGATTGCTGTTCAGCGCCGTCTGACTTGTAATTCCAACACTTATGCCAGGCAGGAGGGTGTAGCAAGAGGTTAGTAAATACAATTATATTAATATTGGTGTTATTTTAGTTACTAAGAGTTCAGTTATCTTGAAGGCAGCCAGTCAACTGATATAGAGCCGGTCTACTCAATGCATGCATTACACCAATAACCCTAGCATTTTAACAGACCTTGAAACTACGTGTCTGAGGAAGGGTCAGCATGTAAATACTCATGGTCAGGCTGAGCTTGCTCTGAGCTGATGAATGAGGGCAAAAGATCCTTCTAGAGTGTAGTAGATGAGTTAGGGGCATGTGTTACCTTAGATATGTCACTGCCATGTTTACCGTGGAATGATTATAGCATCTGGTTTTTTTGAGAGGTGAAATTGTTTTGCTCTGTTAGAGATATCATATTTGTTTATATTTTCTGACCAGGATGCAATCTTTCAGAATGGACGGAATAACACAGAATCAAGTGGCTCAGTTGGACATACAGAATTCAGACAGAGGCTAGTTCAGTGATCTTTGCACCATGAAAACTCAGTAGGGTCCCTCTAGCCCAGTGACTTCATTATTAGGAAAATAAAAAAGGGAAAATACGGCTTTTACACATTCTTCTGTCATTTTGCAGCCTCCCAGCCATTTTCAGGTTTCACTTTTCATTTTAAAAACAGAGTTTCATAGGCTCCCTTCCAAACTATTTAACTCACTTCTGGCAACTAAAAGGAAAAATGAGGCATAAGTTGCTTTTGAAAACTGAGAAAGGTACCTGTATTACTGAACACAATATTGTATATGACTTAATTAGTATAATATTTTATACCTTCAATTCCTTTGAGACTAAAATGAAAAAATGTTCTCTTTGAGGCAAAAGATAAAACTGATTTCAAATACAATGACTAAAATAGGCTATTTTTTTTTTTTGCTCTTTCTTATTTCTAAATTATTCCTCCTTGATTAAGAGAGAATGAAAAGTTCCAGGGAGGAAAGCTTAAGGGTATCTAATATGCAATCAGAACTAATAGGTTGGTATTTGTACATTCTTTTGCAATTTTTGAGCTGTAGTATAGAGATTATTTGATTTATCGAAAACATTTCATGGAATTTAAATGGAAATGAAAATAAATGATGCGTGCTACATAAATTTTGACATTTGAAGAAAATTACTTTTTTTCCCCTCCAAGTATCAGCTTATATTGACATGTAAGAATGTGCCCTTTTATATGAGAGCCACAATTATAGAAATAATTTAAATAAAGTTTAAAAGGAGGTCATTTGAATTTCCATTGTTGTCAGTGATTTACATTTAGTTCAATAATTTAACTTTTAATATTTGAATAGTGGCAAGGTAATTCAGGATGAAGTTTCCACCTTGGGCCTTTTTCCCCAGTTTGTGTTTTGACTGGCATACACAACAAATGTATTCTTAAAAAAAAAAAAAAAAAATGAAGACGTTGAGGTTGGCATTCAAGGCTTCTTTGAATGTTAAAAAAAGTGCGATATTTACAAGTGTAATGAGCACTTTTTTGGTGCTCACTTCAAAAGAATATCAGATTCATATTGATAGCAAACAATTTTAAGAGATTTTATTACAGTGGCCCTTGTAAAAGTGTGAGAACACATCCTCTCTCTCAGAGTTTCTCTTTGTCTTTCCATTTACGTGGAGAATAAGGAAGTGTGTGTAATTTATTACTATTAAGGAACTTTATGAATGGTCTTTCTCATATTTCCCCCTTGGAAGCCATTAGATAATCTGTTTTTGTAATACTGAGTCAAACATTTGGTTTAATATTCTTTTTTCAGAACAGACCACATAATCATAGGATTATTAGACATGTCATAATTTTTAGAGGTGTCTTAAACCCATGCATGGTTATTCCTGTGCTGAGTTTCCTAAAGTTACAATCTTTAATTCTTGTTCTCAAAAGCAAACAAACAAAAAATGTTACCCAAGATGCACATAAAACATGCATTAAAAGCGTTTCCTACTCTATGTTTTTTTATTATCCCTCTACCTTACCACCCACCAGTGTTGTGGATTTAAGAGAGTCGACATAATTGAGTAAGTAAATTACCAAAAACCTAGGCAGCTGCTGCAGACGCCTAGCAATTGGCTGTTCCTTGGTTCTAATGTTCTCGTATTAGCACATTAAAACAAGCAGAAAGGGGGCTCTTAATTACGCCTTGCTTTATGGGAGCACAATAAATTCCTTTTGTTGACCTTACTGCAGGCTCAATGGTGTTTTTGTGCAGCGTTGAATTAAGAGATATCAAAAGTCATAGATTGAAGGATTATTCTGAGCATTTCAAGAACGTGTAAGTAGGTAGTAATGAACCCCCGGTACAACCCAATCTGCTCGTCTGAATGCGAAAGTACCAGTTATTCAACATTTCACACTGACAGCTTGTAAATGTAAATTTTATTAAATGCACAGCAATAAAAATTTGTAGGTTTCTGTCACTTTGAATTTTCGTGGCTCAAAATGAGGCCTCGAGCCTTTTAAATCACAGCAGGTAAAGGCAGAGCTCTCAAGCGTTCAGCGTTTTCAACCGGGAACCTTTTTCAGGTTTCACGATGTGCATTTGCTCACATAGTACCCTTTGCAGGATTCAAGAATGGATGTGTTATGTCACTTAACAGGCTTGCATTTTCCAGTGCCCTTATATCACAGTTCACGAAATGTTTCCCTTGCAACCCAGGAGAGGGAGTGAGATAAGAGAGAAAAAGTGTGTGTGGAGGGGGGGGTCACCGGCTGCCGCGTCACCTTC
>NW_024412376.1:159179572-159208823 GCF_014898765.1 Herpailurus yagouaroundi
TTGGAGATGTGGAAAATATAAACCTGACTGAAGTCATCGAAGATAAACATAATAGTGAGGAAATATTGTGGGGAATAAAATGTTGGTTAAAATATCCCAAAGACTTGTAAAACCTAGAAGGAAAAATCAAAACCATGCATGTATCAAGGCTCAGTTTGTTGGACAAAATGATAATTGATGTTTCATTTAAGGAAGTCTGATGCCAGATTTAAGTAACAATTGTTTCCTACGTTCTCACCTTGCTTAGTAACAGAAGTATTTCATTTCTCTACTTGTCCTATGGAGAAGGAGTTTCAACTGATAACCGGACAAACGTCAGAGTTTAAACTAGTACTTGAATAGGCAGTTTGTCAAATAATATTATTTTACCTTGGTGAATATTGTTGCCAGAAGTGACTTTTCTGATGAGACTTACGAAAAGGCATTTGGCCACCTGCAGTTGTTAAATATCCCCCTGGCACTTTTCCTAAGAGTTGAAGTATTACCCCGTGTTTTGGCCACATTCCAGTCTGGGCTAATGGCATTCATCCTTTCGAAGTTTCCTTTGCAGATTTAATTGGGTCTGACCCTTTTCTTCACTTGAAGGAGTCTTCCCCCCTCCAAACATTTCTGGCGGAAAGAAGACAGTCATCCCTTCTTCGACTAAATTTCTGAGAGTATGAGGATGTTCTGTGCATTATCAAAGTGGCTAAGGGTGAATTTCAACACTGTGCGTGTGTTAGGATTAGGCGACTTTTTCACATTTATAAATTATAAACATCATTTGGCGGATGCATAGAAACTCCCTTCAAAAGATTTTACTTTTAGGGTACTTTAAGAGAGGATGTAAAGCAGTTATTTTAATTTCAGAGTTTCAACAGCTTATTTTTATGTGTATTTTTTTTTTTTTTAGTGTTTATTTATTTTTGAAGGAGAGAGTGAGACAGAGTGTGAGCAGGGGAGGGCAGAGAGAGAGAGAGAGAGAGAGAGAGAGAGAGAGAATCCACAGCAGGCTCCGGGCTCTGAGCTGTCCCCACAGAACTCAACGTGGGGCTTGAATTCATGAACCATGAGATCATGACCTAAGTGAGTTGCTTAGCCAACTGAGCCACCCAGGCGGCCCTCAACAGCTTATTTTTAAAGTGGGGAAATCAAGAATACCTTATGATAATAATTTACACATATTAAAAGATTGTGATTATGAAGATAGTGATCACATTTCAGGAGGCTAACTTTCCTATCTGTATTAAAAGTCAAAATACTCAGGGTGCTTGGGTGGTTCAGTCAGTTGGGCATCCTACTCTTATCTTGCCTCTGGTCGTGATATCAGGGGTTCGTGGGATCAAGCCCCACATTGGGCTTTACGCTGATGGTGCGGATCCTGCTTGGGATTCTCTCTCTCCTCCTCTCTCTGCCTCTCTCTCTCAGAAATAAATAAACTTTAAAAAAAAAAGTCAAAATCCTTTCTTAAAGACCCATGGGGACCAGCTAACATCTATTTGAAGCTGTTACAATTTTAATAACTCTTGTTATTGCTGGGTCTACTGAATCAAAACTAGAGTTAAGTATGGAGCACGTATCAGTCAAATGGTTCTTACGTTTTCTTTTTTTTTCAATATATGAAATTTATTGTCAAATTGGTTTCCATACAACACCCAGGGCTCATCCCAAAAGGTGCCCTCCTCAATACCCATCACCCACCCTCCCCTCCCTCCCACCCCCCATCAACCCTCAGTTTGTTCTCAGTTTTTAAGAGTCTCTTACGCTTTGGCTCTCTCCCACTCTAACCTCCTTTGGTTCTTACGTTTTCTTAGCTATTATGTTTACATTTGAGAGGCAGTCACTTTTGAGAATATTTCTATTTATGGTTTCTCACCTTCCCTTGTCACTTCTGGTTGGATGTGCTTCCGACGTCAACGCTCTGTCTTGTTAGGGTTACCAATATTTTGGTGGATAGCTGTTCAAGGGAGGGAGGTGGAATCAACATGGACAAGTGGCCTAAAATCATGGAATTTCAGAGTTAGAATTTCAGGACTCATACTTAGTCACCTTACTTTATTTTAATCTGCTTCATGTTGTTGTTTTTTTTAAATTTCAAATTACATAGTGATACATGGCTATTAAAAATACATCAGTTATATAAAGTAAAATAATTTACTCTACCTCCATCCCCCTCAATCCTAGAACCTTCCCGGTGGTGATTACTGATGTTACTTTGGCATTGGTCCCTCCAGACACAAATGTATTTTTGTACATAATTTTGTTTTGTGTGAGTTATTTCAAACATAAATGGAATCATACCATACCTTTTATGCATCCTGCTTACTTTCCACATTTTAAACATTGTTTTAAAAGTTTTCCATATCAGGGGCACCTGGGTGACTTAGCCAGTTAAATGTCCGACTTCGTCTCAGGTCATGATCCCAAAGTTTGTGGTTTCAAGCCCTACATCAGGCTCTGCATTGACAGTGGGGAGCCTGCTTGGGATTCTCTCTCTCTCTCTCTCTCTCTCTGTCCTTCCCCTCTTCGTGCTCTCTCTCTCAAAATAAGTAAACTTAAAAAATATATTTAAAAAATTAAAAAATAAAGTTTCCCCTATTAGTACATATAGATATACCTAATTCTTTTTGCCTGGGGCTTGTAAATCCATACTATGAGTCACCTCCCAAGTGTTGAATGTTCCATTATCATAACCATAAGCCCTTTGCCCCTCTTGATATACGTGTGGGATTATTGCTCTAGAATAAATACCCATGGACTGTGCTGCAATCCTCTTATAACCGAGGCACCCAGGCTCCACAGAGATAAAGCGATTTGCCTAAAGGATGCAGAGTTTGGTAAAGCCAGGACCAAAGCCCCAGTCTCCTGACTTGTAGTTTACTGACTTTTCTGTGACACCATATATGGTGGCTATATGCTGATGCTCTGCGCGAATCCTCTGTTCCCAGGAAACGCTCTCCTCCTCAGAGGCTGGGGCCGCTTCTGGCCACTCACAGCTGCATTCCTCATGGAGAATTGCCCTTGGCTGCAGGAAACTGCTTTGGCCCAGGTTATACGCCCCCCCCCCCCCCCCAGAGGGTCTCATGGTGAATGATTGGCTGATTTCAGAATACAGGGACCTGGCTCTCCTCTTTCAATTTGGAACAACCCCAAAGAGCCACACCAGCCCCAGAGCACCAGGTTGGGTTAAGGCCTCAGCTGCAGCTACATTTAGGGTCAACTTCTCTTGCTGCCCAGTGCACAGTTCCCTACAGGAATATCTCACTGGAGCACCCAGCAATCAACCTCTTTTTTCCCCTCCCCAAGCCACCTTCTGCATGCAATTCTCTGGCTCAAAACCTGTTGTCAGGGAACCCCATCCGAGAAACATATAGCTTCATGTATATGTTCCTGAAATATGAACCTGGAAGTTCAGAGGCAGTGCGAGAAGTGATGTTCAGAACTAGGCGGTGTCAGCAGCGTCAGCGGTCCCTGTAGGCTTGAAGGCTACGTGTCAGCATTGAAAGCTAAGCATTGCACATAACTGGTACTACAAGAAAAAGTGCAGAGATGGAAGAAGGAATGTGTGTGTGTGGGGGGGGTGGAGAAGTAGAGATGAGAGGAACTACTTTAAAAACATTTTTTTAATGTTTATTTTTGAGAGAGAGACAGAGTGCGAGTGAGGGGAGGGACGGAGAGAGAGGAGACGCAGAATCCGAAGCAGGCTGCACACTCTGAGCTGTTGGCACAGAGCCCGACACGGGGCTCGAACTCACGAACGGCGAGATCACGGCCTGAGCTGAAGTCAGAGGCTTCACCATCTGAGCCACCTAGATGCCCCGAAAGGAGTTTCTTCAAATCATTTTTGGGAAGAGAGAGGATAAACACCAATCAATGAACAGATGTATTAGGATTGACAAGTCGTGTTCACCAGAGTTCCTTTTCTAGGTACAGGACTATCTTTATGGGATAATGCAGTGATCAGTGTAATGCTCTCTCATTTCCCAACCTTCCCCCCAACACCCTCAACCTGAATATGCAGACATAGGTGGGCGCCAAGAGCTCAGAGGATAGAGAGGGAGGAATGTGAAGTTCGAAGGGAAATCAGGAAGAAGGAAAATGAAGACAGGGTCGCCGGGAGTTGGGTTGCTTAGAAAAGACAGACAGGAGGGACCTGGGTAGAAAGGGGGCTGAAACAGAGCCGCCGAGGGACAAATGTCTGAAGGGATTTCTGTCAAGTTGTTCCCTATGGACCATAGTCTATAGATTCCCCTCACCCTTTGTCAGGTAAGGGTCCTCCCCCTACCAAGGACCCTGCCTAGTGACCTCGGCCCCCAGCTTCAGTTGATTAGACCTGTAATGGACCCCTGAACTCATGTGGGCCAGTCGGAAACTTGGAGTCGGGATTCAGAGACAGAGGATTCATGTCTGTGTGTGGTTGGAATTACAGTAATGTAAGCCTGGGAGCTGAGGCATGGCTGTCTTCCAGACAAGGAAGCAAAGAGGACCAGGCTACATAGGGTGGACTCAATTATGTGCATAGAGAAAAAGAAATATGAGAGACAGGCAGAGTACTCTGTCTCCCTTATGGATTTCTAGGTCTTGCATGAAGTCTTCTGTGAGGCTCAGTTCCATTCAGGTCCTTTCATTTTATGGGAAACTCTTGTACCCCAATAACAAATTAAGTCTAGTCCAACGTACATTTTACTACTTTAATTAAAAGAGTTTTCCAGGAGCGCCCGGGTGACTCAGTTGGTTAAGCGTCCAACTTCGGCTCAGGTCATGAACTCAAGGTTCGTGAGTTCGAGCCCTGCATTGGGCTCTGTGATGACAGCTCAGAGCCTGGAGCCTGCTTCAGATTCTGTCTCCTTCTCTCTTTGCCCCTCCCCCGCTCGAACTCTGTCTCCGTGTGTCTCTCTCTCTCTCTCAAAAATAAATAAACATTAAAAAAATTTAAAAAAGGTCTTCACTTTCACTATCTGAAGAAAATGAAAACACTATTTCAAAAAGATATCTGCACTTCCGTGTGCATTGCAGTATTATTTACCATAGCTAAGACATGGAAACAACCTAAGTGTCCATTGACAGATGAATGGATAAAGAAAACAGGGTCTACAATGGAAAATTACTCAGTCACATAAAAGTAGGAAATCTTGGCACTTGTGACAACATGAATGGCCCTGGAGGGCATTATGCTAATTAAAAGAAGTCAGATGGAGAAGAAAAATATTGTATGATCTCACATTTATATATATGGAACGTGGAATCTAAACAACAACAACAAAAACAAAAGAAAAAAGAAACAGCTCATAGATACAGAGATCAGATTGGTGTTTGCCAAAAGTGGGGGGCGGGGGTGGAGGAAAGGGGTAAAGGGGGTCAAAAGATACAAACTTCCAGTTATAAATCAAATAAGTCTTGGAGATGTAATGTAGAGCAGGGTGACCATAGTTAATAATACTCTACTGTTTATACGAAAGTTGCTAAGAGAGTAGATCTGAAAAGTGCTCATCCTAAGAAAAATCACCACAACTAAGGGAGGCGATGAATGTTAACTAGACTTATTCTGGTGAGTATCTTGCAATATATAAAATAGCAAATCATTATGTTTTATACCTGAAACTAATATAATGCTGTATGTCAATTATACATATAAAAAAGGTCTGAACGAAGGATGGTGGTACAAGAAGTTGGGTTGCAAACAATAATAGTCCTTTAGAGAACATGTAGAATTGACTCTGTTGAAGTGATATAAAATGGAGTGAATAATGGAGATTTCGCTAGAGTGGGACAGGAAAGTAGCTTGATTTTGTAACTTACAACCATACACATATGGCCCATGATTAAAGGGGAGAAAAGAAAAGTGTTGAGGGAAAACCATTTTGCAAATTCCCTTAGAGATCACTAGAGAAAAGAAATGGGTGTGGAAGGGAACATCCAGTGTATATCAGGTGAAAGAGTTCAGGAAGTGAGTTGATAGCAATACTTACGTCTTCAGATGAAGAAAATGTTACAAAGAAGCAAAGCCAACTTTACATTTAAATGGGATTATATATGAGCACTTATAAACGAAAAAGGAAAAATGTAGAGTGGTGGATATTGTATTTGTGTCAAAAAATGGAGGTGTCGTGTGTTAGTTTTCCAAGGAACGCAGACTGAGTGACTTAAATCTATTGTCTCATGGTTCTGGAGGTGAGAAGTCCAAAACCAAAAACATGACCAGAGGGGCCATGCTCCCTCTAGAGGCTCTGGTGGAGAATCTTCCTTTGCCTCATCTCAGCTTCTGGTGGTTCCCGGTGTTCCTTGGCTTGTAGCAAGATCACCCCAATCTCTGCCTCTGTCTTCATATGGCTTCCTCCTCTCTATGTGTCCCCGTGTCTTCACATGGCATTCTCCTCTTTTCTCTCTTATAAGAATACCAGTTATATTGGATTAAAGGCCTACACCAATGACCTCATTTTAACTTGATGACATCTGCAAAGATCCTATCTCCAAATAAGGTCATGTTAACAGGTGCTAGGGGGTGGGGAGCTGGAAGGTTGAGACTTCAACTTTTTTTTTTTTTTTTTGGTGGTGGAGGGAACAATTCAACCCCAACTGGACTGCATGGACATGTTTCATTATTCAGTAGACAAATGTTTTTCTACTGTAGATATTGTAGCTCATATCTTCCAAAAAGGCCACCATGATGTCTCCCATTGTAGGTCCTCTTCTGCAGTGTCCTTACCACTCCTCCATCGATAGATGGAGCGTAATTCCCCTCCCCAGAATACAGACCTGCTTTAGTGAATCTTGTTGGAACCAATAGAATGCAGCACAAATGATACCATATGACTTCTGAAGTTTCTCCAGAAGAAGCCCGGTGGCTTCTGTCTAGGTCTTTGGGAATGCGCGCTTTCTGGTCGCACCTTCTCAGGATGCTCCCTCTGGGCACATGGCCGGTAACCTGTGATAAGCCCAAGACGCAGTGAGAGGCTGCATGTAGGTGCGCCAGATGGCAGCCTCAGCTGAGCCAAGTTTTCAAGTTATCCTTGCACAGGATTTAGGCATTGCGTGAAGAAGCCTCCAGGTTACTCCAGACCGAAGGCATTTAGGTCATTCCCTGTCATTTGATTCTTCCCAGCTGTAGCCCCAGGCATTGCAAAACAGAGACAAACCACCCCTGCTGTGCTCTGCCCAAATTCCTGACCACCAGAAGCCCGGAGTATAATAAAATTGTACTTGTCTCATGCTACCAGTGTGAGGGGATTTGTGATGCAGCCACAGTCATTGGAATGCTGGGGCACAACTCATTAGTTGCGTTTCAACGTGAGTTTAGTGGGGCACTAAAAATTAAATTTAAAATTAAAAATTTTGTATGCTATATCTTGATATTTTATATAAAAATATAAACAGCATATTTTTGTTGTTAAAGTATATAGTTACATTTCTTTAAAAAAATTTTTTTTAATGTTTATTTTTAGAGACAGAGGGCGAGCAGGGGAGGGGCAGAGAAAGAGGGGACACAGAATCCAAAGCAGGATTCGGGCTCTGAGCTGTCAGCACAGAGCCGGACATGGGGCTCAAACTCATGGACTGTGAGATCATGACCTGAGCTGAAGTCGGATGCTTAACTGACTGAGCCATCCGGGTGCCCCCATAGTTATGTTTCTTAAATAGGATTGCCAGTATATCAATTAATAATCTCAGTGTCAGTGAGAACCTTTTTCCCAACCTCAGATGGAAACTTTCAATATATATATTTTTAAGTTTATTTATTTATTTGGGGGGGGGCAGGGGACAGAGCAGAAAGAGAGAATCTCAAGGAGGCCCCCATGCCTGTTATGGAGCCCAGTGTGGGGCTGGATCCCACAAACTGTGAGATCATGACTGAGCTGAAACCAAGAGTTGGATGCTTAACCAACTGAGCCACGCAGGCACCCAGAAACTTTCAACATTGTAACAGTAAGTGTAATATTTGCTGTAGGCTTTCTGTAAATTGGTTTATCAAAATAGGAGATAAAGTATTTTATCCTGGTTGGCTAAAAGTATTTTTTTAAATATTTTATTTTTATTTATTTTTAAAGTTTATGTCTTTCTTTTAGTAATCTCTACACCGAATGTGGGGCTTGAACTCATGACCCTGAGAATAAGAGTCACACGCTCTTCCAATTGGGCCAGCCAGCCGCCTCTAAAGGATTTTTTAAAATCATGACAGGATGTTGAATTCTACTGAATTAAAATCTTTTCCTCCATCTATTGAGATGGTCATAATTTGTATCCTTTAATCCTTAAATGTAGCATAGGATATTATTTAATTTTATATTGTCAAACCAACCTTATATTCCCGTGAGAAGTGCAACTTCATCATGACTTTAAACCAAGTTACTCTATTTATGCCTTTCTTTCTCCCGCTTGTACGCAATTATTGTCATATATTTTAATCCTACCCTTTTAAGCACTACAGGATATGATTGTTACTATGTTATATATTCAGCGTTCATTTGTTCACTAACTTATTTATCCCTTTCTTTTCTTTTCTTACATGTCAGTCCATATGGGATCGTTTTTCCTGCTTGAAGTGTATTCTTTAAAATTTTCTTTAGAGTGGGTCTAATGGTGGTAAATCGTTTCTACTAGCCTGGAAATACCTTCATTCTGTCTTTTTCCTTGTCCAATATTTTCTCTGCATATAGAAATCTAGCATGATGGTTATTCACTTGTAGAACATTGAAGGTTCAGTTCCTCAGTCTTCTGACTTCAACTATAGCCGTCAAGAAGTCAAGGGTCAATATACCTCTCTTTCAGTGGTAACTTTTCAGATCCTCTCTCTGTCTTTGAAGTTCTGTGTTTCCACAGGATGTATTTGGGTGTGGATTTATTTTTACTTAACGTGTTTAGGATTCATTGTGATTCTTGAATCAGTAGATTAATGTTATTCATCAGTTTTTGGAAAACTCTTTCTGCCCTTTATCATGACAACTCTCCCCTCTTAGCACCTGCTCTGTTTCCTCTTTCATTGCGTTCTGGAGCTCAGATTAGATACTTGATAGATCTTTCCACTTTATCCTGTAGGTTTCTCAATTTTTATTTCATATTTTTTAAAAATCTTTTTTCTTTCTGTGCTGCATTCTGGATACTGTCATCTGGACGGCCTTCTGATTCAAAGATTCTTTTATCATCTTTGTCAAATCTGTTGTGTTTTTAGTCTCAATTATTTTCATTTTCAGGTTATGAAATACTATTTGATTTTTTTTATGTCTGCTCTGTTGTATTTAATAAATTCTTTTTCCCCGCAAATATATTCAAGCTTTCAAACTTACCTTTTATCTCTTTAAAAATTTTTTTTAATGTTTCCTTATTTTTTTTTTTTTAAATTTTTTTTTTCAATGTTTATTTATTTTTGGAACAGAGAGAGACAGAGCATGAACAGGGGAGGGGCAGAGAGAGAGGGAGACACAGAATCGGAAACAGGCTCCAGGCTCTGAGCCATCAGCCCAGAGCCCGACGCGGGGCTCGAACTCCCGGACCGCGAGATCGTGACCTGGCTGAAGTCGGATGCCCAACCGACTGCGCCACCCAGGCGCCCCTCCTTATTTTTGAGAGAGAGAGAGAGAGGGAGAGAGAGAGAGCAGTAGCAGGGGAGGGGCAGAGAGCTGCCCCTCGGAGCTCTAGGCTCCGAGCTGTCAGCACAGAGCCTGACGCAGGGTTTGAACTTGTGAACCACGAGATCATGACCTGAGCTGAAGTTGAATGCTTCACCTACTGAGCCAACCAGGCGCCCCTCCTTTTATCACTTTAAACATACCAAGCAGATTTTCTTCATTATCTGTATCAATAATTCCATTTTCTTTTCTTTTTTTTCTTATAAAACTAATTGTGGGGACGCTTCGTGCATAGGGTATGGGTGCTTACTTCCAGAAATGATTTGTGTTTGTTTTTTTCCATGTACCTAAGAACACTAAGGTTGGAGATCCATTTTAAGCTGTACCCATGGCTTGAATTTTGTCAGTTATATATGTGGCATAGGTCTTCCCTCATAGCTTGCTTTTAACTTTGTTTACCATGTTTTTTATTGAACTAAAGTTTTGTTTTTTTTTTTAATTTTTTTTTTCAACGTTTATTTACTTTTGGGACAGAGAGAGACAGAGCATGAACGGGGGAGGGGCAGAGAGAGAGGGAGACACAGAATCGGAAACAGGCTCCAGGCTCCGAGCCATCAGCCCAGAGCCTGACGCGGGGCTCGAACTCACGGACCGCGAGATCGTGACCTGGCTGAAGTCGGACGCTTAACCGACCGCGCCACCCAGGCGCCCCCTAAAGTTTGTTTTTTTTTTTTTTTAATTTTAAGGAGAGCATTAAAATTTTTCTTTGTCATTTTGTTTTAGAGGTCCCTATTCTAAGTCATATGTTCTTAAGAGGTCCCTATTCTAAGTCATAGGTTCAATATTTTTTACCTAAAATACTAGAAAGTTTGATTTTTATATCTGTAAATTATTTTTATTTATAGTGTAAGATAGAAAATTTATTTCTTTTCCTAATGAATATCTAGTAGTCTAAGTGCCACTTACTAGTTTATTTTTTTCCTTGCTGATTTGAAGTACCATGTTTCAGTGTATGTAAGAGTCTATTTCTGGGTTCTCTCTTCCTTCCATTGGTGCATTTACCTCCACATAGTCTGCTTAATTTGTTTTTCTTTTTCAAACTTACTTGACTACCAAAATTTAGGATCATCCTGTCAAGTATCACATTAAAACCTGTTTGAAAAATTAATTGAAATTGGGTAGAATTTTTGTAGATTTGGATCTACTTTACAGTAGTAACTTTAAAAAGTTTTTGAGTCTTGGGGTGCCTGGGTGGCTCAGTTGGTTGAGCATCGGACTTCGGCTCAGGTCATGACCTCATGGTTCGTGAGTTTGAGCCCCGAGTTGGGCTGTCTGCTCTCAGCACAGAACCCACTTTTGATCCTCTGTCCCCCTCTCCCTGTGCCCCTCCTCTGCTCACATTTTCTCTCTTTCTCTCTCAAAAATAAATAAAACATAAAAAAATAAAAACAGACTTTATTAAAAAAATTTTAGTCTATCTATGAATATAGTATATATCTTTATTTCTTCAATGATGTGTTATAATTTTCTCAACAAAATTCTTGCAGACCTTCTGTTCCTCATTACATTTATAATTTCTGTGTTTGTATGTAGATGGTATCCTTTTTTTTTCTTTATACTTTCTACTTGATTTAGCTGGTCTTTAGAAATACCATTATTTTTTGTATGTTGATCTTATATCCAGCAACTTTAATGAACTCTTTTTTGTACTCTAAGTTTATTGAAATGCTTCTTTGGCATTTCTATATCTTTGATCATATCATCTACAGATGATCATATCATCTACATCATCTGTCTTTTCCTTTTGAATGTTTATTCCACTTAAAGTATTGATTAGTAAGCATTCTTGTTTATTCTTAAGAATGTTTCAATAGTTTTGCCATTTAGTGTGATGAAGGTTGTGAGAATTTTGAAGAATTTGAGAGTTATTTTTTTTATCAGATTAAGTAAGTTCTCTTCTATTCCTCTTTTTCCTAAGTCCCCCCATGAGTTAATATGGACTCTTGTTGAATGCACTTTTGGTCTCTGTAATCTTGAAAGAGATAAATTGTTTTGTCTTTTCAAGACCTGAAGTCATTTATGCCCATAGTTTCAGTTCTATGGTCTTAATCTTTAATTCAACATGATTTATACCTTGAATTCTATTTGTATACTTCACCTATATAATTTTATATGTACACAGAAGAGGAAATTGCCTCAAATCAAGAGGTTATAGAACTATTTTAACTAGAAGCCTGATCGAAAGATGTAGTACTCCTAAAAAGATATGCCTGTATCCTAATCCCTGGGACTTGTGAATGTGACCTTATTTGAAATGTGTCTTTACAGATGTTATTAAGTAAACGATCTCAAGATGAGATCATCCTAGATTATCCAGGTGAACTATAAGTCCAATGATAAGTGTCACTCTGAGAGACATACAGAAGAGGAAGGTGGATTCCTTACACGGTCTTCTCCCCCTTCTCTCTGTATCACACGGCCACAAGCCAAGGACTGCCTGCAGCCACCAGAATCTGGAAGAGACAGGGAAGGTTTCTTCTCTAGAGTCTTTTTTAAAATTTATTATTTTATTTATTTATTTTTGAGAGAGAGAGAGACAGAGCACAAGTTGGGGAGGGACAGAGAGAGACACATACACGGAATCTGCAGCAGGCTCCAGGCTCTGAGCTGTCAGCCCAGAGCCCGCTGCGGGGCTCAGACTCGTGAATCGGGAGATCATGACCTCAGCCAGTTGAATGCTTAACTGACTGAGCCACCCAGGCACCCCTCCACTAGTCTTTAGAGGGAGTGCAGCTCTGAGCACAATTTGGTTTTGGACTTCTGGCTTTCAGAACTGTGAGACAATAGATTTCTGTTGGGGCAATTTGTTATGACATCCCTAGAAAACTAATATATTAGGGGTTCTTTATTCTTGTTATTAATTCTTTCTCTATTTTATATGTTGCAAACCTCTTCCATGAGCCTCTTGTTTTTTAACTGAGTATGGGTGATCATCGTCTCTTTTCACACAGGGAGTCCCATTGTCTTCTGAGCTTTTCTTCCAGAAAGATTAAAAAAAATTTTTTTTTTTTGTGATTACGGTAAAGGTGGAGTCATAGCAGTCTCAAGAAAAAGTATGGTTCTTATTAGAGGCACTGAAAGTGGAAAGTCTCTTGGTAAAACACAAATCAATTTTGAAATTGTTGTAACATTATTGACAGTACTAATTAAGGAAGGATTGCACCTTCACACGAAGCAGGAAGACATTTTTATTATTCTGGGACAATTAGACAGGGAAAATAAATCTATAAGATTTATAGAAAAGCAGCTGAAATCTATTCATTCAGTGTGTACTCAGATGAAAAATTCCATGTACATTTGTGTATGTGTGTTAAAGTATCATTGCTTATAGTATTTAAGATGTAGCCTTTTGTAATTTCCTGTACACTCTTTTCTTAGTCTGAGATATAATTTCGTTTTTATAAATATTTCCCTTTAGAATGACTTAAGCCTAGAAAATCCCAGACCGATAATATGGTGCCACCCACAGTTATTATTATGCCATTGCTATTAATAGATACTGTTCAGTAGCAGAGTAATTAAGCACATTATCGAAATAGAAAACTGCTTTCAAGATTCTTAGAATAGGTATTACATTGCCATCATCTCTAAAAGCGTGGATTTCCCCCCACCTTGGGTCACCAGTAGAGGATCTTCATATGCATTCACATGGATAAGTATTTTTCTCATTTGCTAAGAAGAAAAATTGATATTTTGCACGAGGGTTTTGGAGCAGAGAAGCTGGAGTCTCTTAGCTTGGCGTATCATACAGTGGAGCTCCGAGACAGGTATTTTCCCTCAAGTACTTCAGCAGTGACCTCAACTACTGGGGCTCAGATTCAACATAATTGCAGCACAGCAAGGGAGGCCCTTCTGGAAACCAGCTGCTTGATCAAGGATTCATTTATCAGGAGGATTATGACTCCACACATTTTTCTAAACTGTTGTGGCCATTTACAGGGGAAAAAAAAGAGAGGAGTCTGGGGAACTAATTAGGAAGGAGTGGCTCCCCTCCGAGTCATGACCTTAACCCCACTGAGAAAGTGTGGGATTTACTTTACCTAAGTAAGAAAAGAACATAAATAGTTGGCAAAAATGCTTTGTGCTGTGAGTTCCAGCAGGTAATGAATTGGCCTGATAGAGAGAGAGAGAGAGAGAGAGAGAAACAAATGCAAGAGAAACTCCGAATGCTTTAACAATAGCAATTAAATGCATTATTATGGCATATTATTTTGCGCTTTCCTGATTACAAGAAAATAAATCAAGTCTGTGATTAGCATATAGAATATAACATGCGAACCATTTTCTTTCTTCTTCTTCTTTTTTTTTTTTTTTTTTGGTCTTTGGTAGGTCATGAAGTTTTGCCACAATTCTGTTATTCCCCTCCGTATATTGTGTTTTCTCTGTCTGCATTAATGCCCTTCGTTAATTTGGAAAATCCTTAGGCTTCGCCTTGTAGAATATCACTTCTGCATCTCCTCTGCCGTGTCCTTTTCCAACTCCTGTTGAGTATTACACCTTCTCATCTTATTCTCCATGTTTTTTTTTAATCCCTCTTTCATTTTTTTAATCTCCCCAAATATTGGTGTTACGTTCTGAGTAATTTCATCATGTCCACCTTCCGGTGGCTGAGCTGCTTCAAATGTACTGCTTAATCCATTCGCTAAGATTTCAATTTCGATGGCTGTAGTTTTCCTTTCTTGACGGTCCTTTTTTATTACTACAAAAACCAAACAAACCCAGAGGGTTCATTTTTGAAAGTCTTTCGTTGTGTGTTGGGAAGACTTTCCATCTCTGTATAGTAAGCAAACTGGCAGACAGAAGAAAATGTAATAGCGAGAAAGTTCAAATTAACCACAGCGAGTACTTGCACATCTTTGTATAGTTTATAGAGTTCTTTAACATATTGGTATTTAGTTTGATCTTCATGGTACTCTTATGAGGTGCTTACTCTTATTTCCATTTTATGAGTAACAAACCTGAGGCTCAGAGACTTACCTAAGGTCTCCAAACTAGTGATAAGTAGAGCTGAAATTAACACACATGTTCTGTGACTCTCGTTCTATCCCATAATTCCCCAGCACATAATCCTTAAATTATTTTTGTGTACTTGCCATGGGATGGTGGAGGGCTGAGTGATTAGGGAAAGGTGTCTTTATTCCTTTATCTATAAATTAAACTTTCTTTGGAAGAAGCTAATCGGGCTCAGCCCAAGATAACTCCAAATGTTTCCTCCAAATGACAACGCCTTTTCAGAGTTACTTATTTTTCCTTCCTTATGATTTTTTTTACTACTTCCTGCTTTATTTTTTCCTACTTTTATACCCCCCCCCTTTTTAGGATCTTATCTTCTATACAGCAATTTACAAATTGCAATCGATAATAATTTAAGATCTACTACTTTTTAATTTATTGGATCATTGTGAGGATGAAGTTAGATGATGTACATCCAAAGTTCCTCATGGTGTCTGGTTCATAATGGGCATTCAAACAAACAGCCACTGGTAAGTTATTTTATTTGCACAGAAAGCATAAGTGCTAATCCAATGAAGTCGTAATTCATCTTGTATCCCTTACAGCATGTATCAGTCGTGGTTCTCCAGAGAAATGGAACCACTAGTGTGCACGTGTGTGAGTATGCATGTGTCTGTGTTGAGAGAGGGGGAGAGAGAGAGGGGGAGAGAGAGAGAGAGAGAGAGAGAGAGAGAGAGAGAGAGACTGATTTTAAAGAATTGGCTCATGGGACTGTCGGAGGCTGGTAAGTCTAAAATTTGTAGGGTGGGCTGGTAGGCTGGAAACAGGATTTCTATGTTGCCATCTTGAAGCAAAATTTCTTCTGCAGGAAACCTCAGGTTTTGAAAATTAGCCATCACACAGCGTGTAGTATTAATCCACAGCTTTGTGTAAACAGAGCCTACATCACATGTTTTTATTGAATTCAGTTAAACTATTTTTTTTTGGAGAATGTTTCTCATGTATCACACCAAGCTTTAATTTATCCGCATTGCATCAGAAAACTTACTCCCTCCCTTTACTCACCTTCCAAAGAAGATATTTGAAAAATATTGGCATCACTAGCTTCACTGTGGAGCTTGCCATGGTGACGGCTTTTCGACAAATTTCAACTGAATATTTGTAGTCTAATGTGTTTACTTGGTATTAACATGAGAAGCTTTAAAATAGGTCCTGACATAGATTTGGTGTTGTACTAAATATTGTATATGCATTTTTAAGAAAAGATTTTACTTTTAAGGTTGGCTCAGTCATTTAAGCATCTGATTCTTGATTTTGGCTCAGGTCATGATCACCTGGCTTGTGAGTTCAAGCCCCACGTCGGGCTCCACAACAACAGTGTGGAATCTGCTTGGGATTCTCTCTCTCTCCCTCTCCCTCTGCCCCTCCCCTGCTCGTGCACACAGTCTCTCTAAGTAAATAAATAAACTTAAAAAAAAAAAAGATTTTATGTTAAGTAACCTCTATACCCAATCTGGGCTCTAACTCACAATCCCGAGATCAAGAGCCGTGCACTCCACCCCGTGAGCCAGCCAGGCACCACTGTATACATATTATCGATAAGCTTTATAACAACCCTATTGAGTAAGTACTATTACTAGAATATCTATTTTATAGATGAGGAAATGGAAACTCATAGGATTTAAATTACTTGTCCAAGATCATAAACTTGACTACAAGTGAAAATCCGACCTATTTGAATGTAGGCTATAGCTTATAGGCTACAGCTTTAACCACTAAGTTTGGGCACCTCTTCGTGTTCTTATGATACTAATTTATTTTAGTAATAATACCTACGGCACTGGAAAAGCTTTAAATACATTCTGAATCAAAGCATTTGTATGTAGTAACTGAACTCTTAATACATGTAGGAGAATTGAGGCCTTTTTCATATGAACCCTTCTACAACAAGGATGTAAGAACTGGAAATCAGTTTCTTAACTACTTCTAAGATTTCTCTCTTGGAACTTTTTAGTTTAAAAGTAGGGTTTCTAAAATAATGTTTTATGCAACACTAATTCTGTATGGTATCATTAAATATTACTTGGAAAAAGGGTTCTTTGGTCAAATAAACTTGGGCAAATCTGGGTTAAAAAAGTCCAAAGAGATTGTTTTCTTCAGTATTTCTGAGTGTGGCATGCTGAAAGGGCATGATCACTTTCCAAATGTGGAGTAAGCTATAGCCGGTCGCAAACTTTATCTAAGCAGCAATTCATGGGACTAGTGTCCCAAAGAACACACTTCTGGGAAATGCTGTCCCAAGGTTAAGATAACCCTTTATAATAGCATCTTTCTTGTTGGAATGATTTGAATCTAAATTTAACAAAGTAGATAAGCTGGAAACCCAGACAGCTAAGGGACACCACCGGTAAAGCAGTTATGTTGTAGAGGAGAGCTGTGTAAAACAAGGTTCCATAAGGGATCAAAGTCAAGGATATTATGCCTCAGAGAACGTTTGTGCCATAACTCTCCATGGAATCTGGAAGTGCAGAGTTTCCTTAAAATCACTGACTTCTCTATGCTCCTTCTGAACGGTCAGGGAAATCCACATTCCCAAAGCTCCCACAATCAAGTTTCAAATAATATTTTGCATTTGTACCATAACTTCTCTTTTTTTCAAACCATTTCTACACCTATTACCTTATTTAACCATGTCAGACTCACTGGTAAGTTGTGATAGGTCTGGTTTTCACAGCTGTAGAGGTGATTTGAGAATTCTCCTGCTTTACAAATTTTTGGTTTTGTCTGGAGCTATGCTTCAGGAATCAGTGAAGCACATCCCCAGGCAATGAGGCAGAACTATGGACAGCTGGGAAATTGCAGCTCGCACACCAGCTTGGGATTCTGTTACCAGCAAGGGTTTTTTTTTTTTTTTTCCTTTTCAAACAAAGGCTCTTAGATGATTATGAAACTAACAAGTTTTCTGTATTCATGGAATCTACTCACATCACGGAGTTCTCATCTGCCAACTGTGAGAAGGACTGTAGCTATTTAGCGTTTTGTTGTTGTTGATATATTTTTCATGTTTTTTCCTGATTATAACACAGAGGCATGCTCACTATAAAGAATTCATACAGTGCAGAAATGTATAACATGGAAAGTGACAGTTCTTGACGATCTCATTGCTATCAATGGGTATTAATAATACGGTTTTTATTCTTCTAGGTGTAATTTTACTATTTATTTGCTATCAGCTATATACTATATTATGTTATGTTACATTATACTATTTTAATTTAAGAATAACGTACTTACAGAAAATTGCACTGTCTTAAGATTACACCCTAGTGAGTTCTAGGAAAGTGGGCACACTCATGTGACCCACGTAAAAAAATAGAACCTTACCCGTCCTCCAAAAGCTCCTCTTGTGTCCCGCTCTTGATCACTTCTTCCTCCTCCCCAGAGGTAACCATTTATTTGACTTTGAATTGAGTACCTGAAGTTATTTTTTTGAACCCTATGTAAATGGAATCATGGAGAATATGCTCATTTGCGTCTGGCTTCCTTTCATTCCACATTATATTGATGAAATTGTTTCACACTGTAACATGTAGCCACCCATTCATTGTAACTGCTGCATAATTTCCCGTTGTGTGAATATACCACAATTCGACTGTGGATGGACATTTGCAATGGTTCTAGTTGTGGGGTATCATGAATAATGCTGCTGTGAACATTGTTGTGTATGCGTTTAGGTGCGTTTCGGTCAGATAGACACTAAAAAATGAAATTGTTGGTCTATTGGACATACATTCAGCTTTAGGTGGTGATGCCATACTTGCTGCCAAAATGGCTTCAGATGGGGCGCCTGGGTGGCACAGTCAGTTGAGCCTCCGACTTCAGCCAGGTCACGATCTCGCGGTCTGGGAGTTCGAGCCCCGCGTCGGGCTCTGGGCTGATGGCTCAGAGCCTGGAGCCTGTTTCCGATTCTGTGTCTCCCTCTCTCTCTGCCCCTCCCCCGTTCATGCTCTGTCTCTCTCTGTCCCAAAAATAAATAAACGTTGAAAAAAAAATTCAAAATGGCTTCAGAAAAATATACTTCTACAAACAGCACATGGAAAGTTGAAATGCTCCACATCTCCACCACTTGGCAAGGCAGTCTTTTTCATTTTAGTCATTCTGGTGTGGGTGTGGTGACGGTTCATTGTGGTTTTCCTTCACATTTACCTGATTACTAATGAAGTTAAGAAACTTTTTTGTTATTGGTAATTTTCTCAAGTGTTAATTCAAGCCTCGTGTCCAATTTTCTATTGGGTCCTTTGTGTCTTTTTCTTATTGAAATAGGTATACTTTCCAATTCTAGATACAAATCCCTTGTGAGTTATGTGTATTGAAAATACCTTCTTTCACTCTTGGGTTTTCATTTTTAATTTTCTTAAAGATGTCTTTTGATGAGCATAATTTTATTTTTTTAATGTTTTTTTATTTATCTTGAGAGAGAGAGAGAGAGAGAGAAAGAAAGGGAGCGGGGCAGAGAGAAAAGGAGACAGAGAGAGAATCCCAGAATCCCAAGCAGGCTCCACTCTATCAACACCGGCTCCATCACACGAACTGTGAGATCACGACCTGAACGGAAATCAAGGGCTGGTCGCTTAATGGACTGAGCCATCCAGGTGCCCCTTGATGAGCACAATTTAAAAATGTTAATGTAACTCATTTAATTACCTTTTCCCTTAAAGATTGGTTTATCTTGTGTCTTCTTTAAGAAATCTTCACCTAGCGCAAGATCATGAAAATACTTTCCTGTGTAATCTTTTGAAAGCTTTCTTACTTTATTTTATTTTCTATTATTTTTTTAAAGAAAGATCTACATCGAATATGGGGCTTGAACTCATGACCTCGGGATCAAGAGTTGCATGCTCTACTGATTGAGTCTGCCAGGCACCCAGAAAACTTTCTTACTTGGGACTTAGCTTTACAAAATGCCTGGAATTGATCTTTGAATATGGCATAAGGTAGGAGTCAAGATTCATTTTTGTTCTATATGAATATCTAATCGGCCCAGTGTTATTTATTGAAAAGTCTTCTTGTCTCGGTGTTCTGGAATGCCAGAATGATGAATCGAGAAAAAAGGTATTATCTTTTGAAATGGCAATTATTTATTTTGAACATAGTCCGTTTGTCTTTTATTGTCTTCTCTGTATTTTCTATCCCACTGCTTTTGTGTCCTTCAGGCTAGATATTGTTTTTTGACTTCCATGTTACTTCTGTCTTCAAGTATGTCTAACCTGCTATTAAACTTACTTTTGGGCTTAATTTCAGTTATTCTATCTTTTATTGCTACTTTCCATTTGGTCCTTTTTTTAGTTTCCACCTCCCTAACAAAATTCTCAATCTTGTCCTATAAACCCTTACACATATCAGCTACCTAAAGTCCCTGTAGCATAGCTCCATTATCTGGATATTGGTGGCATACTTGTCTAGCTCATAATTTCTTTTGAGTTTTAGTCACAAAGTCTTTCTTCTTATATCCTAAGTGTTTGACAGAGAGTCGGAAATTGATCATGGGAAATTGTAGAGCTACCCTGATATTCCTCCAGAGAGACTATAGCTTTGCTTCTAGTAGTACACTTAAGGGCACCAGCAACCACCCCCCCCCCTTCCCCTCCTGCCCCCGTCATCTGAGTCCAATGAGGGATTGAGATAAACAAAACTTGACTTTAGTTTCTGTGGAGATGATTGTTTTCTGGTTCAACCACCCTCACTTCTAAAATGGAACTTTTCAGTGTCTTAAAAAAGATGGGAGCTGATGTGTGCTTAACTCTCATGTTTGCTCAGACCTCTGTTCCTGGCTCTTGAGAGCACTACTTACCTATCATTCAACTCAATTCTTTTTTGTTGTTGTTGTTAAAATTTTTTTTAATATTTATTTTTTGAGAGAGAGAGAGAGAGAGAGAGAGATTGAGCGGGGGAGGGGCAGAGAGAGGGAGACAGAGTCTGAAGCGGGCCCCATCCAGTCTCTGAACTGTCAGGGAAGAGCCTGACATGGGGCTTGAACTCACAAACCATGAGATCATAACCTGAGCCAAAGTCGGAAGCTTAACCGACTGAGCCACACAGGTGCTCCCTTAAAAACAAACAAACAAACAGGGGCGCCTGGGTGGCGCAGTCGGTTAAGCGTCCGACTTCAGCCAGGTCGCGATCTCGCGGTCCGGGAGTTCGAGCCCCGCGTCGGGCTCTGGGCTGATGGCTCAGAGCCTGGAGCCTGTTTCCGATTCTGTGTCTCCCTCTCTCTCTCTGCCTCTCCCCTGTTCATGCTCTGTCTCTCTCTGTCCCAAAAATAAATAAACGTTGAAAAAAAATTAAAACAAACAAACACACAACTTTAATGTTTATTTATTTTAAGGGAGAGGGAGAGAGAGAGAATTCCAAGCAGGCTCCTGTGCTGTCATCTTGAAACCCGACCAGGGGCCCGATCTCATGAGAACCATGAGATCATGAGCTGAACCTAGACCAAGAGTCAGAGGCTTAACTAACTGAACCTCTTAGGTGCCCCTCAAACTCAACTCTTGAATCAGCAGATACCTTCTGGGAAGAGTGGCCCGACAGCTGGCTTCTGCTCTTTGGGCTTCCTTTCTCCATTAGATCTTTGGTAACTCTCTGATAACTTCAAACAGATTAAAATAAATGTTATGGCTAGCTTTTCCAGCTTTCCTCAGCGGGAAGATTGGTCCTAACTGACCTATTATTGCTGGAAGCTTATTTGATCCTAATGGTGCTTTTTGCCACATGGATATATAAAGTTTTAGGTACACAAATTATTGGTATGTAATTTTTTGACTTGAATTTTATGCGATGCTTACAGGAGCTATTTCCATCCAAAGTTATAAATATTGTCCCATTTCCCCCTAGTTTGTTATGGCTTTATTTAAAGAATATGCTTTAATTTCATGTGGAATTCATTTCGGGGTAATGGATGAGGTAAACATCCAGTTTTGAAAATTAACACCTAGTGGGTAATAACATGTCTTCCCCACTGACTAGAGATGCCACCTTTTCTATTTATTTAATGGCTTTATATATTGCAACCCTTCTGAACTTTTCTGTTGAAGGAATTCATCTATCTAGTCCAGGGTATTTTCCATATAATTTTTTTTTAATTTTTTTTAACGTTTATTTATTTTTGAGACAGAGAGAGACAGAGCATGAACAGGGGAGGGGCAGAGAGAGAGGGAGACACAGAATCCGAAGCAGGCTCCAGGCTCTGAGCTGTCAGCACAGAGCCCGACGCGGGGCTCGAACTCACGGATGGCGAGATCGTGACCTGAGCCGAAGTCAGCCCCTCAACCGACTGAGCCACCCAGGCGCCCCTCCATATAATTTTTAAAACAATTTTTAAGTGTATTTATTATGAGAGAGAGAGAGAGCAGGGGAGAGGCAGAGAGAGAGAATCCCAAGCAGACTCTGCACGGCCCGCGTCGAGCCTGACACAGGGCTCGAACCCAGGAATTATGAGATCATGACCTATGCCGAAATCAAGAGTCGGATGCTTAACCGACTGAGCCACCCAGGTGCCCTTTCACATGAGTTTAACTATAGTAGTTTAATAATACTTTAAAAATATCTGGAAGTTCTAATCCCTTTTCAGTATTTAAAAATTAAGCAGGTGTCACTTATTATTTTTTTTTTTTAGATACTGATATAAATTGTGTTCCTGATCTGTTTTTAGTCAGCTTGGGCTACCATAACATAATATTGTAGACTGGGTAATGTAAACAACAGAAGTTTTTTTTTTTTTTTTTTTCTCACTGTTTTAAAGGCCAGCAGTCCCAGGCTCAGCAGGTCAGTTTCTGGTGAGGGATCTCTATCTGACTTGCAGATGGCTGCTGTCTCATTCATTCCTCATGTGGCTTTTCCTTGGCATGTGCAGATGTAGGGAGGGAGATCTCTCTCTCTGCCTCTCTGTCTCTGTCTCTCATTCTCTTTCTCTTCTTATAAGGACACCAGTCCTGGAGCTCCTGGCTGGCTCAGTTGGTGGAGCACGTAACTCTGCATCTTGGGGTTGTGGGTTCATGCCCCACATTGGGTGTAGGGATTACTTCAAAAAATATTAAAAAAAAAATAAGGACACCAGTCCTAGGACTCCACACCAATGACCTCGTTTAACCTTAATTACCTCCTAGAAGCCCTAATCTCCAAATACAGTCACCTTGGGAGGTAAGATTTCAATATATGAATTTGGTGGGTGGGTGGGGGTAAGGACACCATTCTTATGTTGAAGACCTAATCCCCACTGTGATTGTTTCTCTTCTCTCTTATTCTTCCCATCTTGAGATTACCACTAACTAGAATTTTATGTTTATTATTATCTTTTGGGGACAATTTTTATCATGTATATACATATATATGCATATACACTTAGTTTTGAGCTCTTGTTTTAGAGCTTTATAAATATGGTATCATGCTGTATGTAGTCTTTGGGGATTAGCCTTTTCCACTCAATATTATGTTTCTAAGGTTAATCCACACAGCTGTAGTTTATTCATTTTACCCTCCTATATGATATTTCCTTATGTGAGTATATCAAGATTTATTCATTTTGCTGTCAAAAGATTTTGGATTATTTCTTTTTTTAATGTTTATTTATTTTGAGAGAAAGAGAGAGAGAGCGCACGCACACACACAAGTGGGGAAGGGGCAGAGTGAGAGGGAAAGAGAGAATCCCAAGTAGCATTTGTACCACCAGTGCAGAACCCAACATGAGGCTCAATCTCATGGACAATGAGATCATGACCTGAGCTGAAAACAAGAGTTGGACGCTTAATTGACTGAGCCATCCAGACGCACTGGATTATTTCTCAAATGAAAATGAGCCTATGAAAATTCTTGCACAATTCTCTTGGTGCATAGATGGGATTTTTCAGGATCCACACCTAGGGGTGCAATTTCTAGGTCACAGGGTATACAAATCTTTAATTATGCAACATAATGACAAATTGTTTTCTAAAGTGGTTTCGTATACTCTCTACAAGAAAAGTACAAGTTCCTGTTGATCCACACTCTCCTGAACAATTGGTGTTCTGGTTGTAATATCATTGTTAAGCCCCAACCCCACCTTCTCTATGGACTTAGTATGATAAGGGCTAGCACTCTCTACTCGGCATTGTTCTTTTGCTCATTTTCTTCCTTTCAGTTTCTGCCAATGGCAGGGGTACTAGAGTTTTGAAGGTAGGAGGATGCAGAGGGGCTTTTCTTCCCCACTTTTGGCATATTCCTATCAATGTTCTTCCAACAATGACATTTCACCTCAGCAGCATTTCTAGTTTCCCACTTCTTTCCACACTCCTAGAGTTAGCCTCATTGTGCTCACATAAAGGCACCAGAGCAGTGGAATGGTTTTTTTCTCCTCTGTGGGGAGTTCTAGCTCTGGAGGGGCCCCCTGTGCAGATCTTCCAATGCAAGGCCTGTAGCAGCAAGTGGAACACTCTGTCCTCAGAATTCGGACTCAGCTACTTGGGTTCTTTCTGTCCCTGAAGCACAGCAGCAGTGAGCCAATAGTCTGGGTCCCAAAGCCCCAGGCTTCCTTCAAGCTTTAATGTTATGATAACTCCTGACCTCTTCCCTTTATTCTCTGGGTCTTGGGGTAGTTAACTGCCTCCGGGAGTGACTAACTTGGTGTTACCGCAGTGTTTCCTTTTTTTTTTTTTTTTTTTTTTTCAGTCTTTCAACACCGTGTAACCAATTCCCTATGTTAGATTCTCTCTGATAACATTACTATGTGGTTTCTCTTTCCTTGACTGATAAAGATTTGTTGGACTTCTTAAGTTTTGCCAATGTACTGGGCATGAAATGGTATCTCATTGAGCTCTCTTTGTGTGTGGGTGTGTGTGTGTGTTTCTGTGGTTATATTAAGGAGATTGGGGAGGAGAGGGAAGATGGTGGCATAGGAGGACGCTGGGCTCACCGCGCGTCCTGCTGATCACTTAGATTCCACCTACACCTGCCTAAATAACCCAGAGAACCGCCAGAGGATTAGCAGAACGGAGTCGCCGGAGCCAAGCGCAGACGAGAGGCTCACGGAAGAGGGTAGGAAGGGCGGCGAGGCGGTGCGCGCTCCAGGGACTGGCGGGAGGGAGCCGGGGCGGAGGGGCGGCTCGCCGGCCAAGCAGGGCCCCCAAGTGTGGCTTGCAAAAAGCGGAGGGGCCTGACGGACTGTGTTCCGACAGCAAGCGCGACTTAGCGGCTGGGAGGTCATAAGTTAACAGCTCTGCTCAGAAAGCGGGAAGGCTGTAGGACAAAGGGAAGGAGAGCTGCTGAGCCCCCTGACGAAAGAGCTCAGTTTGGTGGGGAACAAAGGCGCTCACCAGCGCCATCTCCCCCGCCCATCCCCCAGCCAAAATCCCAAAGGGAACCAGTTCCTGCCAGGGAACTTGCTCGCTCCGCGCAAACACCCAACTCTGTGCTTCTGCGGAGCCAAACCTCCGGCAGCGGATCTGACTCCCTCCTGCTGCCACAGGGCCCCTCCTGAAGTGGATCACCTAAGGAGAAGCAAGCTAAGCCTGCCCCTCCTGCCCCTGTGCACCTTGCCTACCCACCCCAGCTAAGACGCCAGATCCCCAGCATCACAAGCCTGGCAGTGTGCAAGTAGCCCAGACAGGCCACCCCACCCCACAGTGAATCCCGCCCCTAGGAGAGGGGAAGAGAAGGCACACACCAGTCTGACTGTGGCCCCAGCGGTGGGCTGGGGGCAGACATCAGGTCTGACTGCGGCTCCGCCCACCAACTCCAGTTATACATCACAGCACAGGGGAAGTGCCCTGCAGGTCCTCACCACGCCAGGGACTATCCAAAATGACCAAGCGGAAGAATTCCCCTCAGAAGAATCTCCAGGAAATAACAACAGCTAATGAGCTGATCAAAAAGGATTTAAATAATATAACAGAAAGTGAATTTAGAATAATAGTCATAAAATTAATCGCTGGGCTTGAAAACAGTATAGCTGACAGCAGAGAATCTCTTGCTACAGAGATCAAGGGACTAAGGAACAGTCACGAGGAGCTGAAAAACGCTTTAAACGAAGTGCATAACAAAATGGAAACCACCACGGCTCGGATTGAAGAGGCAGAGGAGAGAATAGGTGAACTAGAAGATAAAGTTATGGAAAAAGAGGAAGCTGAGAAAAAGAGAGATAAAAAAATCCAGGAGTATGAGGGGAAAATTAGAGAACTAAGTGATACACTAAAAAGAAATAATATACGCATAATTGGTATCCCAGAGGAGGAAGAGAGAGGGAAAGGTGCTGAAGGGGTACTTGAAGAAATAATAGCTGAGAACTTCCCTGAAGTGGGGAAGGAAAAAGGCATTGAAATCCAAGAGGCACAGAGAACTCCCTTCAGACGGAACTTGAATCGATCTTCTGCACGACATATCATAGTGAAACTGGCAAAATACAAGGATAAAGAGAAAATTCTGAAAGCAGCAAGGGGTAAACGTGCCCTCACATATAAAGGGAGACCTATAAGACTCGTGACTGATCTCTCTTTTGAAACTTGGCAGGCCAGAAAGAATTGGCACGAGATTTTCAGTGTGCTAGACAGAAAAAATATGCAGCCGAGAATCCTTTATCCAGCAAGTCTGTCATTTAGAATAGAAGGAGAGATAAAGGTCTTCCCAAACAAACAAAAACTGAAGGAATTTGTCACCACTAAACCAGCCCTACAAGAGATCCTAAGGGGGACCCTGTGAGACAAAGTACCAGAGACATCACTACAAGCATAAAACATACAGACATCACAATGACTCTAAACCCATATCTTTCTATAATAACACTGAATGTAAATGGATTAAATGCGCCAACCAAAAGACATAGGGTATCAGAATGGATAAAAAAACAAGACCCATCTATTTGCTGTCTACAAGAGACTCATTTTATACCTGAGGACACCTTTAGATTGAGAGTGAGGGGATGGAGAACTATTTATCATGCTACTGGAAGCCAAAAGAAAGCTGGAGTAGCCATACTTATATCAGACAAACTAGACTTTAAATTAAAGGCTGTAACAAGAGATGAAGAAGGACATTATATAATAGTGACAGGGTCTATCCATCAGGAAGAGCTAACAATTATAAATGTCTATGTGCCGAATACCGGAGCGCCCAAATATATAAAACAATTACTCATAAACATAAGCAACCTTATTGATAAGAATGTGGTAATTGCAGGGGACTTTAACACCCCACTTACAGAAATGGATAGATCATCTAGACACACGGTCAATAAAGAAACAAGGGCCCTGAATGAGACATTGGATCAGATGGACTTGACAGATCTATTTAGAACTCTGCATCCCAAAGCAACAGAATATACTTTCTTCTCGAGTGCACATGGAACATTCTCCAAGATAGATCATATACTGGGTCACAAAACAGCCCTTCATAAGTTTACAAGAATTGAAATCATACCATGCATACTTTCAGACCACAATGCTATGAAGCTTGAAATCAACCACAGAAAAAAGTATGGAAAACCCCCAAAAGCATGGAGGTTAAAGAACACCCTACTAACGAATGAGTGGGTCAACCAGGCAATTCGAGAAGAAATTAAAAAATATATGGAAACAAACGAAAATGAAAATACAACAATCCAAACGCTTTGGGACGCAGCGAAGGCAGTCCTGAGAGGAAAATACATTGTAATCCAGGCCTATCTCAAGAAACAAGAAAAATCCCAAATACAAAATCTAACAGCACACCTAAAGGAAATAGAAGCAGAACAGCAAAGGCAGCCTAAACCCAGCAGAAGAAGAGAAATAATAAAGATCAGAGCAGAAATAAACAATATAGAATCTAGAAAAAACTGTAGAGCAGATCAACGAAACCAAGAGTTGGTTTTTTGAAAAAATAAACAAAATTGACAAACCTCTAGCCAGGCTTCTCAAAAAGAAACGGGAGTGAAACGGGAGTGGGGTGCCTGGGTGGCGCAGTCGGTTAAGCGTCCGACTTCAGCCAGGTCACGATCTCGCGGTCCGTGAGTTCGAGCCCAGCATCGGGCTCTGGGCTGATGGCTCGGAGCCTGGAGCCTGTTTCCGATTCTGTGTCTCCCTCTCTCTCTGCCCCTCCCCCGTTCATGCTCTGTCTCTCTCTGTCCCAAAAATAAATAAAAACGTTGAAAAAAAATTAAAAAAAAAAAAAGAAACGGGAGATGACCCAAATAGATAAAATCATGAATGAAAATGGAATTATTACAACCAATCCCTCAGAGATACAAACAATTATCAGGGAATACTATGAAAAATTATATGCCAACAAATTGGACAACCTGGAAGAAATGGACAAATTCCTGAACACCCACACTCTTCCAAAACTCAATCAGGAGGAAATAGAAAGCTTGAACAGACCCATAAGCAGCGAAGAAATTGAATCGGTTATCAAAAATCTCCCAACAAATAAGAGTCCAGGACCAGATGGCTTCCCAGGGGAGTTCTACCAGACGTTTAAAGCAGAGATAATACCTATCCTTCTCAAGCTATTCCAAGAAATAGAAAGGGAAGGAAAACTTCCAGACTCATTCTATGAAGCCAGTATTACTTTGATTCCTAAACCAGACAGAGACCCAGTAAAAAAAGAGAACTACAGGCCAATATCCCTGATGAATATGGATGCAAAATTTCTCAATAAGATACTAGCAAATCGAATTCAATGGCATATACAAAGAATTATTCACCATGATCAAGTGGGATTCATTCCTGGGATGCAGGACTGGTTCAACATTCGCAAATCAATCAACGTGATACATCACATTAACAAAAAAAAAAAGAGAAGAACCATATGATCCTGTCAATCGATGCAGAAAAGGCCTTTGACAAAATCCAGCACCCTTTCTTAATGAAAACCCTTGAGAAAGTCGGGATAGAAGGAACATACTTAAATATCATAAAAGCCATTTATGAAAAGCCCACAGCTAACATCATCCTCAACGGGGAAAAACTGAGAGCTTTTTCCCTGAGATCAGGAACACGACAGGGATGCCCACTCTCACCGCTGTTGTTTAACATAGTGCTGGAAGTTCTAGCATCAGCAATCAGACAACAAAAGGAAATCAAAGGCATCAAAATTGGCAAAGATGAAGTCAAGCTTTCGCTTTTTGCAGATGACATGATATTATACATGGAAAATCCGACAGACTCCACCAAAAGTCTGCTAGAACTGATACATGAATTCAGCAAAGTTGCAGGATACAAAATCAATGTACAGAAATCAGTTGCATTCTTATACACTAACAATGAAGCAACAGAAAGACAAATAAAGAAACTGATCCCATTCACAATTGCACCAAGAAGCATAAAATACCTAGGAATAAATCTAACCAAAGATGTAAAGGATCTGTATGCTGAAAACTATAGAAAGCTTATGAAGGTAATTGAAGAAGATTTAAAGAAATGGAAAGACATTCCCTGCTCATGGATTGGAAGAATAAATATTGTCAAAATGTCAATACTACCCAAAGCTATTTACACATTCAATGCAATCCCAATCAAAATTGCACCAGCATTCTTCTCGAAACTAGAACAAGCAATCCTAAAATTCATATGGAACCACAAAAGGCCCCGAATAGCCAAAGTAATTTTGAAGAAGAAGACCAAAGCAGGAGGCATCACAATCCCAGACTTTAGCCTCTACTACAAAGCTGTCATCATCAAGACAGCATGGTATTGGCA
>NW_024412376.1:159211823-159212312 GCF_014898765.1 Herpailurus yagouaroundi
GAGGATGTGGAGAAACGGGAACCCTCTTGCACTGTTGGTGGGAATGCAAATTGGTGCAGCCGCTCTGGAAAGCAGTGTGGAGGTTCCTCAGAAAATTAAAAATAGACCTACCCTATGACCCAGCAATAGCACTGCTAGGAATTTATCCAAGGGACACAGGAGTACTGATGCATAGGGGCACTTGTACCCCAATGTTCATAGCAGCACTCTCAACAATAGCCAAATTATGGAAAGAGCCTAAATGTCCATCAACTGATGAATGGATAAAGAAATTGTGGTTTATATACACAATGGAATACTACGTGGCAATGAGAAAAAATGAAATATGGCCTTTTGTAGCAACGTGGATGGAACTGGAGAGAGTGATGCTAAGTGAAATAAGCCATACAGAGAAAGACAGATACCATATGGTTTCACTCTTATGTGGATCCTGAGAAACTTAACAGGAACCCATGGAAGAGGGGAAGGAAAAAAAAAAAAAGAGGTTAG
>NW_024412376.1:159215312-159226113 GCF_014898765.1 Herpailurus yagouaroundi
GTGGCAATGAGAAAAAATGAAATATGGCCTTTTGTAGCAACGTGGATGGAACGGAGAGTGTGATGCTAAGTGAAATAAGCCATGCAGAGAAAGACAGATACCATATGGTTTCACTCTTATGTGGATCCTGAGAAACTTAACAGGAACCCATGGGGGAGGGGAAGGAAAAAAAAAAAAAGAGGTTAGAGTGGGAGAGAGCCAAAGCATAAGAGACTGTTGAGAACTGAGAGCAAACTGAGGGTTGATGGGGGGTGGGAGGGAGGAGAGGGTGGGTGATGGGTATTGAGGAGGGCACCTTTTGGGATGAGCACTGGGTGTTGTATGGAAACCAATTTGACAATAAATTCCATATATAAAAAAAAAATGAACTGAGTTTGGCTTGGGGACCATAGTTCACTGACTTCTGGTATATAATAGATACCTATTCTAAGCTTAGTGTTTAGTTTTTATTCTAAGCTCTGGTCTAGTACTGATCATTAAGGGATTGTGGCCATGTTTTATTTGCATCATATGCACGTACTGGCCCATGTTGAGATGAAGATTTTCACATATTGATTTAGAAGGATTCCAAATATCTTAAGGTTTAAGAGTCATCGTGGGTCAGCAGCTCAATCTATGAGTTATAAAAACTATCACAGAGTTGCCTTGAAAATGTGATTCTTACACAGAATAATAAAAATTCCCAATAGTTATGTAGTATGTTAGTTTTTAAATAAATCTTTTTGTTACTTCCCATAATCGCTTAGACATGGCAGCTATCATCAAGGTAGATTACAGAAGCATTGCTCAAGATCAGTGGATGGTAGGGCCAGGCCAAGACTGCAGTCCAGCGGCAATCTGACTTTCAGGGCAGAGCTCCTTCAACACAATATGTGGTGTCATTCGAGTCAACTGAAGGTGGAGTCAGTCGTTTGAAGATTAGCTTCCTTTCTTCCTCTCTATACATGCTGCCAAAATGAGTACTGAAGATTAGTTTTCTTCAGAGGCCAGTTCTGGGGCGTTATTCTTAATAAGAAAAGTGGGCTTGTGCTGATTATTTCAAATAATTCTATTGCTGGGCATTATTTCAAAGCATTTAGGAAGACAGAAAGAAGTGTCTAAGCTACCAAAATGAATCAGACAAGTGATTTTGCATAAAAATTATAGAATATTTAAACTGGAAGGGATGTTAGAGACCATTTACTTTCAGTGATCTAATTTTAGAGGCAAACAACCTGAGACCCAGAGGAGCTAAGTGACTTAGGGGCCAGTGTAATTTAATAAAAGAACATGGTCCTAGAAGGTTATAATAGTAGTATGCTATTCTCTGGCCTGAGAAAGGCAGTTGTTAAATTTTCGGGAATTTTTGTGAGCCAGTCGTTAAATACATTCATGATTAAAAATACATAAACTCATCAATTATATTAAAAATGAAGATATATGCTCAAAATTCATCACTTACTAATCATTTTACCAGATATTTTCTTAAGTATGTTCTTGAAATTATTGATGTCTAATGTACCTGTATGGTTCAGATGCAATCTGGCGATGTCCTACCCAGCTTTGTTGAGTGAAGCGACATTGATAGCTTGAAAATGACCACAGGGGAGTATTTATACCACAGAAATAGGAAAATGAGACAAATAACACTCTACCCTTCCCGACCCCCACCACGGCGCTAGCCAGTTTATTAATATTTACCAGCATATCACTGGTCCTTACTTTTGTGTTCTATACTTGTCTGTTTATGTGCCTGGCTGCAAGACTGAGTTTCTTGAGGTTTGGAATTTATATCCTTAGGACCCAGCACAATGCTTGGCATATAGTTGGCAGACAAATGCTTATAGAATGCATGAGTAGACTTTATATTCACACAGCCCTTGATTCAGATCTGGCTTCCTCACCTACCCTAGTGGTAGTGGTATGTGACCTAAGTATGGTTGACCTTCGTTATTGTAGCCTCTCCTTATTAGTAAAATGAGAATAAGGGTTAGCAGCATTAGATGATTATTGTAAGGACTGATGAAAAGATCTAAATATACATCTAGATGGATAGTAGGTACAAAAATGTAGTAAACGTTTGTGATTATATCCTAAGAAGGAGGAGACGTAAATGCTATTAGGGTCCAGACTTAGACTATATGCAGAGCTTTGTATTAAGTGTTTGACCACGAACTGGATGAGAATCAAGAATGTGGCACTGTTATTTTTGTGTGTGTACATACTTCTCCTTCCCACACAAAATAATGGGATATATTAAAAGGAATATGATATATAAGAGGCAGGAAGCAATCCCTTTGTTATATTTGGCTTTGTTCAGGCTCTTATTACAGTATCATGTCCAGTTTTACATTGCTCATTTTAAAGAGGATGTCAAAAAACTGTATGTAGTGTGTCCTGGGAAGAACCCAACAACTATGATTAAAGGGATAGAAAATAGGTCCTTTGAGGCAAGTTTAAGGAATTGAGTTTGTTTATTCTGGAAAGGAGATGGTAAAGGAGTCACTTAACTATCTTCAAGTACATGAAGGGTTATTACAAGGAGGATACCCCAGTGTTGTTCTCCAAATGCACAGAGGACCAAAAGAGGAAATCGACTTACTTCATTTAAAGAAAATTGTGTTAAACACTAAAATTGACTATCAAGGGATGTCATGGAATCTCATTTTTGAAAATATTTAGAAAGAGCAGCAGCAGATGGTTATTTACTGGAAGGTTTACATGTTTGACCTCATGAAAGTAACAGGCAGGATTGTAGACCTTTGCAGCCTTTTCACCCATGATAGGATTTTTTCGTATTTGTGGTAGCTCACCACGTCTATGCCAGGTATCTTACAAAAAGTTCTGTAACTCTTTTGTGACAGGGAATCCTGTTGGTATATGATATTACAAATTATCAAAGCTTTGAGAATTTAGAAGATTGGTATTCTGTGGTGAAGAAAGTGAGCGAGGAGTCAGAGACTCAGCCGCTGGTTGCCTTGGTGGGCAATAAAAGTAAGTCATTAATGCTTCTTTCTGTATCGTTGTTTATCTGCCTATCCTTTAGTCTTTACAAATTTATTTAGTCTAAACAAATTTTGATGTGTAGAAACATAAAAGATACGCTTTCCTGGAGTAAGTAAATTGCTTGAAGAGAAAGTTTGCATGGATGTATACGATCTTTTCAGTGACAGTTCTGATGCTTGATCTCACTGCCCTGCTGCTTTGGCCGATTCCCGTTAAGGTAAGTTCTGTTCTGACAGTGTGTGTTTTGGCTTCCTGTGGTCTAAGGAAGCAGCACGGACTATTAAGAACAGCAACACAGCTGCAGATTTTATGATATTGCACTGCAGCTTCAGCTCTGCCCCAGAGATTTTGAGAGAGAGATTTCATTAAATGATCGCCCGTTGTAGGGAAGAGAGCAGCGTCGGGTGGAGTTTTGGGTGTGTGGTTCCTTGCTCCTGTTTCTCGCAAACATCTCTCTAAATTTTGAGATTAGTTCTAAAGTACAGATAATTTCTTGTGTTGTTTTGTTTTTTGAGAAAGAGTGTATTGGGGGAGGAGTCGTGCGTGGTGAAAAGGGTGGATAATTTTTGAGATCTGTCAGCTGGGCTATTATATACAGCATATAAAATTATAAGGCTGAATTTTGTACAGGACTGTTGGTTCATAGTCCTGCAGTGCAGTTACCTGGAAAAGGAGACCTTAATAAGGGTTTTTAAATATATAAAATATTATAATATGACCTAATCTTCTACAACTATTTGAGGTCACAAAAAGAGAAAATGAATTTAAATTATACCATGGAGGATTTAGGTCAGGAAGAGTTTCCTGACTACAAGCGTTGTTAAACCAATACCCAAGTATACTACCAAGAGAATTATCTTCTCCAAAGGTCTTTAAAAGTATAGTGCGTTTTTTTGGTCTGTAATTATTTAGGAAATAGTACTTCCTGAAGGACTAAACCAAGATTTCTTCATTATGTGGTTTTGCACACTTAGATGAACATTTAATAAATCCAAGCCTTACTTTAAAACCATTACAAAACAGGTGTGGATATCATTTCTCTGAAGAGTTAAAAATACAAATTTTATAATAGTGTCTAGAAAAATAGTATTACATATCATGAAATGGATGCCTTGGGTACAGTTTTTTTTTAAGTTTTAGGTGAATTTTACTTTTCTGTTCCGTAAATAATTCTAATTGAGTGAATCTGATGCTTTTCAATTCATTGAAATTCCCCTTTAGAAATCATAAGTTTTGGTGACCTTACCTTCTATTTCTGAGTGCAGCTTTTCATTTTAGGAGACCGACCCTTCCTTCCTTCCTTCCTTCCTTCCTTCCTTCCTTCCTTCCTTCCTTCCTTTTAATGTTTGTTTATTTTTGAGAGAGACAGACAGACAGACAGACAGACAGACAGACAGAAACACAGAATCTGAAGCAGGCTCCAGGCTCTGAGCAGTCAGCGCAGGGCTCGATGTGAGGCTCAAACTCATGGACCCTGAGATCATGACCTGAGCTGAAGTCGGACGATTAACCGACTGAGCCACCCAGGCGCCCCTAAAATTGTTTGTGTTTTTATGAAAATGTAGTAAACAGAAATTTGGACTGAAGATTGAGGATACTCTTAGGTAAGGATGAATTACAGGTTTATTTTTACTAAAAATTGTGTTTTATTATGTTTAAATATAAAGAGTAACTAGAGTAGGTTAATGAAGTAGCCAGTAGAGGAAGAGATTTGCTTTAATGAAATAGAATTAGTAATGACTAAACTATTTCAGTGTATAATACTTAAAACAAGTTTATTTTTCCATATTCTGAAAGGCTGTAAGACACTAGTTAGTGATTTTTTTTTGTAGTATAGAAGACTTTAAATGAAGTATTGAGTCATGGTTAAGATCATAGGACTTTGAATTTAGAGACTGCTTTTACAAGGCCAGGTTTTTTCACTTAACAGCAGTGTGACATCAGATAGGTTACTTTATATCTTTATACCTCAGTTTCCTCATCTGCAGGTAAAGATAGTAGTTTCTGTCTGATAAGGTTAAAGATTAAGTGAGATTTACATGGCAAGTGCTTAGCATGAGGTCTGTATACTGTAAATGCTCAGTAACTATTATCATCATTATTATTATTAATCATAATAGCCTTTAAAAAACACTGACTATAGCTTCAATTTGAGTGATCACAAATTACAAATTAGTACAGCTGAAACAGACATCTTACAAAAGTGGCCTGGAGGAAATGGTTCCTAGAGAATTCCTTTGTCACTATCTTATGCCTCATTTATTTCTTAAAAAAAATTTTTTTTAAGTTTATGTATTTTAAGAAAGAGAGGCAAACGGGGTGGGGGCAGAGAGAGAATCCCCAGCACTCTGCACTGAAAGTGCAGAGCCCGACGTGGAACTTGAACTCACGAACCGTGAGATCATGACCTGAGCCAAAATTAAGAGTCTGATGCTTAACCGATTGAGCCACCCAGGCGCCCCCCCTCCTTTTTTTTTTTTTTTTTTTTAGATTGATACTTCTTGTACCATAAGATGGGTAGGGCGATTCAGTTCAGCAAACACTCTTGAGTGCCATTTATGTGTATTCAGTTAGTCATTGTTAATTTGCACAAAGTTTCAGCTAGAGTGCTCTTAAGTAGTGAAAGGGCCTGTTAACCTTACTCTTAGTTTTTTGAGGTTGTTTTTTTTTTTTTTCTTTTTTCTTTCTTTTTTTTTTTTTTTTTAATCTGACTTCAAGTTTTCTAAAAACTTGACTGCCTTTCTTTTGCTCTGTTTGGTTGTTGGGATTAATAAATACAATTATGTCCAAATCTTCATGGAAGGCCCTACTTTTTCCTAGCAAGGTAAATATAAATTCCTGCTAGGTCTTTTCCAAAATGGGAAAGAGGGTAAGTCAACTGTTTATTCTGTGTATTTTACAGAAGTTCTCTGTTGAAGTTTGATCATGTCTGCAGCCCGATATGGGGGGAGATGACTGATAGGCACCTGGAAACAATTGTATTACCATCTAAAGGCAATTTCTGCAATTCACAGAGCCATCTTTACCAGGTCTGATACCTGGTTTCCTGGTTTTGAAAGTCTTGGTCTCCCACTTGACCAGAGCCTATACACTGCAGAACCTGGGGGTTTTCCATTCATGTCTGCTTTATGGGCTTATTACAGGTGCACCTGGCCATGGCCTAACACTGCACCATCACCTCTCACACAAATACTGCAGTAGCTTCCTAACTGTCCCTCCTGCTTCTAGCTTTGCTCTCGTACTATCCAGTTCTCTAATGGCAAATCATGGTATGCCTCTTCTAGTGCTTTCTCATCACACCTAAAATGAAACCTAAACTCTTCATCCAGGTTTACCAGACACTAGGTGATCTGGCTCCTACCTGCCTCTTAGACTTCGTCTGTGTGTTCCCTTGCCCACTCTGTGCTAAGACACACTTGTATTTTTTCCTCTACTTTAACATTCCAAGTTAATTTGTATCATAGGGTTTCTTCTGCTTGAAATACTTTTCTCTTCTGGTCTTTACTTGATTGGCTCCATTTTATCATTTGGATCACATCTTAGGTGTCATCTCCTCAGAGTTGCTTTTCTTGACCACTCAGTGTAAACGAGCCATGTAGTCCCTTTTTCTCAGGACATTCTGTCTCACTTCTCTGTGTCACCTCAGTGCCACCTGATGTTTCTTGTTTGTTTCCTGTCTGTCTTTCCCTGCTAAAATCTAAGCTCAATGAAGCATAGGGACCTCATCGCTTAGAATAGTGCCTGAATGAATGAATACTGAATGAATGAATAAAAGCCTTTTCATGAAGCCTCTGTTGGAATTAGAAGTGTTTATGGCCTGGGATGTGTTATTAAGGGCAAATGGTTTTCTTAATGAGGAAAAATACATACGTAGATACAGGGAATCTATTAGATGGCCTTCAGGCCCGGCTGGCCTACTGAATTCCACTTTGGTGAATAATGTCAGAGAGTTTCTTAGGAAATATTCTGAAGTTATATTATGCTGGATTATGTTCAAGATAGAATGTCATAGATTTTATATCATGATTTTAGGTTAAATAAATACAAAAGAATTAAGAATTTGCTTTTCCTAAAGTGACCTTTATGTAATGATAGAAAACCTACACTTTTGACTTTTTATTTATTTTTAATTTTTTTGTTTAATTTCAAAAACCATCTGCATTGAAGTAACAGTTTTCATGTTTCTTTCAGTGTTTCAGGGAAGGTTCCCATTGAAATTAAATGAACATTCAGGAATATTCATTTTTTTTAATTAATTTTAAATTCAATCCATGTTGTTATAAGCACATGGCATTTTAATTTGTCATTTTGTTATTTTCTATCTTTAAGCTGTTATGTTTTCCTACTATCTGATCCATCAGCTAGTTTCTCCCCTGACTAGCTAACATTCTCGGTTGGATAGATTGTAAACAGAAATTAACAGGGGTTGCATAGAAGCTGCCCTCTTCCTGATTTATAGTTTCTTAGTCAGTGGAGGGGTGGTGGTTATCAGTAACTTGTATTGGGGGTAGGAATTATCACGCTCCAAGATAGAGTGGATAGATGAATGATTTCTGCTCTTAAAGATATTAACCAGATCCTTTCCCAAATAAAGACTAATAACTCAGATTTTTAAACAATCTTCATGACAGATGAGGGCATCGAGAAGAGTGCATCAACACTAATTAACAATGTTGAGTGTATATTCTTCTTAACAGTGATTGATTGTTCTTGGAGTACTATCTCTGCCCAGGAAGTGATGTGTTACACTGTGAGGTTCAAAGGTCACATTTTAATGTACTCTGTAGTTGTGTTCCCTGAACTCAATGGAAATGTATTAGTAAAACAAGTACATTTCAGGTTGGAAAATTTAACTGATACCCTCAATAAAATTATGACAATTTTTTTAAAGATTACTTTTAGTGATAGAGGAGTGTGAAGAAATGGTTATGCATCCGGCTTGAAAAGTTTCATGGGAATTTACATGAAAGTGCTTGCCTATACTGTGGCTTTTTGAGTCTTCAAAAATCCTTATTTTATCTGGAGAGTAGAAATAGGAAACTGTGAGGTAGGTGACATTTACTCTGATTCCTAAGTTGAAGAGTTCGTATCAACTTCTGTAAAATTTACCATCTACAGTATTATAACAAAGTGAACGAGTGAGTCATTATTATCAGTTTGCTTAAGAGAATTTGTAATTTATAAAGCATGAATCAAAACTCTTGAAGATTTGAAAAATTCATTCTGTTTATACATTGTGAATTAAAACATTCCACCTCTTTGCCCATTTGTTTTAATACTTTTTTGTTCTGGGAATAGTAATCCCAAAGTATCAGATCCAAGTGTCTTTTTCGGATGTACTTTATATTTTTGTTTCTGTTGCTTCTTCTTTTTTTTTTTCCCCTCTCTTTATGTGTACATTTGTTTAACTAGAGCTATGGTTACTTGCTAGTAGGTGCTGATAGCATCTGATTCTGATAGTGACAGCATCAGTATTTTGTGTACTGAGAGTGAGCAGGGAAGGGGCAGAGAGAGGGAGAGAGAGAATCCCTGTGTTGACAGCCCGTTGCCTGACACAGGGCTTGATCTAACAAACTGTGAGATGATGACCTAAGCTGAAATCAAGAGTTGGATCCTTAACCAACTGAGACACCCAGGCGCCCCTAATACATGCTCTTAAAACTATTCTTTTACATGATACTTCACACTTCTGAACTTTCAGAACATTTTGATAGTATTTCCAGTTTAATTGGTGGAGTTGTTTCCTCAAATGCATAAGCTTGCATTCAGACTGGTATTAGGACTGGTAATTATTGGGGAACAAAGTGTCAGATGAGTGCTTTTTCATAATACTAATCAAAAATCATTTTCACCTGACAATTGTTGCAGTGATGTTACTATGTCATTTCAGAGTAACTTTTTTTTAGATAGTCTACTTCAAACCATTTGACAGTATTGTAATTTCCTTAGCTTGAGAAGTATTAAGATTTCTGTGGTTTTGCTTTGTTTGGGGCAATTATGTAAGCATTGTATATGTTATAACAATCGGTTTTGTATGATTTCTGTCCATCTTCTTGTCATGATAGAGTTTATTAAATGCTAAAGAAAGGATCATCCACTTTACTTTTTATTTCTTTTATGATGAATCTCTGATTTTAAAAATGAGAAGACATAAAATATTAAACTTAATTTTAATCTATTAAAAGTTAAAAAATATATAGCATTGTAAAATGTATAAATTAAACTTTTATTGGTATAAAAACAGATTTTGTGAAAAGATTTAAAATTTTCATTAATGTAACTTAAGTCCCTTTACTAATTTAAATTTATTTGCAGTGATTGAGGAACAAATACAATACAGATTAAAGGAACATTTATAGGGAGGATCAGAAAACTTTCGCTTCTGTGCTAGGGCTGTCATTGTATCTGGTTATGTCACCTTGGGCAGTTTACCTAATCACTTAGGATCATCCTCATGTATAAAATGAAGGATTATACTCGGTAATCATAAGCACCTTCCATTCCTAAAATACAATGACCCAAACATGTCCAGTAATAAGTCTGCTTAATTGAACATATTTACTGCCATATATATTTTTTTATAATTTGTTTAATGTTTATTTATTTTGAGAGAGAGAACACTCACATACAAGCGAGCAGAAGCGAGGCACAGAGAAAGAGAGAGAGGGAGAGAGAGAGAAAATCCCAAGCAGGCCCTCCCACTTGTTAGTGCAGAGCCCAATGTGGGGCTTGAACTCATGATCCATGAGATCATGACCTGATCCGAAATGAAGAGTAGGATGCTTAATCGACTGAGCCACCGGGCATCCCTGCCATAAAATTTTTTTTTTAAACGTTTATTTATTTTTGAGACAGAGAGAGACAGAGCGTGAACGGGGGAGGGTCAGAGAGAGAGGGAGACACAGAATCTGAAGCAGGCTCCAGGCTCAGAGACATCAGCCCAGAGCCCGACGCGGGGCTCGAACTCACGGACTGCGAGATCATGACCTGAGCTGAAGTTGGACACTGAACCGACTGAGCCACCCAGGTGCCCCCCTGCCATATAATTTTAAGAGAATTTAATTTTAACTTTATGTGTATTGTAAACACTGTCTTCTTATCTTTGCAGAGATGGTTTCTTAGGTCATTTTATTCACTTGTTAGATTATTAAGCATCTATTTTCTTGATACATGGATAAGTGCCCATACCTAATAATAACAATAATAAATCTAGCTAAGATTTATTGACTTCTTACTACTTGCCAAGCACATCCTGGAACTATGGTCAACTTTGGAGTGTTTTGGGGGCTCTAAAAATAGCATTTCTTCTTAATTTAAAATTGTTCTTGAAGTTAGATTTAATTATTTTTTATATTCTATGACATTTTCTCAAATTTCACATGAATGTGTAGTTTTGCAGTATAAATAGAGCAATTCAGCATGTATTTCCTTTTTTTTTTGCTTATGTCTTCTTTCATTCATTTCATTTAAAAGTTAGTGATTGAGCCCATACCTGTCTAGGTGTTAGGGATACAGAAATGAAGAGACAAACTTTTTTGCCCTCATCTAGCCTGGTTCCAGTAGAAGAAGATAGTAAATAAGTAAATCAGAAAATATATAATATGTTAAATGATGGTAAGTTTTGCATAGACAAAGCAGGAAAGGGAGAAAAAGGAAGACTTGGAAGAGGGTGTTAAAATTTTAAATATGGTAGCAAGGAAAGTTTGAGAAGATGACATTTGAACAAAGAGATAAAGGAAGAGACAGTGCCATGTAGATATTTGCATGAAGAGTTTCCACGGCTCCTGGGTGGCTCATTCGGTTGGGTGTCCGACTT
>NW_024412376.1:159226213-159248923 GCF_014898765.1 Herpailurus yagouaroundi
GTGTGTGTGTGTGTGTGTGTGTGTGTGTGTGTGTGTGTGTGTGTAGGTAGGTAGCAATTAGTAGGGAATAGTCAGCAAAAGAATAGTGTAGGACATGAAACTAGATATAAAGAGGGAAGGATCTAGGAAGAGGACAAATCAGGAACAGCTTTGTAGGCCATTGTCAGGGCTTCAACTTTTACTGTGTGTGAGATGGAAACCCACTGAGGGATTTCAGCAGAGTGAAGTGATTTAACTTGAAAGGATCACTGCAATTCTTGTTTTGAGAATTTACTACAGTGGGTAAGAATGGAAACAAAGTAAACAGATAGGAGACGACATATTTCAGGTGAGAAGTAATGGTGGCATAGACTAGGGTTACAGCAGTGCAAGTGGTGGAGAAAATGAGTTGGTTTCTGGATGTATTTTGAAGGGACAGGTGATGGATTTTCTCATAGGTTGGCTGTGGAGTAGAGGAGAGGAGGCAAGATAATGCCAAGAGTTTTGGCCTAGGCGTTTGGAATGCTGAAGTTCAGGTTACTGACGTCAGAAATTGAGTGCAGGAAGAACAGATTTGGGTGAGGATCTCAAGTTTCCTTTTGGACATGTTAAGTGTGAGGTACTTCTATTAAGCATCTCTGTGGAGCTACTTAATAGGTAGTTGGATATATGAGTCCGGAGTTCAGAGGCAAGAGAAGGTCTAGAGATAAAAGTCTGGGAGTCAACAGCATATTGATGATATTTAAATCCTTGAGACTGGATGAACTTTACATAGGAGTGAGTATAAAAAGGGAAGAATTACAGAGATTAATCCTTGGGTTACAGCCATGTTTTAAAGCTTGGGGAAATAAAGAGAGATCAGCAAAGGAATTGGCATGTGGCTAGTGGAGGTACGAGGAAAGTCTGAGAGTGAAGTATCCTGGAAGCCACATGTGAAGGTGTTTTAAGAAGGGAGTGATCAACAGGTGAGCTCTAAGAATGGTTATTAGATTAAGCACGCTGAGGTGTTTGGTGATCACCTTGGCAAATGGATTCATCAGAGTGGTGGGGGTGAGAGCTGAAGTATAGTGAGTTGGGGAGAGAAAGGAAGACAATGAATTGTAGACGATGAATAGAAGCAACATGTATATGTAATGCCAGTCTACAAGGGAATTGACACATGGGGCAGCAGCTGGAGGGAATGTGGGTCCAAACTCTTTGGTGTTGTTTTTTTTTTTTTCAACGTTTATTTATTTTTTTTGGGACAGAGAGAGACAGAGCATGAACGGGGGAGGGGCAGAGAGAGAGGGAGACACAGAATCGGAAACAGGCTCCAGGCTCCGAGCCATCAGCCCAGAGCCTGACGCGGGGCTCGAACTCACAGACCGCGAGATCGTGACCTGGCTGAAGTCGGACGCTTAACCAACTGCGCCACCCAGGCGCCCCACTTTGGTGTTGTTTTTAAAGGATGGGAGAGATGACAGCATGTTTTGTGTTTATGGGAGGAGAGAGACAGACATGGAGGTATGTGTGCAAACACTTGATGATTAAGCGCGTCTTACGTCTTCTTTTGTTGTTTTAGCACTGATTCTATTTTTAGATATAATTTTGAATGAGTCAGCTCCACTCCTTAATCTTCAGTCTATTGCACTGATTCTGATTTAGTGAAAAAGTAGAACATGAGGGGTTTGTGAGGACTTTCCCAAATCTTAAACTCATCTTAGAGGGTTGAGAGACACGAACAAATAGAAGTAGGACAGAATGCTAGGTAGTTTCTTGCTTGATTTTAATAATTATTAGCTATTTCTTGCTTTTTAAACTCTGAGATTCTTCTGAAAAAGTCACCTTTTTTTCGAATACACATTTCCCCCCCACCCCTTTGCAGTTATCCAGGTGTTCTGTAATTGAAGCTCCATGAAGGCAGAGACTGCTTTGTTCACGGCTGTCTCTCTAGCATCTATCTAGCTTAGTCCCCGAACACCCGAAGTGTTCATTAGATACTTGTTATGAATGACTTGAAAAGTATTCATTCTCTACCTCAGTGAAAAACGGAACTATGGACTTTTTGAGATGATAAAGTGAAAATAATACTGTTCTTCTAGCTTTTGTGTAATGCTGAGCCCAGGTTTTTGAATCAGAAGAGGAGTTTAGTAATGACAGACTCATTCCATGCTTATGAGTCACTATCACATCAGACCAGGCAAGACACCTGCTACGTTACACATGTAGTTCTTTTGAAAACCAAACTCCTAACTTTAATTAATCTCTTAATTTTCACACAAAATTTTAGTTTAAAAAAGGTGAGAAATTGTATTTTTTCCCTTATAGATATTTACTTTATAGTGCGTTCTGGCACGTTAATATTGTCCATACAGTGGTTAAGGGCACAGACTTCTAAGTGAGACCACTTAAGTTCAGATATGGGCTCACTTATTAATTGTTGACCATGGTAAGGTACTCACTTCTTTGTAGCTCGATTTTCTCATCTGTTAAGTGGGAATAATTTACAGGGAGGTTGTTGCAAGACTTATTTATATAAAGCTCCCAGAACCAATGCCTGTATGTAACAGGTGCTATGTGTGTTAGTTGTCATTATTGTGTCTCCCACTGTGTCCTCAAATTCTGTCTTCTAATTATGGATAATGGGAGGAAGTATTGCTAAGTACATATAATTTTTTACTTTAAGGATTTGAAAGTCAAGACCATTAAAAATCATGTGAAATGTCTCTGAAATACATAGTGATTAAAATTTCAGTTATAATTAATATTTGGAAGCCAGTCTTCATTTAGCTTCTATTTTAGAAATACATTTTTCTGAAAAATTATTTAAACTCAGTGGAGGTGATACGATTTTGATATCTAATCTCAATGGTGAAAGCTGGTGTATAGTTGCCATGAATTTTATCTCAAGTTTATTTTGCTATGTAGACATATGTCTAATAAAAAAAAAGATGCTGCATAAACCATCGTTTGAGTTTCAATGTGCTTCTGTTTTTGGTGGAGGTATAAATGTTATTTCTGGCCGTGTCCTTCATACTTAGCTCTTCTTACAACAAATGGAAAGGCCTTAATTGTACCTAAGGGAATAGTTAATCCACAGTGGACATATGGTGGACAAAAGCCGAGTCTAGTGAATGAAATAAAATTATAAATGGTAAACATGTGAATGCTTGCAAAGTCTGGCAGCCATGAAGGATGGAGTATTGTTTGAGATTAGCAAATTTGTGTGCAGCATAATAATTCTTTTCTTGACATGTTTGGATTGTACAGGTTTATAGAAATTCGATTAAAAGATTCTTATATATAAAGCATATTTGTCTCTTTTATTGTTCATTAAGCTTTGTGTTATGACTTTGGTGTCAACAATAGAGGCTGATGATCTCACATTTTTGGAAAGTTACTGCTCTTTTGATTGGGGGCAGTTAATTAGCATTAACCCAGAACAGCTCTTGGGCTTTATGGATTTGAGCATTATATGTGGTTGCACTGCTCCAGCAAAAGGTTAAGTATTAATGGAAAACGGTCACAGCCCTTTTACTTAAAGAAAACATGTTACTTGTGCGTTTTCTTTTGATTTTACTTTTACAGTTACATTGAATGTCTTCATTCATTTAGCCATCCATAAAGCAAATATTGTTGCACACGCAGTGGATAATAAGTCTTTTTAGGACTACTTGTGTGGTATGTCACAGATCATTAACTGCAAGTAACCACCTGACTTGAGGGAAGCCTGGAAGCATCATTATAGTGAAATAAGCTTTTATTTAGGTATCACTGCAGCACATTGATTTATTGAAATGTCACCAGTTGCTACTGTGAAAATATATTCTCATTATCATTCAGGGAAGGGTAGAGATTAACTGCTGTAGACTGTAAAAGAGATATATTGCTGACAATGAAAAAAATAAAAAATGAAAAAAATGTGGTCTGTATTTGATCTGATAATTACTTTTAAAGAAGTCATTAGGTAATTAGGCTAAATTAGGTGATTCTTTAGGATGCTTTCAAGTCTGTGTGTGCTTCTACATATGTTTTGCTTTCTCCCTAATTTGAAATACCTTTAAGTTAAGCAACATAGAAAGGCAGCAGCAAACTTCATTATAACAGTCCATAAAGTAGTAAGTTCTTTCTGTGAGCACATGGCTGCTTTCTAGGCAAATATATCATGGATCCTACTTTCAGGAAATTTCAGGTCTTGTTGTGGAAGTGAGATTAACATAAAAAGTACAAAGGAAAGACAACATATAATTTGGTACTGTCGTATCAGTGGGAGGGAAAAATTGCCACCTAAGGATTAAGAGGAATGTGTAACTCACACTGAGTCTTTGCAAAAGTAGTAGGGTTTGGATATATAAATGGAAGGACTGAAATTCAGGCAAAATGTTAACATTTTAAGATAAAGTGTAGTTAGGGAGAATTTGACAGAGTCTTGAATCCTTAATTATTTGATTCATTTAATAGAGTCTATGCCAGGTATTTACTATTTTTCAAAGCAGTATAAGCTGTGTGTCAATTTGATTTTATTTGGGCTTTATTATTTAAATTATAGTAAAAATTACATTATAGGTTTTGGCATTTTGCTGCCATACACACACACACACACACACACACACACACACACACAGTGCTTAGGTGGGTAGCTTACTGTTCCTTTTGGACTAATGCTGAGTTGTTTAAATATAGTGATGGTATGGTGTTCCCTTTTATAGAACATTTGTTATGTGCCAGGCATTCATGCGAAGTGATATCCCTTTATGACTGAGGAAGCAATCTCAGAGACGGTAGATGGGTTGTTGTTAGATAGCTAGTAGGAGGTGGAGCTGAGAGTTGAACTCAGCTGTTTTCCTCTTGAAGACCTTCACTCCTTTCCATTTTGTTACAGCTGTTTTGAGCCAATTCAAGGATATCTATCCATATGGAACTTAATGTTGGCTCTTTTGCAATTAAATAAAAAAAACACTAAAGAAACATATGTATACGTATACCATAACACGAAAAGCTGGTAGAAAGTTAACTTTTGCTTTAGGGATGTGGAATTTACATTTCGAAAGCCCTGCTGCACCCAAAACAATTCAGCTTCTTGGGAAGGATGTCCAGAGCCCTTTTACACACTTATATCTCCAAAGAACTCATTTTAGTTTCTTGAAATAGGAGTTCTATTTCTTTATTTTGTTTTTGTTTCCATGCTAAGAATATCTAAATAACTGAAAAATATTAGAGCCTGGGTTAATTTGGCAGGGTTGCCATAATGAAGTACATCGGACTGGGTGGTTTAAGCAACAGAAACTTACTTCTTCACAGTTCTGGAGACTACAAGTCCAGAATCAAGGTTTCCTTTTGAGACCTGTCTCCTTGGCTTGCAGCTGGCTGGCAGTCATCTCCCTTCATCTTCACACGTTCTTGCCTCTGTGCACGTCTGTTTCTTAGTCTCCTGTAAGGATACCAGTCAGAGTGGAGTAGGGTCCATCCGTAGGACCTTGATTTTACCTTCTTACTTTACAGGCTCTATCTCCGAACAGAGTCACATTCTGAGGAACAAGAGAATTAGAACTTGAACATATGAATTCATGGGGATGGGGGTGACACAGTTAAGCCCCAAACAGAACCATTATGCTTAATATGTTGGAAGTAAATCTCAAAGAATTATAGAAGTTGAAACTAGAAGAATCTAGAACTTTTTAAATTTTGTTATTTTACTTACTAATGAGAAAACCAAAATTAGAGCTCTTTTAGAAACATGAAAATTAGTGGGAATTAAATTTACAAATTACCTTTGAATATTTAGTATATAAAAATGTGGTTTATTGTGGTGATGAATCAGATTATTTAAATAACTTTTTTTTGGTATTAGAATCAAATGCACATACTTTGCAAATTAAGGAAGAATACTTCTAAAAGTAAATGGTGCCCTCCCTCTTTTTTTCTGTTCCAGTACTTCTAAAAATATAATGGAAGCCAAAGGAAGGGTGATAGTGAATTGATTTACAGAAATACAGTATTACATATGACTTTTAGAAACATATTTAACATTCAAATGTACTTTTTTTTTTTTAATGAGTATGTAGGTTTAATTACAGAAGCTTGGTTATTTTACCTCTTTTTAAACTAATGCTTTTCTATGGATTTCTCAAATTTAATAAATGTGTAATATGGAACTATAAATTTTAAATAATTTTTGGCAGATGAGGTACAAATGAACTATACAAGAAGCTACTGGGTACTTACTAAAATTTGTAACTGTGTTTTTAAGAAGTACTTCGTATTATAATCTATCAGTTTCTATATGATCAAAGATTCTGATGTTGATCCCTCCCCTCCCCTCTCCTCTCCTCTCTTCCAGTGTAATGTGTAGTGTTGTATAACTGTCAGGGGTACAGTATAGCAGTTCATCCATTAGTGCCCATATATTACTCAATCCCCATCAGGGTACGTGTACGCTTAATCCCCTTTACCTATTTCACCACCCCCTCCCCCATCTACCTCTCCTCTAGTAACCCTCTGTTTGTTCTCTATAGTGAGGAGTCTATTTTTTTTGGCTTGTCTCTTGTTTGTTTGTTTGTTTTGTTTCTTAAGTTCCACATATGAGTAAAATCACGGAATTTTCTTTCTTTGGCTTATTTCATTAAGCCATCTGTATAGACCCACCCATGTTGTTGCAAATGGGAAGGTTTCATTCTTCTTAATGGCTGAATTATTTATGTATGTGTGTATACACACAGACACACACAGACACACAGACACACACACACACACACACCCCACATGTTCTTTATCCATATTCATCTATCAGTGGGCATTTAGGCTGCTTCCGTAATTTGGTTATTATAAATAATGCTGCAGTAAACATAGAGGTACATATATCTCTTCAAATTAGTGTTTTTATATTCTTTGGGTAAATATCCAGTAGTATGACTATTGGATCATAGGGTAGTTCTATTTTTAATTTTTCAAGGAACCTCCATACTGTCTTTCACAGTGGCTACACCAGTTTGCATTCCCACCAGCAGTGCACAGGGGTTCCTTTTTCTCCACATCCTCACCAACAATTGTTTCCTGTGTTTTATATTTTAGCTATGTGTGATATCTCATGTGGTTTTGATTTGCATTTCCCTGATCACAAGTGATGTTGAGCATCTTTTCATATATCTGTTAGTCATCTGGATATCTTCTTTGGAGGAATGTCTGTTCATGTCCTCTGCCCATTGTTTAATTGGATATTTGGGTTTTGGCTGTTGAGTTGTAAAAGTTCTTTTTTTTTTTTTTTTAAGTTTATTTATTTTGAGAAAGAGACAGTGAGTGGCGGAGGGACAAAGAGGGAGAGAGAATCCCAAGCAGCCTCCCTGCTGCTAGCGTAGAGCCCAATGTAGGGCTCAATCCCACGAACCATAAGATCATGACCTGAGCTGAAATCGAGTCAGATGCTTAAGCAAGTGAGACACCCCTAGTTGTTTAAGTTCTTTGTATATTTTGAATGCTAATCCTCTATCGGATATGTCATTTGTAAATATCCTCTCCTGTTTGGTATGTCATCTTTTGGTTTTAGTTAGCTTTTTATTTTGATGTAGTCCCAATAGTTTATTTGCTTTTGTTTCCCTTGCCTCAGGAGACATATCTGGAAAGATGTTATTATGGCCGATGTCAGAGAAATACCTGCCTGTGGTCTCTTTTAGGAATTTTATGGTTTCAGGTCTCACATTTATTTCCTTAATCCATTTTGAGGGTGTGTGTGTGTGTGTGTGTGTGTGTGTGTGTGTGTGTGTGGTGTAAGAAAGTGGTTCAGTTTCATTCTTTTGCACATAGCTGTCCAGTTTTCCCAACGATATTTGTTGAAGGAACAGTAGTTGTTTTTTCAAGTAAATCATCACAGAAAACATTTTCTGGTGCAATAAAGGCAGTCATGGCACACTTGATGTAATCAGTTGTGCTCTGTATTACAAATAATTTAGTAATAAGGCAGATCTATGTATGTAATATATGATAACTATATAATGTACTATATGTCTATATAAAGTATTACCTTGTATTCTGATTGGTTTTCTAAAGAGAAAGAGAAATGAGTGGAGATTCAGTAAGTGCTTTGGGAATTGTGCATACATAACTGTGTTTGATGGCATTATTCATCGCATATTGTATTGGAAAAAATTTGAGGATTAAAAGAGGCTCTGGGAGTCTTGTATGCACGATTTAAAGTTTTGTTGTCCATGTATTAGTTCAGATTGTTAAAATAGGAATCAAAACACCTCTTATTAGTCCAAGAGACCATGTAGTATCTTATGCTTTTATAGTTTTTTTCCCTTTTATTGTTTTAAGATGCTGTAGTTTTAGGATCTTTTTTTTTGTTGTTGTTTTGAGATACAATTCATATACCATAAGATTTGCCATTTTAAAGCATATAGTTTTTAGAATATCTACTAGGTTATGCAACCGTTGTCACTATTGAATTTCAGAACATTTCTGTTACCCCAAAAAAGAAACTCTTTGCCCTTTTCCCTTCTTCCCCCTTCCATTCCTAGCCCCTGGCAAGTACTAATCAACTTTCCATCTCTGTGGGTTTGCTTATTCTGGGTATTTCTTATAAATGAATCATGAAATATGTGGCCTTTGTTTCTGGGTTTTTCACTTAATGATGACGTTTTCATGGTACTCTGTTATAATGCGTATCACTACTTCATTTCTTTTTATGGTTGAAGAATATTGCTTTCTATGGAGACACTTTACCACATTTTGTTTATTCATTTATCAGGTGATGGACACTGGCTTGTTTCTAAGTTTTGGCTATTACAAATAATGCTGTTATGAACATTTGTGCACCAAGTTTTTGTGTAGACCTGTTTTTCATTTCTCTTGGGAAGATCCTTAGGAATGGAATTGTTGGGCCATATTTGAGGAAGTGTTTGAGGCATTGCCAAGCTACTTTTTACAGCAGCTGCCCCATTTTACACTTCTACCAGCCATGTGTGAGGGCTGCAGTTTCTCTACATCATTACCAGCACTTGTTATTATGCTCATTTTTTAATAGCCATCCTAGTGTGTTTTCTGAAATGATATTTCATTGTGGTTTTGATTTGCATTTCCCTAACGATTAATGATGTTAGGTATCTTTCAATGTACTTAATGTCTATTTGCAGATCTTCTTTGGAGAGGTACATATTCAGATCATTTGCCCATTTTTTAAATTGGGCTAACTTTAAAAAAATTATTTCTTTAAATTTAAGTGAGTTAACATACAGTGTAGTCTTGGCTTCAGGAGTAGGACCCAGTGAGTCATCACTTCCATATAACACCAGGTGCTCAACTCAACAAGCGCCCTCCTTAATGCCCATCACCCATTTAGCCCATCCCCCCACCTGCATCCCCTTCAGCAACCCCCGGTTTGTTCTCTATATTTAAGAGTCTCTTATGGTTTGCCTCCCTCTCTGTTTTATCTAATTTTTCTTTCCCTTCCCCTATGTTCATCTGTTTTGTTTCTTAAATTCCACATATGGGTGAAACCATATATTTGTTTTTCTCTGACTTATTTCACTTAGCATAATGCACTCTAGTTCCAGCCACATTGCTGCATATGGCAAGATTTCATTCTTTTTGATCACCAAGTAGTATTCCATTTGTTTGTTTGTTTGTTTATTTATTTATTTATGTGTGTGTATGTATATATTTATGTATTTACGTGTATATATAAATTTGTATGTATATATTTATGTGTATGTATATTTATGTATTTATGTGTGTATGTTATATATTATAATTATATATAATATATTCACATACATATATACACATAAATATATATTCACACACATATATACACATATTATATATTCACATACATATATACACATAAATACATAAATATTTACATACACACAAATATTATATCACCTTCTTTATTCATCAGTCAGTGGATGTTTGGGCTCCTTCCATAATTTGGCTATTGTTGGTAGTGCTGCTGTAAACACTGGGGTTGCATGTTCCCCTTGAATCAGCATTTTTGTATCCTTTGGATAAATACCTAGTAGTGCAGTTGTTGGGTCATAGGGTAGCCCTGGTTTTAATCTTTTGAGGAATCTCCATACTGTTTTCCAGAATGGCTCTACCAGTTTGCATTCCCACCAATAGTGCAAAAGGGTTCCCCTATCTCTGCATCCTCGCCAACATCTGTTGTTGTCTGAGTTGTTAATGTTAGCTATTCTGACAGGTGTGAGGTGGTATCTCATCGTGGTTTTGATTTGTGTTTCCCTGATGCTGAGTGATGTTGAGCATCTTTTCATGTGTCGGTTGGCCATCTGGATGTCTTCTTTGGAAAAGTGTCTATTCATGCCTTCTGCCTATTTCTTTACTGGGTTGTTTGTTTTTTGTGTATTGTGTTTAAGTTCTTTATAGATTTTGGATGCTATCCCTTTCTCTGATGTTTCATTTGCAAATATCTTCTCCCATTCCATCTGTTTGCCTTTTAGTTTTGCCGGTTGTTTCCTTTGCTGTGCAGAAGCTTTTTATCTTGATGGGGTCCTGATAGTTCACTTCTGCTTTTATTTTCCCTTGCCTCTGGGGACATGTCTAGCAAGAAGTTGCTGCGGTTGACTTTTTATTATTGAGTTGTTAGTGTCCTTTATATGATATTATACCCTTATCAGATACATGATTTGTAAATATCTTCTTTGATTCTGCAGATTACCTTTTATTTTCTTGTTAATGCCATTTGATACACAGAAGTTTTAAACTTTGATGAAATCTGTTTTATCTTTTTTCCCCCCCTTTGGTTGCTTACACTTTAGGTGTTATATCTAAGCAATTGTTGCCCTATCCAGGGTCATGAAGATTTATATCTATGCTTTCTTTTAAGAGTTTTATAGTTTTAACTCTGTAGGTTAGGTGTTTCATCCATTTTGAATAAGTTTTTTTGTATTCTGTGAATAGGAGTCCAGGTCTATTCTTTTTTGCATATGTGTATGTCCCAGCATAGTTTGTTGGAAATACTCTTTCCCCATTGAATGGTCTTGGCACTTGTTATGGTCAATTGACTGAAGATGTATGAGTTTATTTCTGGACTCTTATTTATATTTCATTGATCCGTATGTCTGTCCTTGTGCCAGTACCACATTGAGTTATTACTGCAGCTTTGTTTGAAATTAGGAAGTGTGATTCCTCCTATTTTTTTTTCTTTTTCAAGATTGTTTTGACTATTCTGAGTTCCTTGCATTTCCATATGAATTTTAGGATTTACTTGTCATTTGCTACAAAGAAGTCAGCTGGAAATTAGGTACATATTGTGTTGAATCTGTAGGTCAGTTTGGGGAGTAATGCCATTTTAACCATAGTAAGTCTTCCAGTCCATGAAATTGGAAGTTTTTCATTTATTTAGTTTTTCTTTAATTTCTTTCAACAATGTTTTATAGTTTTCAGAGAGTAAAAATTATACTTCTTTTGTTAAATTTATTCCTAAGTATCTTATCCTTTTTAATGCTATTGTACTATTATAAGTAGAAATGTTTTCTTAATTTCATTTTTGGGTTGTTTATTGCCAGTGTATAGAAATGCGATGATTTTTGAATATTATATTCTACAGCCTTGCTGTGCTAGTTTATTATTTCTAATAGTTTTATGTGTGTGTGGATTCTTTAAGATTTTCAACACATAAGATCATGTCATCTCTAAGTGGAGATAGTTTTACTTTTTTTTCTTTCCAACGTGGATGCCTTTTAATTGCTTTTCTTGTCTAATTGCCCCAGCTAGAATTTCCATTGAACAGAAATGATGAGAGCAGATATCCCTGTTGTGTTTTTATCATGAAAGAGTGTTGGATTTTATGAAATGCTTTTTCTGTATCTGTTGAGACAATCATCTCTTTTGTTTGTTTGTTTTAGTTTTTGTGTTTCTGTATTCCAGTTTGATTATGAATAGCCTCAATGGACCTGTCTTTAGGTTACTCATTTTTCCTGCCTGCTGGAATCTGCTATTCTGTTGAATCTGCTATTTTATGACTTCAACTTCTCTAGTGAATTTTTCATTAGTGCTTGTTAATTAACCCCATGATTTTTATCATTTCTGAATCTGTTTCTCTGACTGGCTTTTATCCTAGTATTGCTCAGATTTTCTTGTTTCTTTATATAAATACTTATTGGGCTTGGACAATTTTGAGTGCTGTATTTTATTACCTTCTTTTGTGCTTTGGTAGGCACTTAAATTTTTTGTAGCTTGAGTTTTTAAGCTTTGTTAGAGTCCCTGTACTCTAGGGCTAACTTAGTTCCATTCCTAAGGTGCTACCCTGTTGTGTTCTCTACTTAATGCCCTGGGTATTCAGTGAGTTCCATCCTCTGTAGTTGGTTGGAAGTTGAATATCTGCTAGATCTAGATCTGTGCATTCTGGCAATCTTTCTGGTTCTTCTTTGCCCAGCCTTATGGAATTTTGCCCTATACACATGTACCTTAGTCCAGAACAGGCTCAAAGAGACTCTCCTAAAGATTTCTGGACTTTTTCTCCTTGTAGAATTGTCCTTTTCGGTAGTCTGTTGCAGAGTCCCAGGTGCTTCTGCTGATTTGAACTGTGTTCCCAGTTTTCACTCGTCAGTGAGCTGATGGTGCTTACTTCAGTTCTCCCTTTCCTTTGTATGGTCCAGAAAGTCAAAGTGACTGTAAACTCACTTTATTTGTATCTCATCTCTCAGGGGTCATCCGGCCTGATGTTCAGTGTCTGCTGAATGTATTTTGTCCAATTTTCTAGTGGTTTATGGTAGGAGAAAATCTCGTCCCAAGTATTCTATCGTAACTGGAAGTAGTAGTACTTTAAGAAAGTCATCAAATATTTTATATCTTCAAAATGTTTTGTATTTTCAGATTTGTATATCAAATAAAACATAGATTATACTTACCAGTGTTTTATATTAGGTTTTTTTATGAAGAGAGTTTCAAGATTAAAAATAATTAGAGAAACTCAAAACTAGATCAGTTCAGGGGCACCTGGGTGGCTCAGTTGGTTAAGCACCCAGCTTCAGCTCAGGTCATGATCTCGCGGTTCATGAGTTCGAGCTCCACTTTGGACTCCCTGCTGTCAGCCTGTGAGCACAGAACCCACTTTAGATCCTGTCCCCGTCTCTCTGCCCCTCTTCCACTTGCACTCTCCCCACTTAAAAAAAAAAAATCATTTCAGAATACCAATCTATGGGGAATTTCACTCATTTGGGTCATGAGGCTGAGCCATTTTCTTACACCGTACATACTTGATTTCATGGAAAGTAAAGAGAAAGACAGTGTTGATGATGATTAAAAACACCACACAAACTGATGTTTTTTTTTTAAAGAAAGTGGCCTTGAAAATCAAAACCTCTGAAGTACATGTTGTTACCCATAGGGTAAAACTATTCTTGTTAGTGATACTCTTTAGAGTAAAGGTTACTAAGACTAATAGTTAAGTACTTTAAAGGTCAGCCAAATATTTTGACTAATACTATTGAATAACACGAGTATCATCTCAGCAGTGCAATATGGTAATATGCTTACTTAGCAAATATCTGTTAAGGGCCTGTTATGCCTAGGAATCATACTAAATACTGGGAATACAAGAAGATTAAGGTGTGGTCCCTATCCTTAAAGACCTGATAGTTTTCAAGATATGGTCATAAAATTACAAGGAAAGTTGGAATCATAAGGTTGGAAGTATGGACAGTCAGGGGAAGGTGGGATATTACATGGAGATCAAGGTAAAGGATCAGTACTATGTGAAGACTATGGAATAAAAAAGGCATAGATGTGGATGACATATCATTTGGGGTTTTATGGCATCACTTATGTTTTTTTCCTCATGGTTCTCATTGTATTGAGGCCTCACTTCAGGTTCTCCTCCTCAGAGAGTCTTCCCCAAGGTTGCTTCTTAAATTGCACAGGATTCCTGTGAGATTAGGTGAGACCAGATGGTGACCTGCGGTGAAGAAGAGGATGAATTCTGCTCTGTCCTCTCTTCCCCATTAAGGCCTTTGCACTGAATCTTTGCGGAGTCGCCCAGGAGTTTTTTCAAAAGATGGGAATGTCAAAGAGAGGGGCTCCAGGTTGAAACAGCAATCAGGGCAAATTTGTGTCCTCTTCAATTTGAACATTATCTCAAGTTTAAATCTCTAGAGAAAATAGGTTTGATAGTAATATGATAGTCATGAAACTTAAGCCAAAGTTATCAGTGTGACATTTGAAATCAAATCTTGCCTTTAGCCTAAGTTTTAATTTCTTCTTTATTAAAAAAAAAATTTTAGTGTTTGCTTATTTTTGTGTGTGAGAGACAGAGAGAGAGAGAGAGAGAGAGAGAGAGGGAGAGAAGGAGGGACGGGGAGAGGGAGGAGACACAGAATCTGAAGCAGGCTCCAGGCTCCAAGCTGTCATTACAGACCCGATGCGGGGCTCAAACTCCCAAACCATGAGATCATTACCTGAATCAAACTCAGACCCTTAATCGACTGAGTCACTCAGGTGCCCCAAATTCTTTTCTCTTTTATTTATTTCGCTACTGTAATACAAGTAGGTGTTGAGTGGGAATGGAAGGGGAAAGTAGTATCTCAAAGTGATAACGTTATGAGGATAGTCATGTATGTATTGTTTAGAATTGATTCAGCTCCAGAGTATGACTATTGTACTGTTACGTTTTTCTTGCCACAGAACTTCGTATACATGTGGTAAATTAAAAAATCAAAACCCAGAAAACTTCCAGGATATATTAAAGCCAGGAACTTTGCTAGAGGTTAGAAATTTCTATTGATTGGGGCACGTGGACGGCTCAGTCAGTTAAGTGTCTGACTTTGGCTCAGGTTATGGTTTCACGGTGTGTGAGTTTGAGCCCTGCATTGGGCTCTCTACTGTCAGCCTGGAGCCCGCTTTGGATCCTCTGTCCCCCTCTCTCTCTGCCCCTCCCCTGCTCACTTTCTCTTTCTCTCTCTGTCTCTCTCAAAAGTTAATACACTTAAATAAATCCTTAAGAAAAAGAAGTTTCTATTGATCCTCCTATAATGCCAAATTCAAGATCTTGAAAAAAATATATGTGGATCAAATTTGGCTTTCTCTAAGAATTCCTCCTGCTCAGTTGCCTGTGTATACACCCCCTGCAACCTCCACACCAACAGCTTTAATGTAGGATCTTGAGTGCTTTTCATATTGTTTTTAAGTTTATTTATTTTGAGAGAGAGTGCAGTGAAGGATGGGCAGAGAGAGAGAGAGAGAGAGAGAGAGAGAGAGAGAGAATCTTAAGCAGGCCCTATGCTGTTAGCGCAGAGCCCGACACAGGAACTTGATCCCATGAACTGTGAAATCATGACCTGAGCCGAAATCATAAGTCGGGCACTTAACCAACTGAGCCACCCAGGCACCCAGTCTTTAGTTTTAGTAATATCCACGGAAGCTTATTTAATTCCGGAATCAGTTGCCTGCTTACTGATGCTCTTTTTTTTTTTTTTTTTTAATATCATTAAGACTGATTTTTTTAGAGCAGTGTAAGTAAGATTCACAGGAAAATTGAAGGGAAGGTACACGGCTAGCTTCTCCCATTTTTCACACTCCAGAGTGGTACATTTGTTACAGTTGATAAATCTACACTAAAACATCATAATCACTTAAAGTCCGTCGTTCCCTCTGTGATTCATTCTTGGTATTATGCCTTCTCTGGGTTTGGAAAAATATGCAGTGACATTTGTCCATCATTATAGTGTTGTACAAAAGCCATATTGGAATCAACAAGTTTAGATTATTCTTCTGAGGAGTTTTAAGAAAGCAGAGAAATAGAAGTAGGGGATGCTGAAGAGTTTTAAAATTATTTTTGCTTTTGTTTTTTCAGATGGGAGAAATACGTTTGTATGCTGATAGAAATGAAGTAATAAGGTGGGACTGATGATGTAGGGGAGCGAGGTTAGAATCGCTGGAGTGATGTCATTAGATGGTTGAAAAGGGGTAGGATTTAGGGTGCAAATGTTTGGCTCGAGGTATGAGCATGGACCGTTTATCAATTCATAGTAACAGGAGTATAGGCAATTTCTTATACCATGTTTGTGTGTGGAAGGTCTCGGCTGTTTCCAGTTTCTCAGTGAAATAGGAAGCATAGTCTTTGTTGTGGGTTAAACTGTTTCCTTCCAAAAAGGTATATTGAAATCCCGACCTCCAGTACCTGTGACTGTGACCTTATGTAGAAATGGGATCTTTGCAGATGTAATCAAGTTAAGGTGAGTCACACTTTGATTAGAGTTAACTTTAAATCCAATGATGTATCCTTCTAAGGAGAGAGAAGTTTGGACAGAGACAGACAAATGAGGAAGAAAGCCATGTGGAGGTGGACTCAGAGTTTGCAGCGATGCAGCCGCAAGCCAGGGAATGCCAAGGTTTGCTGGAAACTTCAAGAAGCTAGGAAGAGGCAAGGCACCGTTGTTCCCTGTAGCCTTCAGAAGGAGCACAGCCCTGCCAATACTTTGATTTCTGACCTCTAGCTTCCAGAATTGCGAGAGAATGAATTTCTGTTGTGTTAATATAAGCCACCTAGTTTATGATACGTTGTTAATGGCAGCTCCTGGAAACTACCAGCCTTTAACTGATGGGGAGAATGGAAGAAGCCCTGAGGTTTTGATTTCTTCTGGGTGTCTCTTAACTTTTCTTTCTTTGACCTAAGACTTCATATGATGTCAGGCTGCCTTGACATTTTCATTGGCTGGTGGGTAGAATGTTTCTCCCCACTTTTAACGGACAAGGCATCTCTTCAGGATTCTCGGCTTCACACTAGAGTCTTGGTACTAGTTTTCTCTCCATTTGCATCTCCAAGCACATGAGTTTTCTTCTGGGCAGGTTTTAGAAAAGCTGACTGCAGCACTTAGAAAGGATGGAATCTCCCTTCCCCTCCTGGTGGGCTAATGTAGAATTAGTTTAGAGTCAGTTAAAAGACTGATTTTATTATTTTATTTTTTTAGCATTCTGTTATAAAAATTTTTAAACACAGAGAAGTTGAGAGAAGTTTTCAGTAAACACTTGTATACTTACTGTCTAGAGCAAGGGTTAGTAAAATTAAAAAAAAAAATTTGGGGGGGAGAGAGAGAGAGAGAGAGACAGAATGTGAGTGGGGGAGGGGTAGAGAGAGAGGGAGACACAGAAGTCAAAGCAGGCTCCAGGCTCTGAGCTGTCAGCACAGAGCCCACATGGGGCTTGAACTCATGAACTGTGAGATCATGACCTGAGCTGAAGTCGGACACTTAACCACCTGAGCCACCCAGGTGCCCCAAACTTTTTTTTTTAAAAGATCCAGATAGGGGCACCTGGGTGACTCAGTTTGGTTAAACCTCCGAATTCAGCTCAGGTCATGATCTCACAGTTTGTGGGTTTGGGCCCTGCATCAGGCTCTATGCTGACAGCTCAGGGTCTGGAACCTGCTTCTGATTCTGTGTCTCCCTCTCTCTCTGCCCCTCCCCTGGTTGAGCTCTGTCCCTTTCTCTCTTTCTCAAAAATAAATAAACATTAAAAAATTTAAAAAAAGGAAAAGATCCAGATAGTAGATATTTTAGCCTTTGCAAGCCATGCAGTGTTTGTTACAAGTGTTCAACTGGCCCATTGTAGGGCAAAACCAGCCACGGACGATATGTAAATGAATGTGTGTGGTTGTGTTCCAATCAAACCTTATAGATGCTGAAATTTGTATTTCATTCTTCACATTCATGTCATGAGTTATTCATTTATTTTCAACCTTTAAAAAATGTACAACCATGTTATTAGCTCATGGGCCATAACATAAACAGGTGGCAGACCACATGCGGCCCACCGGCTATAGTTTACTGACCCCTGATGTAGAGTTTACAATGACTGTCTTGCTGGTTTTGCTTTACCACATATCTGTCCATCTGTCCATCCCTCTATCAGTCTAGCAGTTTAGCTACATTTTGATGCATTGCAAAATAAGTTGCAGACGGTGCTCTTTAAACCTAAACATTTCATTGTATATATCATTACTTAGAGTTCCTTTTTTTTTTTTTTTTTTGGTGGTGAGATTTAATGACAGTGAAATGAAAAAAATTTCAAGTACCATTTGTTGCTTTTGACAGTTCACACACCTGTAAAACCTAAATCCTTATCAAATACAGGATGTTACTATCCCAGATGAGCCCGGTCTTCCTCACTGACCTCCACACCCCGCTGCAGCCATCGTCTCTACCATGATGCAGAAATGAAAGAAGCAGAATTAGTAGCAGCAGCCCCCCCGCAGAAGGCAAACAGGAAGAGACTGGAGATGAGAAGGACAGGATGCTTGCATGTTTTATTTTTTGCATTGTTCTTCATTTTTTTTATTGACTCTTTCTTGAGAGCCAATAGCTCTGTGGCCTCACATTCATGTTTTTGATTCCTTACGATCTATAGATGCTTGCTTCTTCCTATTTAAATGTGTAGATAGAATTGAATGGTATTAGTAGCTGATCTGGGTTTTAAAATGTATGATGAAAGCCAATTTGGATTTTCTTAGCAGTTGTTATGAATGTGAGGACAGATCTCAGGGCTTGCAGTATATTTCACCCTGAACATAGCGTATTGGTAGGACGTTGAAAGGTCAGGCTTAATTTAATTTAGATATACAGGCAAGCAGTAGCTGAGACACCCCCCCGTCCATTTTGAAGTTGAGGAATTTCTTTGCACCGATTTACCACTGATTTCCCAATCTGTATAGCTGTCTTTCACTCTTTATATCTTTGTAAAATTTGAGGTTATGTGGAGTTACTGATCTGTTTTCTCTCTCTGGTGGTCACCTTGGCTGACCTGAAAATGTTCCCCCAAATTTCCTTCCGTGTTTTGTTTTGGATAGTACTGGTTACATTTTGCACAGGAAGTGACAGGCATGCTGCATGCTTTTTGTCTCTCGTAGGGTCGGTGCTGAGTACCAGGCACTGTGTCAGCTCTCTTACAGTGTAGCGTCCCTGATTTGTTGGCTCACATTGTAGGTATAGGATTGCACATGGTTTTCTTTCTTTCTCTCTCTCTCTCTTTCTTTCTCTCTCTCTTTTTCTTTCTCTCTTTTTCTTTCTTTCTTTCTCTCTTTTTTTCTTTTTTTAATGTTTATTCGTTTTTGAGAGAGAGAGATTGAGACAGAGCTCAAGCAGGGGAGGGGTACAGAGAGGGAGACACAGAGTCCAAAGCAGCCTCCAGGCTCTGAGGTGTCAGCACAGAGCCCATTGTGGGGCTCAAACTCATGAACTGAGAGATCATGCCTGAGCTGAAGTCGAACGCCTAACCCACTGAGCCACCCAGGCACTCTGGTTCCAGTTTGTTCTTGTGTTTATCAGTTCTAGCTCATCCTCACAGGTTCCAATTTGTCTTTGCTCCTCTTCTTATCCAGTTCCCTTGCTGACTGCTGGTCTGGCTGACCTGTAGTGACTTCAGGCTCAAGATTAGATGCAGAGGCAGCATCCTGCACCTACTGCTCCAAAAGCTTCTGCACCCAAGGTCTAACTCCTACAACAAACACTTCTTCTTTATCACCAGACCGGTTCTGCCTCTTTGATCCAACCCTGATTGATACACTTTACCCGTTCTAGGATTCATATAGAAACCTTTTATATTAGATCCCGTACTTAGAGAGAGTTGTTTCTACCAGCTCATTTTATCTTCCAGGAATTTTTTTTCTCTTCTACTCTTGGCACCTTTTCCTTATTTTTTAAAAATACTGCTATGTATTCTCATTTTTAATATTTAATCTGGCATATCAATGGTACTTTGAGCCTTAAATAACAGTTTGGATTAAAAAATCCTTATTGTGCTTAAGGGCTGGTTTTAAAAACATTTAACAGGCATATTTTATTTTATTTTTTTTATTTAAAAAAAATGTTTAGTGTTTATTTTTGATGGAGAGAGAGAGAGAGAGAGAGCATGAGCACGGGAAGGGCAGAGAGGGAAACACAGAATCTGAAGCAGGCTCCAGGCTCCAAGCTGTCAGCACAGAGCTCGACGCGGGGTTCGAACTCACGAACTGTGAGATCATGACCTGAGCCGAAGTCAGACACTCAACCAACTGAGCCACCCAGGCGCCCCAACAGGCATATTTTAAAGATAGTTGAAGTCTTTTTTACCAAAGAGACTCATGTAACAAAAACATTGAGCTGGGGAAGGTACAAAAAACCCAAAGAAGTCCTCACATTTAAAGGGTCTAGAGTGAGACACAAGTGTCACTTTAAATCAGCTCTGTGTGGCAGAGGCATAATGAAAGATGTTTGACAACTGACATTCAGACATAGCTTTGCATTATGCTATAGCCATATAATGTAATGTGATGTGATGATCAGCATGAAGTTTTCTTTTTGGCAACTTTGAAGTTTGAACAGCTTTCAGTGACATGTGATTGATTCTTCATTGGGATTGGCTTGCATATCTTTTTTTTTAGCATGATTATTTAGTATCAGAGGTTGAATGTTTTGACTTTTGAGGTTGACTTTTTGTTGGCAATAGAATTGTTTCTGACCACTCAAATTAATTGATGCCACTTTTGCCCCACGTGAGATCTTATTGTAATGCTTTATTTTTTTCCAAGACACATTTAAAAGACAATGTAGTAAATAATTATTGAATGAATTAATTCCAAACGGGGAGATCTGAAAATATTATTAAATTTTAATAAAATATATTATTAAATATTAGTGGAGTAGCTTCATAACTTCTTATAGTGCCATTGATGTCAAAGATGCCATTGATATACTTATTTAAAAACTCATTTTTCCGTACATTTATGTCTGATATTGAAGTTTTAGCATAGTGGAGTATTTAATATATGTCACTGTGTAATGTATTCTAAGGTATTGTTATAGTGTTATTCTAGAGTTATTCTACAATTACTATGTAACAGATATTTTGTAGGATTTTAAAGTAAAGAATGATCATTCCTGGGTGGCTCAGTTGGTTAAGCGTCTGACTTCAGCTTAGGTCATGATCTCACTGTTCACGAGTTCGAGCCCCGCGTCAGGCTCTGTGCTGACAGCTTAGAGCCTGGAACCTGCTTTGGATTCTGTGTCTGCCTCTCTCTCTGTCCTTTCCCCGCTCATACTGTCTCTCTCTGCCTCTCAAAAAATGAATAAATGCTAAAAAAAAAATAAAAATTAAAAAAAAATTATCATTACATACTCGATTTAGAAAATGTGGAAAATGCAGAAACCTATGAAGACAAAAAAAATATCACTCATAATTCTACCTAACAGGACCGACCGCTTATTAATATGTGCATGTATTCTTTCAATTTCTTTCTGTATATGTATTTTTTCACTGAGGTTTTAAACCTATGTATTTTTCTTGAATGCAGACCTGTTTTTTAAAGCTGTGTTTTGAAGAGCTACCTAAAATTTTTACTGATTGGATGCCTTGTAGGTTACTTATTTTTCTATTTATGATTATTTCTTTGTGATTATTTCTGAATTCAAGAAACATGACTTTTATAATGTTCACTATTATAAGACAGACAGTGAATCAAGAGTCCAACTTAAATGAATAATAGATCCCAGTAAACTGAGAAAGTGATAAGAGGAATGGAAAGAGGAATGGAAAATTCTTATTAGGTTCTCTCACCTAAAAAGCTTTAATGCTTATTCATTGTAAATTCTCAAGGTGTAATCTTCATTTATTTTTGAAATAGTGAGTGTTCTGAAAAAGGGGAATCAGAGTTCAGTAGTTTCCTTTTCATTGCTCTCCCATGATTACAATATTCATTAAGATATCTCAGAATTTTATCCATAAATATTGGTTGCATTACTGATATGTAATTAGAAGGAAGGCTGTCAGCTTTTCTTATTAAAAGTTTTTCTTTTAAGGGGCGCCTGGGTGGCTCAGTCGGTTGAGTGTCCGACTTCGGCTCAGGTCATGATCTCGCGGTCTGTGAGTTCGAACCCCGTGTCGGGCTCTGTGCTGATGGCTCAGAGCCTGGAGCCTTTTTTGGATTCTGTGTCTCCCTCTCTCTCTTCCCCTCCCCTATTCATGCACTGTCTCTCTCTGTCTCAAAAATAAATAAACGTTAAAAAAAATTAAAAACAAAGTTTTTCTTTTAAAAGAAGTCTGTTTTTTGATAGTCTCAGAATCAGATGATTCATTAACATAAGTAAAGTTACCTATTTAAAGATACACTGTAGTTTTCAGTTGGATTTTCTGTAATCTCTAACTTACAGTATAATTCATATAGGCTGACAGCTTTCTTTTGCCTCTTTTGGGTAAACACATGTGTTTATTGTTTCAGCTTCATAGAACATATTGCACCCATGAGAGATATTTCTGAGATTTATGTTTTTTTTTAAGATTAAAAAAATTTTTTTTAAATAATCTCTACACCCAACATGGGGCTCAAATTTACAACCCCAAGATCAAGAGTTGAATGCTCCACTGACTGAACCAGCTAGGCACCCCTCTAGGGTTTAATTTTGAATAAGAAGTACCCTGTGCTGTATTTGTATGTATTTGAATGTCTTTTATTTATTTTTATTATTTTAATTTTTTTTTTTTAATTTTTTTTGTCAACATTTATTTATTTTTGGGACAGAGAGAGACAGAGCATGAACGGGGGAGGGGCAGAGAGAGAGGGAGACACAGAATCGGAAACAGGCTCCAGGCTCTGAGCCATCAGCCCAGAGCCTGACGCGGGGCTCGAACTCCCGGACCGCGAGATCATGACCTGGCTGAAGTCGGACGCTTAACCGACTGCGCCACCCAGGCGCCCCATATTATTTTAATTTTTAAAAAAATATTTATTTATTTTTTTAGAGAGAGAGAGAGAGCACAGGGGAGGAACAG
>NW_024412376.1:159249023-159250386 GCF_014898765.1 Herpailurus yagouaroundi
CGGACCGCGAGATCATGACCTGGCTGAAGTCGGACGCTTAACCGACTGCGCCACCCAGGCGCCCCATATTATTTTAATTTTTTAAAAAATCTTTATTTATTTTTTTAGAGAGAGAGAGAGAGCACAGGGGAGGAACAGAGAGAGAGGAAGACACAGAATCCGAAGCAGGCTCCAGGCTCTGAGCTGTCAGCACAGAGCCTGATGCGGGGCTCGAACTCATGAACCGTGAGATCATGCATAACCTGAGCCTAAGTCAGACACTTAACTGACTGAGCCACCCAGGCACACCATATTATTTTAATTTTTTTAATGTTTATGTATTTTTGAGAGGGAGAGAGAAAGAGAGTGAGTGGAGGTGGAATAGAATGAGAGAGGGAGACACAGAATACGAAGTAGGCTCCAGGCTCCGAGCTCTCAGCACAGAGCCTGATGCAGGGCTCGAACTCACGACCTGTGAGGTCATGACCTGAGCCACCCAGGCACCCCTGTTTGAATGTATTTTAATGTTAGGATGTATCATTTAGTTACATACCCCAATAAAAGAAAGACTGATAGTTTTAGGTCAGATAGTCTTAGATTTGAGATTTTGCCTAGGTGGTTTGTTTTCCTCCTCAGCCAGAAGGTTTTCACTGAATCTTCCAATACAAGCATTGACTTCTCACATATGGGTTTACATTTTTATTAGGAGACACAGATTTTCTACACAAAAATGATAATTTTTTTGAAAATGAATACCTGAATGTAGAGTTTTAAGAATCTTCAGGAGTGTTTATTAAATCCTACTTTAGAATTTTTCTGTAATTTGGGACTAGCCAAAAAGTACAGAGTGGTCTGTTCAGTCGTAACAAAAAAAAAAAACCCAAAATGGCAGGTGTCTGAAAACAAAAAACAAGAGAGTGTTGTTAAAACTTATCAACTGAATTTGCCCGTTTTAGTTTCAGTTTAAAAACGTATTTTTTGATTTAAAATTGAACACCAAAATGATTGTATAATTTTGTTTCATTTTTTATTCCATGTTCTTCCTCACCACTGCTACATATAGCCATAGAGTTACACCTTGATCCACCAATATGTTGAGACTGGACTGAATTTTTTGTCAGTGGAGATTAGCGTTTTCTAGGTTTGCAGTTAAGCTCCTTGTTTCTTCGGGATCTCTTTTTTTTTAAGCTTTAAAAATTACTGATCACTATTCTGTATTAAAGAATTTATACGAATTGCGGGGCGCCTGGGTGGCGCAGTCGGTTAAGCGTCCAACTTCAGCCAGGTCACGATCTCGCGGTCCGTGAGTTCGAGCCCCGCGTCGGGCTCTGGGCTGATGGCTCGGAGCCTGGAGCCTGTTTCCGATTCTGTGTCTCCCTCTCTG
>NW_024412376.1:159250486-159280122 GCF_014898765.1 Herpailurus yagouaroundi
AAAAAAAAAAAAAAAAGAATTTATACGAATTGATTAAATTTTACATTTAATCTTAGGTTCGGGAGTGAAATTTTCCTCTTTCAAAGGAAGTTTTCTGTTAGGAATTATCTGTATTCTTGCTTATTGACATTTGGGCTAGCACCACCTTCTGAGAGTTTGTTGTAGTTTAATATCAAAGTCAAAGGGACATTTTATAATTAAGAAAATGCTTTCAGCTTTTATGAGAATTAAATTTTTTTTTCTAAAATCAGTTTGGTTAAAACACATGCTGATGACCATTAAAAACAATTGTGTGTTAGAATTTGACTGTTATTATTGTAAGTATTTGCACACATTCAATTTCTGCTTACATTTAAAAGTATCCATTCATTCATGCCTTTGCTGTACCAAGCACAATGGTGGAGGAGCCATATGATAGTGTTGTCCTAGAGTGATGTGCTTGGCACACAGGGGCACTTTACAGCAGAAGTAAATACGTAAACAGAATCTTAAGGGATATGTCTCATCCCTTAAGGAATGTACCATACAGAGAAGGCCAAGAAAGACCAGTCCAGGACTTCAGAAGCTAGGAAACAGTCTGAAATATAAGGGAAATTTACATTTGTCCCAGTTGGAAGTTAGGGTGTAAGGCAAGGAGAGTTGAGAAACAGAGATAATGTTTTAAGTTTAGATTTTCTCCTGAGAGCTACAGAAGAGTGATTTGACCAGTAGTGTAGAGCAGGGGTCAGCCAACTATGGCCCATATCCTCTTTTTGTATGGCCACTAGCTAAGAATGTTTTTTATATTTTTAAATGGTTGGAAAAACATCAAAAGAATGATATTCCGAAAATTATATGAAAATCGACCATTAATAGTTTTATTGGAAGAGAGCCACACTCATATTTTACTGTGTTTGTGGCTGTTATTTTCACCACAAAGGCAGAGCTGAGTAGTTGCTGTGAAGAACATATGACCCACAAACTCTAATATATTTACTGTCTGACACTGAACAGAGAAAAGTTTGCCAAAACCTTGTCTAAATACATAAATTAAAATATAAAGTTATTCAAAATGGATAAAGACACAAGGACCACTTATATGCTATCTGTAAGAAACCCACTTTAAATATGAAGATATAGACAGGTTAAAAATAAAAGGAATGAAAAAGATATATTCTGCTAATCAGAAGAAAGTTGGAGTAGAAAATTAATAACAAGGAATTTAGTTCAGGGATTAAAAAAAGATATTACATAATATTCAGAGGGTTACTTCACAAAAAAGTAATCATAATCCTTAATGTGTATAAACCCACAAACATAACTTCAAAATACTTAAAGCAAAAACTGATAGTGAAGAAAAATAGGCAAATGAACCATTGCAGCTGAGATTTCTTACTACTGGCAAGACTTCTCACTCCTCTCAATACTGACAGGGCATATACACCATCAATCAGTCAGGACATAGTGACATGAACAACATTGACCAGCTGATTGGCGTGATTGACATTTATGGAACATTACATCTGACAGTGGCAGAGTAAATGTTGCTTTCAAGCGCACACGGAACAAGACATTATATTTTGGCCTATAAAAAAAGTCTTAAAAATTTAAAAGAATTGAATGTGTTTACTGTCAATAATGGAATGAAAACTAGAATCAGTAACAGATATTTGTAATATCCCCAAATATTTAGAAATTAACTCACTAAGTAACCAATGGGTCAAAGAAGAAGTCACAAAAAATTAAATATTTTGAATTTACCAAAAATGAAAATACTGCATATCAAAATTTATGGGATGCAGCAAAGTGTTAGTGTTTAGAGAGAAATTAGCATTGTTAAATGCTTATATTCGAAAAGAAAAAAAAATTTCAAAAAATCAGTGATCTAAGCTTCCTCCTTAGAAACTAGAAAATGAAGGGCAAATTAAGCCTAAAGCAAGCAGAAGAGAGGGAAAAGTGAAGGCAAAAGTAGAAATCCAAAGCAGTGGAGAAATCTATGAAACCAAAGACTGGTCCTTTGAAATCAGAGCAGTAAAATCGATAAACCTCTAACCAAACTGAGCATGAAAAAAAGAAGACACAAATGACAATATCAGAAACAAAAGTGAAGAATTTACTACACGTCCTGCAGGTATTATAAGGAGAATAAGAGAATATTAAGAAAAATTTTACTTCCATAAATTTGGCTACTTAGATTAAATAAATTCCTATAAAGATACAAACTACCAGAGTTCATTTGAGAAGAAACAGGTAAACTGAATACTGCAGAAATCGAATTCATAGTTTAAAATGTTCTCACAAAGAAAACTACATGCCCAGAATTCTACCAACACGTATGGAAGAAATAATACCTGTTGTATATAAAGTGTTCCAGAAAACCAAAGAGGATATAACACTTCTCTGTTCACAACAGCAGCATTAATCTGGTACTGAAATCAGGTAAAGACACTATAAGAAAACTACGGACCAATATTCCTCATGAACACAGATGCACACACAAAAAATCTTTAACAAGATACTAACAGTGAATTTAGCAATATACAGAATAAAAAAGATACTACGTCATGTCCAAGTGGGGGTTTGGTTTATCCTGGAAATTCAAGGCTAATTCAGTATTCAAAATCAATTAATATAATTTGCTCTATTAATAGGCTAAAGGAGGTTAAAGCCGTTTGATGATTTCAATAGATATCTAAAAAGCATTTGATAAAATTCAACATCCGTTTTAATTTTGAGCAAACTAGGAATGAGAAGGAACTTCTTCAACCTGGTAAATGGAACTTATGAAAAAGCTGTAGTCAATATCATACTTAGTAGTCACAGGGTGAATACTTTCCTCCTGAGATCAAGTACAAGGCAAGAATGTCTACTCCCATGACTCTCGTATTCAACATCATTCTTAAGGTGTCCTGGCTATTGTAAAACAGTAAGAAAAAGATATAAGATGTACAGGTTAAAAATGAAACAAAATGACCAAATTCTGAGATGTGATTAACTGTGTTGAAAATCCCTGTGTTGAGGGTCACTCTGACAGTGTGGAGCCTGCTTGGGATTCTGTCTCCCTCTCTCTCTCTGCCCCTCCCTTGCTTGCTCTTTCTCTTAAAATAAATGTAAATAAACTTAAAAAAAGAAAGAAAGAAAGAAAATCCCTGTGTTGAGAATAGTGTATAAGCATAAAGAAGACCCAAATAAGAAAAATTCAAGGATACAAAGGCTCAGTATTCTAAAATTGTCAGTTCTTCTCAAATTGATTTATTGATCCAGCATCATTTCAGTAAAAGTCAGATGGTATTTGTGTGTGTGGTGTTTAAGTAAGCCAAATCTAAAATGTATGTGGAAGAGTAAAGGACCAAGAATAGTCACTATGCTTCAGAATTAGGTGAGGAACCTTTGCCCTGCCAGTGATCAAGACTTTTTATAAGTAGCTTTTAATAACGACAATGTGGAGTTCATTCCAGGAAACACAATAGAGGTACTGGCAACGAAGCTCACGTAAATGGAACTTTGATGTTATTTTGAAAATGGTCTTGGAGACCTTGGAGAAAGAGTAGAGTGTTTAATAAGTAGTCCTAGGACCGTTGTTTACTTGAAAAAGAAAATGGATTGCTATGTTATTCCCATACACAAAAAAACTGTTCACTTGGAATGAAATGTTAATGGCACAACTGTTTGTTTATTTATTTATTATTAAATTTTTTTCTTCTTTTTTTAATATGAAATTTATTGTCAGATTGGTTTCCATGCAACACCCAGTGCTCATCCCAACAGGCACCCTCCTCAGTGCCCATCACCCACTTTCCCTGACCTCCCACCCCCCATGAACCCTCAGTTTATTCTCAGTTATTAAGAGATTCTCAGTTATTGAGAGTCTCGTATGGTTTGCCTCCTTACCTCTCTGTAAGTTTTTTCCCCCCCTTTCCCTCCCCCATGGTCTTCTGTTAATGTTTATTCATTTTTGAGAGACAGAGAGAGACAGAGTGCAATGGGGGAGGGGCAGAGAGAGAGAGGTAGACACAGAATCCACAGCAGGCTCCAGGCTCTGAGCTGTCAGCACAGAACCTGACGCGGGGCTCGAACCCACGAACTGTGAGATCATGACCTGAGTCGAACTGACTGAGCCACCCAGGTTCCCTGGCACAACTTTTTAGAAGAAAAAAATAAAGGAATTTCTCTCTTACCTTGGTACATAGAAGGGTTTCTTAACCAAGATGCAGTTAAATATTGAATATATCAACCACATAAGATTAACACGTTTGCCTCTCTCAGGTGACACATTAGAGAATTCAAAAGATGAGCCACAAACTGGGAGAAGGTATTTATAATAAAAGTAAATGACAAAAGGTTAGTATACTTTACAAATATATGAGGAAAAGACAACTCACTAGATAAATGGAAATGAAACAGAACTAGGGATTTCACAGAATAAGAAAGACAGATGACCCAAAGAGGTGAAAATAAGTGCAGTCTCATCACTAAGAAGGAAATGCAAAATAGGACCATAGGTAAGAAATGAGATACAGATCAAGAAGCCTCAGAATAACAGTGATGGAGACATAATATGAATCTCTAAGAATTCATACTCATTACTGGGTGGATTATAAATTGGTACAATCGCTTTGAAAATGACTTGGTGTTAATCTGTGAAGAACATTCATAGACGATGCTTGGTCTTAGCCAAAAGGCCGAGAAGCAGTGAACATTCGTAGACTATGATTCAACAGTTTTACTCTGCCGTGTATCTTAGACTGCTTCCCATGTGTGTCAGGTGACGTGTACTGTGAATGATCACAGTGCTTCGTTGTTGGTAATAGCCAACAACTGGGAGAAGCTTGCGTGTCCGTCAGTGGGCGGAAAGATCTCTAAGTTGTGTTGTGTCTGTCCAGAGGTGTCCTCTGTGGCGGTGAAAACAAGTGGACTGTTCGACTTGGGATATCATGCCTGAAATGACGCGGTATGAGAAACAGACCGTCTCGGCACACTACACGTGTGAAGGGCAAGTTGTACGGGAGTTGAGAACGCAGACTCTGGAGCTGGGTTGCCTTGGGGTGGAATTGTCTCCCCTCCTCGCTAGATGTGTGTCCTTCCAGAAGTCCTAAACCCTTTCCGTGCCTCAGTTGTTTCATCTGTCAATGACGGTAGCTGTGAGGATGAATGGATACGATATAGGAGTAAAGCACGTGGAAAACTGCGCTGCTGTGTGTATGTTAGCTGCTCCTACTGCTCTCTGTTCTTTTACTGTTTCCTTTTTGTTGTTATTTGAAATGATGTTCTTTCATTGCGCTTCTGTCAGTAGATCTAGTCTGTGGTGGGGAATTGGAAAATATAAAGAAGAATTGGATAACCATAGTGTCATTGCCAGTTGAGGCAATTCTCACTGTGGCTTCTGTTCTTTGCAAGATCCCAGGGTATGCTGGTATCTAGGCAAGACAGGTATACTTTTTTTTTTTTGTCCCATGCAAGTCTGTGTATGAAAGGCATAAGTGAACTTGGACCTTATTGTGTCTATTATACCTATCTATTACATATATATCATGCAGAATTTTGCAAACAAACCTATATAGTTCTGTGCAGGTATGCGATTCCCTAGTGAGAATTCCTATGGAGAATGTTTAAAACGTGAATTAATTTCCCAGTTCCCTTAGGCTTTTGGCATGTGGGCTAATGCTAATCTTCATGATTTATGCACACATGTTCTAGAAAGCAACAGTAAGTTGCAGACAGCCACAGATGCAGAAAGATTTACTTACTCTGTGGTGCCGTGTTCTCATTTCGACCTATTATTTCATTTTAGCATGAAGTTAGAGGAGAAGTAGTTATCCATTATCTATCGCCAGAAAGAATTTAGGTGATCTAATGAAGCTAAATAAGTTGAGGAAATAATATGAGTTCTCACATACTCCCTCCTGTCCTGTTGATTCTGGCTGCTGTTGGTGTTGGTCTCGTGACTCCATGGAGTTCATGTTCATTATCACTTCAGAATTCTTATACGTTGCTTTGTGATACGTATGTGACTACAATACAAATGCAATGCAAAGGGATTAGGCAAATTCTGTAACAATATAGAGAATCTGTGAACGTGTTGCAGGATTATTAGAAGCAAAGTAGGTAACAAATGAGGCTCTGACAGTCAGGTGGTAAATAATTGAAGAGAAAATCCACAGGACTCATGGCACATATAGGAGGTCAAAAGAATAGGCTTTGATAAAGGATTGATAAAGGTCCTTGGGAAAAACTATGAAAACTGTCAGTGTTTTTGCAGCAATGAACCTTCTTTATGATCATATGAAAAAATAGGTTTGAGGAAAAGACTGTCATGATTATCATTTTAATAGGAAGTTTTATATAGTGAGATCTATGTACATAAGAATATGTAAAATCTACGTACAGATGAGAGAAGAGCCATTCCCGGGTTGGGAGACAGAGCACTGTATTGCCAAGCACCCCAGAGGCCCACGAAGTGTCTTTATCAATCCTCTTTCTAGCTCTGGAGGCATCTATTATCCTTCGTCCTAATCTTTTCCTTGCTGTTGTTTGTGGTTTTGTCATCTGATGTTCTTCACCGGCATCACTGTCCTGGGAAGTGTGATGTGCAGGCAGGTCCGCTCCTTGTACTGCCAAACAGGTGCCGGCGCTCAGACGCCTGGCAAGGCTTAGCTTCTGGTGTCTTCAACATTGCGGGACAAACCTTAGCTGCCACTGCAGCCCTGGCCCCGTGACCCCTGACTGGGATGCCCTGGCTCTGCCACTGGCCAGAGCTGACTTAGCCCCCATCCCCAAGGTCTCTGGGACTTGGTGAGACATCATTACCTGATGTCTCCTCTCTGGTGCCCCTAATACCACAGCCGGGACTGCCGAACCTGACGGAGGGGTGTGGGGCACCCGTGGGGAGCGCAGTGTGACTCAGGCAGTGCTTCCCTTCCACCACCCCTCCCCCATTCCCCCCCCCCTGCCTCCCATAGGTCATACTACTTACTGCCACCTCTTACTCCAGCCCAGCCTCCCTCTGCTGTGCCAAGGCAGTGGCTTTGGTTATTTAAATAAAAAGGAAGTGGGACTGGAACTCAAAAAAGAAAAAAGAAAGGCCAACATGCAAGTGGACGCATGCAGCTCAAACTCAGTCCTTCGAGGGTCCACTGCATATTATTTTAGACACAGTTGATACTTTGTATTTCTTTTAAGAGCTTAAAAATGTTTTTGTCTTTATTCAACACCTACTTTGTCAGTGGCTCTTGTGTTCTGTGCTTTCCTGTGCTCATTCATCTGCTTTTGTTTTTAGCTGCACATAACAAAAGAACCAAATTAGCAGGTCTTAAGTAATGAGTTTGCCATCTCAGTGTATTTGATTTCATGAAATCCGAATTTCTGTGTTTCTAAAGCATCATGAAACAATTGAAAGGAAAATCCTAACCTGAGGGGAATGTTTGGAACAAATTTGGCAAATGTCCTTATCAAAGAAAGTGCTTATACACATTGATAAAGTTAAACACTTAAAACACAGTAGAAAATGGAAAAGAAAGGAAGAGACATTTGATAAATAAATATAAAAACTAGTATACACACACACACACATATACACACATAAAAAGCATCTAGTGTACAGGAAAAATGGTAAACTGTGTTGAGGTCTTTAAATTTATACTAGAAACGAAAGTAGTTTCTTTGATGACACCTTTTTTCTTTATCTGTGGAACACAGTGATTTCCAGGCAGTTATGTTTTTTTGAGAAGGGTGGTTGGTTTAAGAATCTACAAAGTCAAGTTCTGGTAATTTTTTATTTTGTGGCATTAGCAATTCTTCTAATACAGTATGATTTACTGTGTCATCAGAGAAAGACAGCATTAGAGAGTGTACATGGCAGGGTAAAATTAAACACATGCTCACAATCAAATTAATGTATTTCATCTGTCTTCAACTAATAACAATCTGTCATGTTATCTATCTGAGTAGGGGCATAAACAGTTTATTTTGTGTTTGGAGTAACTTCCTGGAGGTAGTTAATGTGACAAGTAGTTTGTTTGAATTGAGTATAACCAGATCAACACTCTAGATGTTTCCTTGATACCCTAAAAATTACTGTGAAAATCTGTACAAGTGCTGTGTTTCTATTTTGCTTTTACTTCTTTAAGTTAGACAGCAACATATTTTACAGTCATTTCACGGAGAATATTCTGTTTCTGCCATCATATATGAACTGAGGGGCAAAACCAGTTTATCCTTTTAATGCTTTCTTTCCACTGATAGGGAATAGACATTAATATTTAGCATCTATCTAGACAATAATAATTAGCATCGTAGAGCGCTTTCCCTTTTTGTAAAAACCTGTAGTAATACATTCTGGCTTGGATGAAAAAGTCATATTCATTATAGAATATGTTTTTATATCATGTTCAAAAATGAATATTAGGAAAATAGGAATATTGTAAAGTTTCAGACCAAAATAAAAAAAATACTATTACGTTTTTTAGATTTTAAAAATCTTAAAATTTTTCATCACTTAGTCTCTTACCAGTAGCTCTGATTATTATACATTTGGTATGTTTTTTTTAATATACCTAGTTTTTAAGCTATTTATTACATTTGGTACTGTAACTTTGAAGACTGCTCTGTTCATTGTATCAGTAATCCTATTGGTAGGTGTAGTGGAGGTCCTGAATAAGGATGCCTGAATGCCAGTAAACAAATAGGACTTACAAAGAGAAGTTCTGATATACTTGGCTAATTAATATTAGTGTGTGTGTTTTAGAAGTCAAAATATATACATATTTTAAGCACATGTAAATCAAATTTAGTACATTATTAAAGGTATTTTACTTGTCATATTTGGGCTAATCATGATGGATCATTTTTAAACATTATGTAATTTCACAATTTGTACAGCTGCAAGTACTTTGTAAAAGACTTTATATAATCAAGTGCTAAGGCAAAGAGTATCTTAGTTTATAATGTTGATGGGCTCAATTTTATGATTTACTGTTAGTAATGAATACTTTTAAAGTACTAATAAGTAGTAACCAGGTATTTAGTAGTTTACTTTTTTATAATGATGAGAATTTAAAGTTTGTATATCTATATTCTTTTAACTAAATCTCTGTTAGGTTGATGTTAGATAAAATAAGGAAACATCATCCCCAAGGCTGATGTTCATTCTTCTTTGCAAGACATTGAATGGCTTGGTTCTAATTCTGGTGCTACTGACAACTAGCATTGGGTCTGTGGTTAAGTCACCGTGAGCCTTGGTTCTTTTATGTGTGAGTTAGATGAGTGCTTTACCTATTTGCCAGGAGTGTTACCAGGTCCGAGTGTTTTGCAGATTTTGAAACGGAGTTTAGATTGTTTCTGGAGTCTCGTAGAATGGCTTCTCTCTGTTTTTGCCCTCCCATCCTTTCTCCTCATCTTTTCTATCCAAGTAATTTTTTCAAAACACAAGATCACATCGTGTCATGGGCTATGACCCTGCAAGGGCTTCATGTTGCTGAATTTGGCTCCTATCCTCCTGTTACACATGCCACATGTCCCCACTCTTGATCATTATGTTTCTTGGTTTTCCTCAGTTGTACACAGTCATTTTCCCCTTTTTGGTTTTGTCCTAGTTCCAGTGACTGCAACATTTCTCTCCTCCAGCCTCCTCTTAGCCCGATTGGCTTGTTCTCATCCTTTATGTCTCAGATGAAAGAGGTCTCCTATAGCCATCGTATGAAACTGTCATCATTACTCTTTTGGCTCCTGTCACTCCCCATCTGCTCCTCCTCCCCTAGTGAGTCATCTGTAGGTTGATTAATGTAGGATTGTTACAACTTTGGGGAGGAAGAATCATCAGCTGCACATGTGTAACACTTGCCATCTTCTATTTTGAAAGTTACAGATAATGGTAACTATTTCCATATACAAGCTGGCTAAACGGAAAAAAAATGCCATATTCATCAAATCTGTAGGAGTGCACCCTTTTTTATCATTTATAATTTTCTTTTGAATGGTCTCTGAATTTGGAAGCAAGGAGTTGTCACTGTATAGTCAATGGAAGTGCTTTGAACCCAACAGGGGAAAGATGAGGGTTTGCTAATATATGTCACCCACAGGGATTTCCTTTTTGTGCCTATAGTTTTGCTCAGGTGGACTGGAATACATAAGGTAAGATGGGTGAAAATGTGGCTGTGTAGATGGAACCTATATGTGTATGAACTCCTTAGCACCCCATACAGGACCCTCATGTCCCAGCCCTGCTGATTTCACCAGTTCTTGGAAGCCAGGTTGTTCCAGATGCTCATGCACATTTTTTTTTTTTTTTTTTTTTTGCTGATGTTGTTAAGGAATGTTCATCCTCTCTATCCCCAGGGTTGTGTGATTGTTTTTTCCCCTCATAGGTTAGGAGGCAACTGAAGCATCATCTTCTCTGTGACATCTTTCCTAGCCCTCTGAGCAATTCTAGAAATTTCATTTCTCTTTTCTCTTGCTGTACCTTGTCTTATACAGACCACTATTGTTCTCTTGGTCTCAGAATTCCATTGTATAATATCTGTCTACATGTGTTTCTCTTAGCCTTCCTAGCAGTTATAGCACTTACAAGGTGCTGAGTAAATAATTCACGAATAAATGAATGGATAGACAGACCATAATACACTAATACTTACTGAGTATGTGCCAGTCACATAGTATGCGCCTTACCATGTACCAATCAGTGCTGCATGTGCTTTATACATATTTCCTTATTTTATCTATCACAGTAACATTATGAGGTAGGTATTGTTATTGCCTCCTCTTATAGGTGAGAAAACTGAGATAAAGGGATTGATTTGTTCAAAATTCCACAAGTGGTAATAGAATAGGAAATCAAACCTAGGCAGTCTGGCTTTGGAGACTGCATTCTTTACTTACCATGTCTTACTTCTTGAGGTAAATCAGTGAATTTTTGAAGAACCATAGTTTTTTTTTTTCTCCCCTATATTTGCCTTAGTGCAAACAATTGAGAATTTCAGAAAAGTTATTTCTTGTATGAGAGTAGTTCTTATATGTAATATATCACTCCAGATCAATAAAATAGTAACAAAGATCATCTACTGGTGTATGAATAATTTTTTGTAATAACTCTTTATGATGATATTTGATGTGATGTGACTTATTAGAATAATTGTTTATTAAACATCATTTACTTCTTGTTACTCATAAAATCGGTCTCTGTATCCTCATATACAGGCCACTTTATCCTGAAAGTTACCCACGTGGATAAATTTTGAACCATCACATCAACTTATGGAGTTAGTATTCCATTGGAATTAGGGCCAAATGAAGGATGAAGTGACAACTTTAGATTCAAGATTGGGTCTTGAGTTGTTAGCTCAGTTAACTAATGATTCAGGACCCAATACCTAAAGACCCATTATCTACCTTATCAGTAAGGACTGGAGGTGGGATAGGTGGCCTTGTTCAAATGCCTCTTTTCAGACCATTCTCCTTTGTCTTCCCTAAAACCCTTAGATTTGAATATCAAGCCATGTGATTATACCTCTTGGTACTTGTATTTGTTGGCCTTATCAGCCAACCCCTGCCTGAATCATTCCTTGAATTTCTCAGAGAAATTTCTCCTGGATGGATTACAGTCACACCGTTGCTGTTACTGTCACCATTCTCGGTAGTTTCAGTATCCATATGGACTGTCCTTGGTCTCTCATGTTCCATGAATCCTTTACCTCCAGTCATCTTGCCCCCGATCGACACCAACAGAGTTATTCTGAAGACCTAGTCATTAACAGTTTCTGAGCTTTTCCCATAGTATTGATATTAATTTCGTATATCCCAATCTGTCCATTATCTCCTGTCTTTCCAACTCAGCTTCTTTAGTAACTCAACTCCAGTAAATTTTCGACCCACACAAAACCTTAACATCAGTTATCAATTACATCTTAACAGTTTTCAATTTCCTGAACCTCTCTTTACCCAACTTGGATTTTATGCTTCATCAAAATAATCACTTCCTTACGTTTACTGTCCTCAATTTACCTGGCCTTCTTTGCAGTGATTGTACGTGGTACAGTTTCTCTGTTTAATTAGTAAGTAATTTCTCTGCTTGAATGCACCCCCACCCATGTAGCTGAATGTGGCTGGAATAAGACCTGTAATATACTGTGTCTCATTTTAAATCCAGGTTACTATCTGCAAGTGATTTCTCAGAATCTCTCACATCCCACATCAAATCCATTAGTATTTTGTATTTACTTTTTATTCCAAAAATATATTGAGAATCTGCCCTACTTTTTATCATCTCTACTGCTACCAACTAGAGTATTGTCCAAAGTACCATGTTCTCTTTCATATATATATATATGAAATATATATATATTTGGACAAGATTAGAGGGAATTTTATTGCCTTACATAACTGAAAAACCCAATAACTATGCTGTGTTCAGGTGTGGTGTGATCCAGGGACTTAAAAAATACGTACAATCTCTGCAACCCAGTCTCTCTTGGCTCTGCTTTCTTTCCTGATGGTTTTGTTTGTTTGTTTTCTTAGATTTTTACAGTAGTTTCTTCAGTGGCTTCTCTGCTTTATATGTGACTCTGTAGTTTATTCTCTGCAGCAGCCCATATTAACCTTATAAAATGTGACCTGCACACCCTTTGTGATCTGGTTCCTAGCTTTTTAAACCTCATTCCCTACTGTTTCCCTTTCTTGTTAACTCATTTCAGCCACTCTGGCCTCCTGGCTTTTCTTTAACTGCTATGCATAATCTTCCTTTAATGACGTTGCCCTTACAGTTTCTTCTGCTTGGAAGGCTTTTCCCAGATTTCCTTGCCCCTTAGCCTTCTGAAGGTCTTTGGCTTACCTGTTTAAAATAGTACTTCCCCTCCTGTGCCCTTTATTTTTCTCCATAAGATCTATTAGCAGTTGCCATACTATGTTATTTTATTTGTCAGTCTCTTGCCTTTACTATAATGTAAGCTCCTTGGGTCCCCAGCACCCAGGACAGTGCCTGGCCATAATAAGCACTCCTATATAACCAAATGAATGAATGATCAATAAAGTGGCTGTCCTTAGAAATTGTTAAGCCCAGGGGAGCCTGGGTGGCCCATTTGGTTGAGCATCCAACTTTGGCTCAGGTCCCGATCTCACGGTTTGTGGGTTCAAGCCCTGTGTCGGGCTCTGTGCTCACAGCTTGGAGTCTGGAGCCTGCTTCGGATTCTGTGTCTCCCTCTCTCTCTGCCCCTCCCCTGCTCACACTCTGTCTCTCTCTCCTTCAAAAGTAAACATTTAAAAAATTAAAAAAAAAAAGGGATTGTTAAGTCCATGTTTAAGCACAGTTGTAGTGTGATTGAGGTGAAAGGAATTGCACGTATGTATGATGTTAATGCCTTTGTCCTTCAGTTGCTTAGATATTGGAAGGATATACGCCAGAATGTTTGGGAAATGAGTATGTATTACTGTTATTAGGAAATTTTTATTCCATTTTCAAAAATAAAATATGAGAACTGGAAAGATGATGTAGCTCACTGAAGGACATAAAAGAAATTAAACGGTAGCAGTGAGAGTATTATCGCATGTATGATAGATGACTACTGGATAATCTTAAGGATGCTCTTAAAAGCGAAGAAAGGAAAGATTTTAGCATTGTCTCACCATAACTTTATCTTCAGGGTGTACATTTCTGGGTTATTTAGCATTAAGTATTCTAGTAACTGTGTCCTCTTCAGGGTTGCCCACTAAATTCTAACAGAACAGAGGGAAACTTTGTGGTGAAGTTCTGTGAGGGCCTTTTCTTGATCTGCTGTCTCCTTTGTCAGACTCTGTTATTTAAAATAACGTTTCTGATGGTCTTTTATGTTCTTAAAGTAGGGTGGTGGCTTTTTTAGAACCTGGATTGTATATTTTTCTTTTTGTCTTTTCTTTCTTTTTTATTTTTAATGTTTATTTTTGAGAGAGAGAGAGAGAGAGAGAGAGAGAGGGGAAGGGGCAGAGAGAGAGGGAGACACGCATCCGAAGCAGGCTCCAGGCTCTGAGCTGTCAGCACAGAGCCCGATGTGGGACTCGAACTTGTGAGCCGTGAGATCATGATCTGAGCCGAAGTTAGACAGTTAACTGACTGAGTCACCCAGGCGCCCCATGGCTTATAGGTTTTTTATCTTTGGGTTCTCACTGCCTCCCACAGTGCTTGGTATATAATAGGTGCTCAATAAATGTTTGTTGGATAAATGTTGCTGCTGTTTTCAGTTGACCAGTGATAGTACTAGTTTCTTTAGTATCTTTATTAGGAAAAAAACCTGTACTTGGGTGGTTAATTCCCCAATGCTATAGATAAATGTAAGTGGTAGTTAGGGAGTTGGGGGGCAGGTGGTAGGGAGGAAGAAAGAGAAAGAAAAAACAGAACACTGATAGACTATTCCATTTGAAAAGACAAATGCGCACACACATTAAGTGACAAACTTCATGTTTGTTTCTTTTTAATTGGACAGTGATTTCATTGGGTAATTTTCTTAGTGACATGATTTGTTCTTACTCATGTTGCATTAGGAAAGCATTTTAGCCTCAATATTATGATAAACTAGATGTATAAATGTCAGTGCTAATAGCTCAGTATTTTAGTCTTCTACAAATTGATGCCTGTGGTATCTGGACATTTTTTGGCTTGTTCTTGTAAATAAGGTCTCAGTGATGTTTAAGGAACAGCACTTGTGGCCAGAAAGGAAAAAAGCTCCACATTATCCAAGCTAAGCAGTGTAAATGGGACTCAGAAATCCCCCACTAGATCAGAAATCTCCTAGAGAAAGATCTGTTGAGCCTACAAACTAAAGACCTTCGATATAATATTAAATAAAGCCTTTTATGTAGTATGAGAGCATTTTTTAGTTGATAATCAATTGCCACTATTATGTAGGCTTAGTAGATTTGCAAATTTACAAGTTTTTACAAGTCAGTTGGGTCCCTTCCTCAGGAAATCAGTTTAAGTTTTTTTTTCCTATATTGACTCAAAGAGCCTAGTTGTCCTTAAATCCTGTGAATATATTTGCCTTCTAATTTGACGGCATTGAGTCAACACCCTTATAGGGTCTGTAGTGTTGTAAAAGGAGAAACTATTCAATAAAGGATCACATTTGAAAAAATAGACTGTGCTGGATAAAGCCAGTATTGGCTTTGGTACCGTGCTTTGCTTTAAAGTACCTACAACTTTCAAGGAAATATTCGCTTGCCCATTACTTTCAAAATGTACACTTTAGATTTGGAAAGCAACTGAGCTGTATCTTTGTGAAATCAAACTGTGGCTATAAATAAACATGCAACAAAATATTGTTATCTTTTGGCACAAAATTAATTTGTATTTGTGTTAACATTAAAGTTTCTAGGGATTATAGAACTATTGTAATTATTAAGGTAATTAAGTTGTTTCAAACTAAATATGGTTGGGGAAGTGCATCTTGCTTTCAATTACAGTGACCTTTGAACAACATGGGGGTTAGGTGTGCCCATCCCTCGCATAGTCAAAAATCTATGTATAACTTTTGGCTTCCCCAAAACATAACCACTAACAGCCTGCTCTTGACCGGAAGGCTTACTGATAACATAAACTGTCAATGAACACATTTTTTTATTTGCTATATGTATTATATATTCTTTCAGTAAAGTAAGGTAGAGAAAAGAATGCTATCAAGCAAGTCATAAGGAAGAGAAAATACATTTAGAGTACTATACAGTAGAAGTCCACGTGTAAGTTCAAACCCATGATGTTCAACAGTCCACTGTAATCATTGTGTTTAAACATGTGATGCCAAGATGAGATCTTTTTCGTGTCTCATCAGTGTGCCTGAGGCTGTAGATAATAGGAATGAGTACTTTCCATTTTTTGAGCACTTTTCATGTACTGGTCATTGTGCAATGTTCATGGAGTCATTCTCAAATAACTCTATATGAGGGAGGTCTATTTGTTATTCTCCGTTTTTAGATTTATAGACTCAAGCATAAAGAGGTTAAAGAAATTGCTCAAGGTTACACAGATAGTGTCTAAGCTGGGATATAATATTGGAAAGTAAGTCACAGTTAAACTTGTTAACAATGTATTGATTGACTCTGATACTGAGTTTTGTTCTGTTTGTTTTTGTTCACTTTTCTAGTTGATTTGGAGCATATGCGAACAGTAAAACCTGATAAACATTTACGGTTTTGCCAGGAAAATGGTTTTAGTAGCCACTTTGTCTCAGCAAAGACAGGAGACTCTGTAAGTAAAATAATGAATACTGCATATTATAAGTGATCTTTTGTTTATTACTAATATTCATAGGAAGTATACTTCCCAGACAACTTTTGGAACAAATTGATTCCTGTTGAAGATATAAAATAGATATAATGTTTAATTGGTCTGTATTACATTTGCAATTCATTTAACGTAATTTTATGGATATTTTAGGGAATTTAAAAATATGAGAGTTAAAAAGAACATAAGAGGGGCGCCTGGGTGGCGCAGTCGGTTAAGCGTCTGACTTCAGCCAGGTCACGATCTCGCGGTCCGTGAGTTCGAGCCCCGCGTCGGGCTCTGGGCTGATGGCTCAGAGCCTGGAGCCTGTTTCCGATTCTGTCTCCCTCTCTCTCTGCCCCTCGCCTGTTCATGCTCTGTCTCTCTCTGTCCCAAAAATAAATAAACGTTGAAAAAAAAAATTAAAAAAAAAAAAAAGAACATAAGAAAAGAAAAAGAACGTATAAATCATACATTATGTCAGCATCCAGAGGTGACCACTCACAACCTCATATGATTCCTTATAGTTTTCTTTTTCTGATGCGCACAAATACTCAACATTACTGCTGTTGCTGCTAGCGAATTGAACTCACTGAATGCTTGCTTCGTGACTGCACTGTGGTTCTCTCATTCTCTCGCTATCTCTGTGCTAAGGATGAGTCCTGGAGAGATGATGTAATGGGGTCCAGGGTGCACAGCTAATGAGTGGTGGGGATAGGATTTGTAAACCCAAGCGGTGACACTCCAGCGTTTTGAACTGCACTAAATGTTTATTTAAAAAATTAAGATCATAATGTAGAAATAATTTTGCGTTTTACTTTTATTTAAAAATTTATATGCAGAAAGTTTTGCCATGTCACTTAAATAGATTTAATAATCCATACTACCACCAACATTTGTATGAGTGCCATATCATGGCACTATTTTTTAGCATCCAGGATTTATGTATTTACTTTTAAATCTTTGTCAATTTGGTAGGCAAAAAAAAAAAAAAAAAGTATTTTCCTATTTTAATTTCTTTGATTGATCAAGGTTAAACTTTTAAAGATTTCATTATCTATTTATTTTCTGATTATTATGGGAAAAACCTTTTCCCCAAGATAATGCAAACATCAGCACATACACATGCCACTTAAAAATATACAAAAATCAGTACTCCTTGGTAAGTCTATCCATGGGCTGGGCTTCTACTCTCATTTATCTTCCTTGGAGTCTTTTGTCATTTTAGAATTATTTTAACTTCCACTATTTTAGTTTGTGTTTAACCACTCAGTACTTTTTGTGTACTTATGTTGAGCCACCACTAAAAATCCTCATTATTTTCTTTTTAAATGCAACTTTGAAGTCATTTGTTCTTATGGAATCACTTTGACACTTGTAGTCCTCTCCATCTAGAGGTTACTCCCCTCGTCGCTTGAGGAGTTGCACTCCTAATTTACTGTACTTTCCTCTAATACTACCTTGGTCATAATCCTCGGTGATTTCATGTTCTTTGTCCTCCACTCCACCTCAGCCACTGGCTCCCATGCTCTGTCATTACAAATCACTGCAGCTCTTTTGTTATCTCTGTCTCAGTGTCAGACGTCCTAATCACTGACCACCCTCCCATCTTTCCAGCTCATACCCCTGACTGCCCTAATCCAGTCAATCTGCAGTCTGGGCAGGACCTATAGACCCTGATCTGAACATATTTTTAATGTTCCTCACCTCCTGTCATGTTCTCATTTTCCTAACTTAAATCTCAGGTGCAATCAAAATTATGTTGTGCGTATGCCCTTAATTCCATTTCCCCACTTTGAGAGTATCAGACTCACTTGGCTAAGTCTTCACTCTGGTTTAAAGCCAGCCCCCACTGTTTTGTGGCCGTACCCAAGTATTTGAACAGAGGCATGCTAGCTGTTTCACTCAAAATTCATACTCATCAACCTGAGGTAGGCCCTTAATGCTGCCCAGTAATTATGCCACGTGTCCCTAGGCCATGACTCTGCTGCTCACCGAGGATGAGCTGTTGACTTTTTATCACCTCTCTTCTCTCCTCAGATCTTCAGCATTTCCTCGTCCATTCTCTCTGCTGATGGCCTTTTTTCCTAGTTTATAAGGAATTTGAAGCCAACAGAAGACAGCTGCATACTCTTGCCACATTTACCCCTACTTGCCATGTTTGCTGCCTCTGTTCCCATATTTCCTGTCTTCTCTACGATTACTGTGGGAAACCTTCTGTGCTCCCAGGCTCAGTGTGTGTTAATCCCATTTCTCCTTGCCTAGTGAAGAACATGGCTCAGCAGTTCTCTCTTCTTCCTACATCATTGCTTGTTTTCTGTCTATTGGATTATTCTGTCTGCATATCAAATATTATGACTTCTCTTATCGTAAAGACAAGGAACTGTGGAGCCCACATCCTTCTTGAGCTCTAGCTTTCTTTCTTTCCCCTGGTTTCAGTGGGATGTTTTGAAAGAGTAGCTCCCGGTTCTTTCTTTGCAGTTTCTCTTGAACAGTTGCGGTTGGACTTTTGCCCCCAGTATTTGATGCACACTACTGTTATTAAAGTCACCAGTGACCTCCTTTTTGCTTAATGCGGTGGTCAGTTCTTAGTCCTCATCTTACTGGACTTAGTTGTGGCACGTAAAATAGCTGATCACTCTCTCTTCTTTGAAATACTTTCCTCATTACCTTCCAGGATACTGCCCTTCCTGGTTCTCCTCTTCCCTTGCTAGCTACTCTCTTTCATTTCATTTTGCTGATTCCTTTTCTCTCCAACTTCTGAATATTGGAGTGCCCTAGGGCTCAGTCCTTGGGTATCTTTTTCCAAACTTACTCCCTTGGTCATCTCATTTAGGCTCAGGGCTTTGACCAGACCTCTTCCCTAAACTCAAGACTCATATATCCAATTGTCTGCTCAGCACCTCCACTTAGATGTCTAATAAGCAGCCCTAACTTAATTCAGGTTCAGAACTGAACTCTTGATAGTCCCTCCTAAAATCCCTCATTGTCTTCCCCAGTTCAATAAACGGCAGATCTTCTACTGTTGCTAAGGCCGAGAAAATTTTAGAATCAGTCTCAACTCCTGTCTTTCTTTTACATCCCACACCCCACATCTGTCTATTGCCAAGTCCTGTTGGCTCTACTTTCGTGATATGTGCAGGATTTGGTGACTATTTTTTACCCTCTCCTTGCTGCCACTTCGTTTCAAGCTGCCATCATCTCTTACATCAGTGTCCTTGCTGGCTTCTCTTTTTGTACCCTTGATCTTCTACAGTGAGAATACTCAATACAACCATCAGATTGACCGCATTAAAATAGAAGTCACATCAGGCCATCTTCCCATGGCTTCCATTTAACTCAGAGTAAAAGCCAAAGTCCTCCATAGCCTGCCAGATCTTGTGATTTGTATTGCCTTCATCTCTTTGCTCATTTTCTTCCACAAACCCTCTCTTTGTCTCCATTGCAGCACACTAGCTTCCTTGTTTTCCTTGACTGTTGACCATCAGACTATCATGCATAATGCTTTTTAGGATGTAAACAACATATGCCTGTTGGGTATATGTATATCTTTTTTTTTTTTATTAGAAATCAAAATTAAATTTGTTGCAATAAGTATTCAGTAAGCAATCATGAGATAAGTAGGAGTAAGAATATGATAAGACACTTACGAAGCAAGACAAGTTATACATCATAGTCAGTGTGCGATTGGAGCCCTAGGAATCATAGTGGGCCCATTATAAGTCACATATGTATGAAAGGCTATTTATAGAAAAGTATTGTTGATTTCTGTTTAGTGATAACAGTTTACTGTTCTTTTACTCTGCACTGATAAAATACAGTAGACATTACTAAGTTGTTTTGCTCAAGATATACGGAGGATTTATTGAAATCCATGAGAGCCACAAAGATTATTAAAGGGTTGGAAAGTAAGACCTTTTGAGATAGGCTAAACCTAGACCAAAAACGGATACAGAATTGGCAGTGAAAAACCTGGGTACTGAAGTATAGGCTAATTTATTTTCATCTTCTCCAGGACTTCTAGGAGTTTGTTATACTAGTAGTTTTTGTTTGTTTGTTTTGTTTTTAATGTGGTATCTATAATTAATTGTTTCATGTTAAAATCTTAAAAATTAAAATTTTTAGGGATAAATATCTTTATGTTTAAAATCTTTTTTTTTTTTAACGTTTATTTATTTTTGAGACAGAGAGAGACAGAGCATGAACGGGGGAGGGTCAGAGAGAGAGGAAAACACAGAATCTGAAACAGGCTCCAGGCTTTGAGTCATCAGCACAGAGCCCAACACGGGGCTTGAACTCACAAACCGCGAGATCATGACCTGAGCTGAAGTCGGATGCTTAACTGACTGAGCCACCCAGGCGCCACTTTATGTTTAGATCAATTTAGTGAATTGTATGATTTTCAAATTATGATTCAATATTAAAAAAAATTATTACTCTTAAAATGTTAGTGTATTTGACAAAGCTATTTTTGGAATAACCTGGTACATCATATTTTTGCAATTCTTGCTGTTTATCATTTTTTAGAAAATTCAATTTATTTGAAGGAACTTAAGCATGCCTGTTTTAAATCATTTAAACCTATTTTTGTTATGTAGGTCTTCCTGTGTTTTCAGAAAGTTGCTGCTGAAATCCTTGGAATCAAGTTAAACAAAGCAGAAATAGAACAGTCGCAGGTGATTATATTTGAACTTTATATTTTTAAAAAACAATTTATTTCCTAAAAGGCATTAATTTTCATCACTGACTCCCTTCACAACTATGCATTCTATGTACATATCCCTAACAGCCTTAGGAATAAATTGTGTGTGTGAATCAGTGTTTATTGTGGAAGGTGGAAGATACAAATAATTTTGCCAAATTATGATGCCCTTCAAACTCCATTTTGTCCTAAAGTTGAGATTAATATAATACAAATTTCATCAGTGATTAAATAATGGGTTAAGATGTTGATCATATTGTTTTATACTTCCTTATTTAAGTTCTTCCAGGATTACTGCACTATAATATTTTTTGTGTTTCATATAAAATGCCAGAGATTTATCAAAGTTCAGTCTCAGCATTTACTCCATGTTTGCTTTGGTAAAACATTATGTTTTCTTTATGTCTCTGTTCTCCGTTCTTCTCTAAAACATCCCCCCCCGTAAAGATATTAATTCTTGATGTTATTTTATCATTAATTTAATACACAGTTTAATGATGGTATTAATTATTGAGAATTTCTGAATTCTTTCACTATTTCTAGAAATTCTTAGACTAAGAAACAAATGCGAATACCAACAATCAAGCATTTAAAGTACCACCATAATATTATGCAATTCACATGTTTGATAGAATGAGAAATCAGAGAAAGAGCCTATCGTATAACATTAAGCTTTTGGTTTGCTGAGAAGGCAACAAATAAATTACATTTTTCCTCAATCCCCTCCGCTCTGTCCCCAACCCATACAGCTAAAAGGGTATAATTGTCCTTTTCCCTTTTTACATTTTTCTTTAATTCTTTCAGTGTTCTGTTTCTTATTTTTATGGTCACTCTGTGTGTGTGCGTGTGTGTGTGTGTGTTTTAAAACAGCAAATATCAATTGAAAATTGTTACGCTGATGTGGCTGTTTCTAGGACTTGATTATAATATTGAAACTGTGGAAATCTTTTATTTCTTAGCTTTCAAGACTTATTATGGTAAGGCACAGTGTTAAGATATTTTATGCCATGTGAATTGCTCTCAGACATATAAAAATAGCTACAGTTGACTCTTGAACAACACGGGAGCTAGGGGCACTGACATCACCCTCTGTAGAGTCGAAAATCCACGAGTAACTTTTGGTGTTCCCAAAACTTAACTACTAATAGCCTAGTGTTGATTGGAAGCCTTACTGATAACATAACCAGTTGATTTTTGTATGTTATATGTATTATATACTATATTCTTCAATAAAGAAAGCTAGAGAAAAGAAAATGTTTGTTAAGAAAATCATAAGAGGAAATACATTTATATTACTGTATTTATAAAAAAAAAAAATCCAGTATAAGTGGACTGGTGCATTTCAAACCCAAGGTCAACTGTGCTTGGCTTTGGCCCAGGAGGATGGCTACAAGAAAGAGCAATGACCATGACTTGCTTGATTGAACAGAACTTGGCAGACTCCAGAGCTCGAATGATTTCCTCTCCTTTTTAGCTCCTTTTTTTTTTGTTCTGTTTTTTAAGTTTATTTATTTATTTTGAGAGAGAGAGCACACAAGCGAACACGTGTGCATACATGCACAAGTGGGGGAGGGGCAGAGTGGGAGGGAGAGAGAGAATCCCAAACAGGTTCTGCCCTGTCAGCGAGGAGCCTGATGTAGGGCTTGATCTCACAGACCATAAGATCATAACCTGAGCCGAGATCAAGAGTCAGATGCTTTACTGACTGAGCCACCCAGGTGCCCCTAGCTTCTCTTTCTAAATGATGTTTGTCTCTGGTTAATTAGAGAGTCCATGAGTGATTATCATATTGATCATATAGATGTGGTATAGTGGTGGGTCTAAAGAAGATTTAAAGGAATTTAGTTTCTGCCTTAAGTGAAGAAAATTATGATCATGTACTAGGCATTGTGTTACCTCATTCAACCATCTTCTTAACTCCCCGGGGCAGGCAGTATTTCATCATTTTATGGGCAGGGTATGGAAACTGTTGAGATTGAGTAACTTGATTTCACTGACCTATGATTAGGCAGTGGTGGAGGTAGGATTTGAACTCAGGGTCATTTGAGAATGACGCTGCTCTATTGGAAGATTTGCTGGGCAGGTTGAAGTAGGAGGAAGAAAATGATGGAAAGAGAAGCTCGTATGGGCAAGCTGAAAAGCTTAAGTTATATTTTAGAAGCAGAAGGGCAGTTTGGTTAAAATAAATGACCATTGCATTGTAGAGTGAAAGGGATTTGAAAAACGATTATGGAGGGGCGCCTGGGTGGCGCAGTCGGTTAAGCGTCCGACTTCAGCCAGGTCACGATCTCGCACTCCGTGAGTTCGAGCCCCGCGTCGGGCTCTGGGCTGATGGCTCAGAGCCTGGAGCCTGTTTCCGATTCTGTGTCTCCCTCTCTCTCTGCCCCTCCCCTGTTCATGCTCTGTCTCTCTCTGTCCCAAAAATAAAAATAAAAACGTTGAAAAAAAAATTTAAGAAAAACGATTATGGAGATTTATGAATGACAAGTGGATACATTTTATGTAACATGTAGATAGTAGGAAATCATTTTTTAAAGCTGGGACATAAAATGAAAGCAGTTTTTAGGTAGGAGTAATTGAATGCCTGTGTGCACACACGTGTGTGTGAGTGTGTGTGTGTGTGAGAGTGTGTGCGGTTGGTAGGGAAAGAGATTGAAGCAAGGAGACTATACTGCCTTCATGTGATAAGGACCAGACTCAGAGAGGAAGGGAAATAATGGATGTAAGAGAGCAAAATCAACAGGGCTTGTGGATCGACTGGATGAAAGAGACAAGTCCAAGATTACTTTGCAATTTCCCTCCTAAGGGGATGGACAAAGGAGAGCCCTGGTGACTGGTGGGCCCTCCCTAGAGTGGAAGGTGTGCTGATACATCGCAGGCAGCCACTCCGGGAGAAAGTTCTCTGTACTGCCTCATCTTCACAACAGTGGTCAGTTTCAAGAAAAACTCCAGAGATATGGACTAACTTGGGATACTTTTGACGGCAAAATTTTAGGGAGGCTTTAAGGTTCTTAGCTCCCTCTCAGTCACCAGAGCCAGATAGCTACTATTTTGACGTTAGAGATGGATTTAACATCTAGGCATATTTTTTAAAAAAAATTTAATGTTTATTTATTTTTGAGAGAGAGAGAGAGAGTGAGAGAGAGAGAGCCCACCCAAGTTGGGGAGGGGCAGAGAGAGAGGGAGACTCAAAATCCGAAGCAGGCTCCAGGCTCCGAGCTGCCAGCACAGAGCCCGACGTGGGGCTCGAACCCACGAACCGTGAGATCATGACCTGATCTGAAGTTGGATGCTTAACTGACTGAGCCACCCAGGCATCCCCTTTTTTTAAAAAAAAAAAAAAATTTTATTGTTTATTTTTGAGAGAGACAGAGCACAAGAGGGGGACACAGAATCTGAAGCAATCTAGGCATATTTTAACTGTGGAGGTATCCCGATGTGTAAATTACATGGCTCTCTATACTTCCTGTACACCTTGTAAACCTTGTTTGTTTAGTGCACCCTGTCATCTTGTTTATTATGTGACGACATTTAATTCAATCTTCAGTTTGTTGGTGGCGTTTACTTTGAATTCATTTCTTTGAGAAGGAATTCAAGTTAATAGAGTCCTCCTTTGTTGTGTTTGTCAGAATCCTTTGTGTAGGGAAGCCTCATTTTTCTTTCCTGAACCTGACGAATTTGGTGTCTTTGCCAATTAAATTACTGATTGCACAATGAATGTTTCTCAGTGGAAACATTTTTGAAAGTTTATTTTTTAAAAAGAGATTTCTAAGAACCTTACTTGCAAGCCAGCCAGCTGTGGTGAGCCCAGAGTTCGTTCGTTCGTTCTTTCTTTCTTTCTTTCTTTCTTTCTTTTTTTTTTTAATTGAAATTTATTTGGTATATAACATTGGATAAACTTAAGGTGTATGACACATTAATTTGATACATTTACATATTGTAATATGGTTGCAGTTGTAGTGATAATTAGCACCTCTGTCACATTACATCATTATCCTTTCTTTTTAGTAGTTGGAATAATTAAGTTCTAGTGTCTTAACAAGTCTCATGATTATAATACAATACTGTTGTCTATCCTCAAGGTACTATGTGTTTCATCTCTAGAGTCTATTTACTACTTGTTGAAAGTTTGTACCCTTAAACGACATCTCTTTGGTCCTCCCCATCTCCTATCCCCTGGCAACTGCCATTTTATTCTCTGTTTTCACACGTTGACTTTTTAAAATTTCACACATAAGTGATACCACACAGTGCTCGTCTGGCTGACATCTCTCATTTAGCCTAATGAGTTCAAAAGGATATCCATGTTGTTGCCAATGACAGAATGTCTTCCTTTTTCGTGGCTTAATAACACTCCATTATATATATTTTCACTATATTTTTTTTTTTATCCATTCATCTATTGATGGACACTTGGGTTGTTTGAGTATCTTGGGCTATTGTAAATAATGTTGCAATGAACATGGGGATGCATATACCTTTTCAAATTAGTGTTTTTCTTTGGCTAAATACCCCGAAGTGGGATTACTAACTCATATATATGGTGGTTCTGTTTCTAATTTTGGGGGGAACTGCCATACTGTCTTTCATAGTGGCTGTACCAATGTACGTTCCCACCAACAGTGCAGAAGGGTTCCTACTTCTCCACATCCTCACCAACATTTCTCTCTTTCTTCTTGATGATGGCCATTCTAACTGGTGAGTGAGAGAGAAGGAGAGAGGGGGGGGGTTGGGGCATGGAGGCAAGGCAGGGTGGGAGAGCCCATGTACACTTGTTTTCTGTGTTTTTTATGCCATTTGAAGGATACCTGGGGGAATTTAGTATAACATTTGATAGTGTTTTGTATTATTTTATGGAGGAGGAGCTGGATGGTAGACTCACCAGACACATGGGAATTGATACTTTAGTAATTGAGTTTGTGACATAGGTATTTATAATCAGATTAGAGTCTTAGTTCCATTCAGTGATTATGTAAAGAGATTCTGCTATTTTAGTTCTAACCTGCATTGTTCCTCTCAGGAAGTTCTAGAAAACAAGTTACCAGCACGTTTTGCAAGCTTTGCAAGGAAGGGAAAAGGGAAAAGGGAGGAAAGAAAGGGCACACAGTTCATTAATACAGCAGACACTGTTTGATGGCCTCCTTCATGCCAGGGACCACAGCAGCGTCTGGGGATACAGAGAGAAATGCACTAAAGTCCTTGTCCTCAAGGAGCTCCCAGAATCAGCGGGGACAGACAGCTATTTAGACACTTAATGTGCACTCTGGATGCCTTTTCCACAATCCCTGATTTAAGCAATAGCTGCATTTGTATCCTTTATCTGTTCTCCGCCCTGCCCCACCCCTCCCCTCAACTCTTCTCCTGTAGCATCCTATAAAAGTTAGGACTAGTTGTTAACAGATGTCCTCATTTCCCATGTTGCTTAAGTTTTTGGTTTGTTTGTTTACAAAGTAGTCAGACCTTTAGGGGAAAGAACAAATTTCCAATTGCTGTTCTCTAAAACGTATAGCATTTAGCTTTTCAGTAATCCATCAGATCATCTAAGAAGAAAATACATCGTCCTGTGTCTTCCTTCTTTCAGTCTGAATTGCAAGGAGGCCTTGCCATATATACTTGGTGTTACGAGTTCTTAATACATTTTTAAGCCTTGACATTTTTCACTTGCCAGTTAATAAACTGTTGTATTTCTGTTTGGTTCGAACTTGGTAAGCATTAGTTTCTTTAAAACAAAAATTTCTCTCATGTCTGAGATACTAAACTTGCTAAAAATATATGTATTCCTTATGTCCCCTCTGAGTATTTTCATACTATATATGAACTTACCTCGTATAGGACCTGGTATGTGGTAGGCATGCTCAAGACTTAACTAAAGTCAGCACATGACTGTACGACTCAAGCACTGTTTGACCTCTGGTCCTAGGGTCCCTCTCTTCAGCTGTATCTGAAAACTGATCTTCCTTAAGGAGCCATGAGGAACATAGATTCTTCTTAACCTACACGTTAATCTTTATAAATTTTTTTCAGCCTGTTCACAAAAACTGCACGGGGATTCTTTTCTTACCCTGAACATCCTTGTCTTCCTTGTGAAACGTATTTACTCACTTTGTACATACTACTCTGATTCTCGGATACTGAACATTGCTTCATGGATCTCCATATCATATCCCATGTTTTTCGTTCTCCCCTCACCTTTTAAAGTTACTTTCTCGTATGGTGTCCAGATCTAAAGGTGGGACTTTAGAGACCATGTAGATAAACCTCGTGTTTTATAGACCAGGAGGTTGCGAGCACCAAAGCGGTAAAGTAACTTTCACCCAAAGTAATGAAAGCTACTGGCAGCATCTGATGGCACATTGTACGGAAGAAAAAGAAAAGTAGTTTCCCTTGAATTCCTGCGGTGTGCAAAATACTGTGCTTTAAAAAAACGCAATATCCATGCTTTAAATGGTACTCTACAATTTTGTTCCACTTTGAGCGTTTATCCATCATGATGTTCTTTAATATTTTACGTACCTGTGTTCCATGCTAGACTCTTAGGCATCTCAAAACCAGAGATTATATATTATTTATCTGAATGTCTTCGATATCTAGAATAGTGATTGGCTTTGAATGAGTGATAGTGACAGGTGTTTTAGCCTTCAGGGGATGTTTACTCCACATCCTGAACATGACAGACTACGAGTTTTACCATAGTAAATGTGTTGCTGCTGTCTGGATTAGGACACAATTACAGAATTGGCCAAGTTTATCTTTAGTGTCTTCCTACGAGTCTATCTACTCCTTACACCGTATGGCCCCAGCTCCTGGGTTGCTTTCTTGCTTGCCCTCTACATAGCTACAAGTTCGTTTTCAGTATCCACTCATAAATACACTTCGACAAATAAGGGTTAAGCTGGTGTTCTTTCCCCTTAGGGCCACTTCTTTATTTTGACTCCATTGATTAATAGCAGAGAATAATAGCAGAGTGTACTTTGTGGCTCCACAAGTAGAAGTTGATGTTTTGTAGGTAACATTTTCTCTGAAAACATCACTGAGTGGCTTGTAAACAAGCTGACTACTATGAAATCACCTACCATGAAGTTTACTGCATGGAAGTTATGTTTTTCTCCTCATAGAAAGCAAAGTTTTGAATCTGCAGAGCCTTGGTCTAACTTCCAGTTCAGAAACTTCGTATAAAGCTTTATGTCGGACAGCCAATGCCTCCGAGAAAGATATCGCCTTGTTAGTTCTCCGTTAATTTGATGAAAATTAATGGTGAAAATCCAATTCATTTATGTTAGTCAATACTTCAACCAAAATGTCTTGACCACAGGTCAGTAACCTGGTTGTGTTTATAGGCTAGGTTTTAAACAACATTGCGGAGGATTAATGAGTTGCTTACTGATTATGAAAATCCCTTTTCTTTGTTGTAACCCATAGTTTGGCCTGAAACGGTTAGGTTTGAGGAGGTCAGATAATGGTGTTCAATGTTAATACCTCATGTGGCAGTTGGTAATGCTTCTGTTGATAGCATCGGGCCAAATGCCTAGTAAATCACGAGTCTTGTCCAGAAGTTAATGCTGCTTGCTAGAGAACTGGAGCGGAGCCCATCCAAGGCTAACACACCAGAGCACCCTCTTTGTTTGCTTTCAGTTGTTTGTCCACAGTCTCTAGAAATGTCGTCGCAAACAGCTGCCCAGAGTAACGTGCTTTTCAATATGTGTTAATAGATACGACTATGAAGAGAGTTCTTCTGAAGTCAGGTATTTGAAATCATAAAACAAGAGAGGATAATTTCAAGTCTACCACACTCGAGGGGATGTTTATCATACCTGCTTGTGATACGTTCTCTTCTTATCTTCAGGGTCATAGCGATCCAAACCGAGCAAACTAGTTGTGCTTTTTCATTCAACCAAACACTTAGATATTTGAAACAACAGCTCTTGGGCTTAAATATTGTATGTCAGGAGTTTTTTTTTTTAAATGATAGAAAAGTATGCTTTGCAGCTTGTTTACTTCTATATGGAATTTGGAAGCGTGAAGGTAAGGGTTGTGTGGGATGAGGGAATGAGCCTCAAAATTAAATCTTTGACAAGGAATAGACATTATTAAATGTAAAGATCGTGACCCATGGCTTCCTCGGATTTATGCATCCTCTCCCCACCTTCAGAGAAAATTAATTACTCCTTCCCCTGTGTTCCCACAGCATAGTATAAGTGCACTAGTAGAGCACTTATCTTGTATGGCAATTAGCTGTGTACGTGTTTCTCTGCCCATTAAGTCCAGAGCTCCTTGTGAACAGAGCCTGTGACCTCCCCCATGCATTCCCAGTACAGGATGACTGGCACAAAGAGGGGTCTTCAGTAATGTCGAAGGAGATGGAATTAAGTACTTTCACTGCGCTTAAGCATAGAAAAGCCCTGTAATTCCTTGTTGTCCTCTGAAATTCTGGGCACCACGTATATTATGTGTAACTGTGACACCAAAAATAGAACTCACAGCCCGTCTGGGAGGGTCAGTAGCCATGTCTATTTCAATAACTAAATAGAGTTGCAAAGAATTACGTTTCCTGGGTCTTTGTTCATTTTCTTTCCTTTTATATGCATATATTCTGCTGTTTCTTTTGTGACGTGTTGAAAGTTATGTGTGTATTTCTTTTTCTTCTTTGATGCCCCCTTCTATTATCGTCATTGAACATACTTTCCATTTTTTTCTTCCTTCCTTCCTTCCTTCCTTCCTTCCTTCCTTCCTTCCTTCCTT
>NW_024412376.1:159280132-159316351 GCF_014898765.1 Herpailurus yagouaroundi
CTTCCTTCCTTCCTTCCTTCCTTCCTTCCTTCCTTCCTTCCTTCCTTCCTTCCTTCCTTCCATCTTGTTTGTATCGTACGGAATTGGCAGCATATTGTCAGGGCAGAAATAGTGAAGTACCCGGAAGAAGATAATCAACGTACCAACTCTGCTCAGAGTAGAATCTGTTCAGTACAGTAGTGCAGGTATTAATGGGCAAATGATTGCAACTTGGGGGAGGAGGGCGGGAGAACTAGTGGTTGCTATCTTGTTCTTTATTCTGAAGTTCAAATGATTATTGTACATTATCGGGAATTAATATTGTGTGAGTCCTGTTTTAGAACTTTGGAAAATTGATTCTTTGCCAGGAGACCGACAAATTAAACAAGGAATTGGAACAAATTAAAATAACATTTCGGTTACTTTCAAACATATTTGTCTTTATAGTTGTGTTTATTGCATGTGCAGTGAAGTGGAGAATTGAGACAGTTATTTCATTATTCACTCCTTCCCATTTTTCCTGAAGTAGCGTGGTAATCAAAAGAGTATTTTAAAAATTTGCCTTGAGTTACCTTTCTTTGTCTGCTCGTGTGTGCAGACTTAGTAATAGAGTTGAGAACAGTAAAGGAGCTGTTTTAATTTAAATTATTAGGGCATAATTGCTAAATTCATCATTGAAGATATTCCTTGAAGTGTGGGTTAGAGGGATGGAAAGAAGAGTTAAAAGTGTCTTTTGGTTGAAATTATTTTAAAAACACGAATCTGAGGTAATCTTCTAAATTTTTCTTTCTGTATTTTGTTAGAAACATTATTCATAACCCAATAGTGAGCTCTTTGGAAGTAAGTTAGGGATTTGGGAGGAAAGTTTTAAAAATTGGGCTGCTCAAAACATTTCTCCTTTATATGTGACTCCTATTTAACATTTACACATTTTCTTACTAACTCACAAATTGCTGCAAACATTCTAAAAAAGTTACGGCTGGAAATAATGGTCTATTTAAATATTAATAAATAATGACTTTTTTACTTCGAAATTATGAGGTCTTACCTATGAATTAAAATATGCTGAATGATTAATTTTAATTCTTTTGCCTTAAATCATAAGGCATGTTGATTTGTCAATTTTTTATTAGACTTTTGGTGACCTCAAGTTAGCGTCATGAAACCGGGGAAGACTCGGCAAGGGAATTAATATTCCATCCTTAAAAAACAAAAAACGAAAAACAAAAACCCACATCCCTCTCTCCCCACCGTCTGAGCTCTACATGAGTTTGTTCTCTGATTGATTCTTCTAATATCCGCTCCGGCTTCATTTATGATGTCTGTCATCAGGAGTTCACCAGAGTTCAGAAAATAAAAATATACTTTAAGGAGCTCTTTCTAAATGGTCTGATGTCCTGATAATGACTCTGTTTTCTTTTATGACAGAGAGTGGTGAAGGCAGATATTGTAAACTACAACCAGGAGCCCATGTCAAGAACTGTTAACCCTCCTAGGAGCTCTATGTGTGCAGTTCAGTGAGCACAGCTTGCTTTTGTCCCTGTAGTCCTGGCTGCCCCTCGCCTCTGTGTGGGCCCGGCGCCTCTGGAAGCTTGTGTTCTCCGTGGCCATCTCTGTTGTTCAGTTAACGCTTTCCTCTCAGCTCCCTCAGTCGCCCGCAGGCCGCTCCCTGGCCCGGATGGAATTCCACTTCTGGACGGCACACTTGGAATCCGAAATGGCCCTTCTCTGGACTTAGACGGCTTCACTGGAAAAGAATAACGTTGGTCCTCTTTACGTTCTCCCTTCTCTGTCACCTGATGTAAACTTTTTTAGACAAATCTGAAAACTCCACGAGTCTTGGTCAGCAGCCAGGATTTGGCCACGGCACGGTTTCATTCTCTTCTCTGAACTCCTACCTGGCAAAGTACGCGTCAGACTGCAGACATTTAAACAAGTAACGTATTTTATCTACAGATACTTCAGAAGGCATTCTTTTGCTATCTCTTGTGAGTGAAAATATCTAAAGTTGTATCCACCTGAAAATGCTTGAAATAAAGCTCTAATAGATCTATTTTTTTTCATTTTTTAAAAAAAGGCCTAAATGGCTTCTATAGTAGCTATAGTTCACAGAGTAGTGAGTATTTGATATTGTATTTTTATTACTGTATCATGCTCATGCTATATTGTGTACTACTCAGGTTAGATGGCTTTGTGAATTTGGAGAACTGTCCAGCTGGTGCTGCACGCGGACGTGGTCCGGCGACCGTGCAAGAGCCCTCCCAGGACGTGTCACGACTGCTGTTGGATCATTGTGGGTCGGACTGTCCCTGATGTTCAGACGTTCTTCTGCAAATAAACTCATTCCAGTTACTTTTCGTGGGGGTGTTTTCCTTCTGCCGTTTGCCTTGTAGTGACAGTAAACGGTGTGTTCGGGTACTGGATGAGCGATCACGTCGCGTTTCCTAAGCGTTCGGTCACTTCGAATTGTTAGGTTGTTCTGTTGGACGGATTCGGGTCCAGACCCTGCAGCCTGGCAACGTCAGGGGCTCCACCCTCCACCCGTCTGCCTTTCCTCCCGCCGCCGGCCCGTGCCCTGCCCGCCTGCGCACAGGCCGAGCGCGGGCTTGCTCCTGTGTGCTTCTGGAGGCTCTGCCCTCCCGTCTTGAGGTCCAGGTCCCTCTGCCTGGCCTCCCTCCCGCTCCAGATGTCTGCCTCCTGCCAGCCGGCCTCAGGCACTGTGAGGGCCTGGCTCTGTTTCTCTCAGGCCCGGTTGTGTGGTGTTTTTCGTACTGAGGCACGCTGTCTGGCGTAGTGCGTGCTTCGTATTCGCCACCCGGAGACAGGCACGGATGCCGCCCGCCACAAAGCTGGCCCTCGTCTGCACGGCCCACATTCCGCATGAGCGCCTCTTGGATGGCCGTTCCCCCTTCCCACCTTGAATCACAGTCACTTGCATCCTTGTGTTTTATTGCTTACGAGGCCATGAGCCTGTGGAAGGACAGTCCAGGTCTGTCCTGGGAGTGTCTGGGGGGGGGGGGCGGGGCGGTGCCTCTCTCGGGGGAGACTTACTGCCACAAGTACGCGCAGAAGTCTTGGACACCTAATTTTACAGCTGTAAGGGATTTTAGAAAACTTGTTCTTTTGTATCCTGTGTGGTTGAGGAAACTGAAGTTTGGAGAGAAGAAGGAGCTTTCCCAGAGGTCATGGAATCAAAGCTAGACCCGATAGGAAACCTTCTGTCTCGAGGCCAGGGTGACCCTTTCTCAAGAGTGATTTGAAGTTGAAGAAATTTAAAAAAATCGTGACTTCTGTAGTCCTCAGGCAACAAGTCCACGCTTTCTCAACGGTGGTTTCTTTGTTTTTTATTTTCTAGCAATTAAGCAGCCTTTTCAGCCTTGCAAGGCAATAAGCCCTTCAAGGTATTTCATTTTATCCTTCCCTTCAGCCTCTCCTACCATTTTGGACAGGCTTCAACGGAGACTGTATTCTCCCTGTGTTCCTCAGGAGAATAGAAGTTTGAATAAAAGAGAGCTCAACTCTCAAGGATCTTACAATCTAATAGGAGAAATGTTTGTTGTTGCTGCTGTTGTAAAAGCTGTGATTAAATCTACTATTAAACTAAACTTGCCCAAGACGGTACGTTCAGCAGGAGATGAAGCCATGCTCCTGCCGTCATTTCGTGTTGTTTTTACGTCTGTGTGAAAACTGGAAGATTTTTCACAGTTTTTTTTCCCCCTAATCCAATTACTGCAGCACTAAAAGGTATGCCTTGAAAAATATATATGATTGTACAAGCTGAGTGCTGCACGCATTCTAGCAAAGGCAGAGAGAGAAGTTACGAAAGGTCTGTGATCACACCAAAGCACTTTAGTTGTATGTTTATAAAGTTAGAGCACTGAAGGGGACTGAGCCGGGGCAGGAGGGAGAATGGGCTTTGTAGGGTTCGCTTTGTCCTGGACATTTTCAGGCACTTGTCACATGAGCTATTTTTTTTATTTTTTATTTTTTTCTCACATCAGTCTGCAACATGAGTATCATTGCCCTCATTTTACACACGAGGGCCCCAAAGCTGAGAGGGAGTGGTTATAACCAATTCCCTCCTTGAGTACATGGTAGAGCCAGGATCCGCACAAACCATTTCTGAGACGGGATGGACAAGGCTGGGTACTGATTTTGGCTGCCTTCCATTCGTGCAGATCACAAAGCTGACCTCCTTGTGGGGAGTTGACCCGGCCTGAGTGTCTTGAGAAGTAGTGATGTCCACCGCTGGTCCCTCCACCTTTGCACACCGACCACCTAGACCACTAGTGTCTAAAGAGGCTGGTGGCGGTTAAGTTTGCCTTCTGATCCCTGACTTGAGGACAGAAAGTGTGCCCCCCACCCCCACCCTGCGCCTTTGGTCCCATCGGTTTTGTCTTCCCCACCTAAGCTTGACCCATCATTGAGAGCCTTTTGGCCCAAGGAGAGCAGGCACAGCGAACATGCAGTGTAACATATGGCCAAAGCAGATTTCTGAATTCCATATTACAATTTTCCCCATACCTCGGGTTTTATTTTTGAAAGAAAAAAGTAGGATTCATGCTTATTTTACTTTGACTGTTACCTCTCCTGTCTACAGTTTTTAATTTAAAAAATTACAAGTCTTTCCATCTAGTTTTAGGCACTTTGTCTCCTGAAGACACATGCTATAAAGTTTCAAACGCATTGTGGTCACTTCTGTTGCTTATTGAACTTTCAAAAAACACAAAAGTTTTCAGCCAGAACTGGTCATTGGATGCTGCCTTTCAAGTGCACCCTCTATTATGTGTGGCAAACCGCTCTGGAGTGGTTTTTGGAGTGGCCCAAAGAACTCCTGCGACTACTTTATTATTCCAGGAGGAGGTAAGCCAGGGCCCTTTAAAGTCGATCGCTGAAACAATGTGATGGAGCATAATAATTTGTGTGTCAAATTTAAAAATAGAAAAGTTTTCTGGCCATCGCCCAGGCTAGTGATTGCTGTAATGTTGGCCATCCTGGAAGACCGTTGCAAGACTCAAAGGCCACGGAAATGCAGACCTACCGAGCATTGTGGTAGACATCTGTTCACTGCCTCCCCAGCAGCCACGCCACCACACCTCCCACAGTATTCCCTGGTTGCCTGGTGGAGCCCTCCTCCATTTCCAGTCACTCAAAGCCCTAGGAGTGGATCCTCACTGGCTTGAACCCATTAGGATATTAATTTTTCCTGGCCTCGGGGATTGGCTCAGATATGAGTGGATAACTCCATGAAAGTTAATGAAACTGGAGGGGACATTTGCTGAGGTTTCGGAAAGAGAAAAGAAAAGAAAAAAGTTTCCATCCCCTGAGGTTTCCAGATGACTCTTTGCCCACTGGACTTGAATGAGCAAGGCTATGGCCCCGAGCAGCCATGGCAGCTGTCTTGAGAACACAGAGCGGGGGGCTGCCCAGGTACAGAGCTGATGTCAAGGGAGCAGAGGTGACGAGCAGGAGGGTCCCAGTCCCGGAAGCGGAGCCCCGGATCCAGTCATGCCACGGATTGTTTTAACAGCGTGACTCAATTTCCTTTCTCATTTCAGCTGTTGATTTATTCTTTTCTTAATTCTTACATAAGCAACTGTTATGTACCGGGGCCTTTGCTTGGAACCAAAGACAGGGGTGAACATGATCTGTGTTTTGTCCTCAAGACCTTAGTCCAGGCACATGTACGACTCTTCAAAGTGTAATGACCCTGTTGAACGCTTCAATGAAGCCAATATAGGAAGATGTGGCTTAGCAGTGTGTGTGGCAAAATAAGGATTTCAGATAACAGGAATCAGAGTCAACGGTGGGACATAATCACCTTCAAAAGCTAATATGGTCTTAGGCTACATTAATGCCAAGAGAGTTTGTTCTCAAGGTGGTTTGTGCATACAGATCATCCGGAGGATCTTGATCCAGGAGACCCCAGGTAGGGTGGTTGAAGGTTCTGCATTTACAACAAGCTCTTAAATGGTACTTCATGCTGCAGGCTTTTGGATTACACTTCGCACTGTAAGGAAATAGACCATGCCTGCAGCATTTTCCCCCTTCCCAGGACCCCTCTTTAAGAGGATGACAGGGCATGTTCTGATAATGGTGAGGGGATCCAGTGTCCTATGAAACAGTTGAAGGAAGACAGTATGCTTAATATGGAAAAGGGGAGGCCTCAGAGAGACTCTGATCATACTCTCTAAGTAGGTGAAACACTGTAGTTTAGAAAAAGATGAATCTTCTACTGTAGAACCTATAGGACCTCAGAAGTAGGATGGGTAGGCAGAAGCTATAGAAAGATTTCAGTGCAGGTCAAGAAAGAGCCTTGCAGACAGCTGCTTCCCAAAGAAGACATTGCTCTGGGGAGTGTGCCACATTGCAGGGCTGCAAATTCGTGGACCATCAGGGACTAGGTAGGTAAATAAATGAATAAAGAATGATTAAGAATGTATGACAATAGGGAGTGGGTATTAAGCTGGGATGCTCTGTCTAAAGCCATTCCAATCCAATTTTTAAGTTCTATCTGCCCAATAAAACCTAGGTATAGACAGGGCCACTTCTAACCCATCATAGAATTGTTGGGCCGATTGGACAAACAAAATGTTCCTTTCTCAAGTCACTTTGCTTCCGTCTTTCTTTAAGAAAGACATCTTTTGTTAGAACAAGGCATTTTACTGTCCCGGAAAATGGGTGATAAATCTACTATACTTGTGATATGATTGGCAGCTCATGGGTGTGGTGCATTCAGTCCTTTGGTGGCCAGATGGCCACCCTTGTGACTGTAAACCTTAGCGTCTGGATGTAAAACTGATGGAATTAGGAGGGAGAATTATTTGTCAAACTTCTACTTAGCAAAACCCTGGTGTTCATACTGGGCCCTACGGACATGCGATGCCCAGGGATGCGTTCTCTGCCCTCAAGTTACCAGGGCGTCATGGCATCCTGGGTGTCAGGAGAGAAGCCGTGCTGCTAAACAGTGTGAGGGGCGCTGAGGATAAGTAAGTTCTGTCTGGACGGCGTGAGGGAGCGGTCAGGACAGATCTGATAGGGGAGGTGAGGCTTGGACTGACAGCCTGGCCTGGGGCACCCTCCCTCCCAACACCATCAGCCCGGGGAAGTGAACCTTTCTGTAGAGTGGGGCCTTTGGGCCGAGCTCAGAACCGCATACATTCCATTCTGTCTGGTCCTTCATCGCATCAGTTTTCCACCCCAGAGAGCTGGAACTGAGAGGAAAGGCAGACTATTTGTTTTAAAGTGCTGTTTCCAAGTTGTATTGAATGCGCCTGGGCCTCCCACACTGTAGATTGAAGTGAGGCTCAGGGCTGGAAGTTGGGCTGGAGGGGCAGATGTCACCGGTACTGTGCACAGGCCAGCTCAGTGATCCACTGTCACCTAATCCTGGTGACCTGGCCACCTCAGTCCTTAACTAACCTGAATCCACAGGTGACACGTGGCTAGGACTCCTAGCTACCGTATCTCATCCCCTGATGCCCGGATTGCTCCAACGGCCTGCTTCCTGCAGAGACCTCCACAATGTGCTGCACACAGCTGTGAGAATGAACTTGACCCATGGGTCTGAATTAAGTTACTCTTGTTCCAAACTCCTCAGTGGCTCCCCATGGCCTCTTCCATGAGAGGACAATGACCTCCTCAGCCTGACATTCAGAACCTCTGACTGCCTCCCCATGCTTGCTTCTGTGACATCCGTTCGTCTTCAACTCTGGTGACTGCTTCATTCTAGCAAGTGGTCCCTCTCCTCTGGGTCTCCACTGGGATTTTCTCAGTGGAAAGAGAGACCCCGAAGAGGCAAGTTAGAAAACCCGCAGCTTCTGCTGGCTCAACAACCAATGGGCTGTGTGATGAGTGGCACCACTTGACGTCTCCAGGCCCAGTTTCCTGGGGCCCATTTGTGAAGCACGGTTCTGTTTGCTCTTTGTCGTCACCATGGCTCATTATGGATGCAGAGCAGGTATACTGAGCTCTTTGTAGACATCTTCTCAGTGCCCTGTGTGGTAACCAGCCTTTCAGATGGCCCCATGACCATCGCCTCCTGGTATTCACATCCTGTGTTCTCCCCTCCTGTGCCGAATCGGGGCTAACCCATGTGACCCGTAGAATACTGCAGACGTGATGGAGTTCAAGAGGCAGTACAGCCTCCACCGTGGTCCCTCGAGTTGTTCCTTCTGAGGGAAGACAGACACCATGCCATGAGGACGCTCAAGCAGCAGTGTGGGGAAGGCCACTGCGAGAAGACCTCCCACCCACAGTTAACTGCCCCTTGCCATCTTGGAAGTGAATCCTCTGGCTTTTCATTTGGCTGTAGCCTCACCAGAGACCCTGTGCTAGAAGCACCCAGCTGAGGTGTCTCCAAAGTCCACAGAAACTAGGAGAGATAATAAGTCATTAATGTTGTTTTAGGCCACTAACTCTTGGGACAATTTGCTTCACAGTGCTGGGCGACCAATACTGTGGGTATTTGTATTCTCTCTGACAGATGGAGAAACTGAGGCTTAGGGAAGTTTAATAACTTGTTGGAGGAGGTTGTACAGTTGGGGAATGATGGAACAGGGATCCAAACCCAGGTCTGCTGGGCTCAGAAACCTGACTTCTTTTTTCTTTTTTAATTAATTTATTCTTTCCACCTAATGTGGGCCTCGAACACACAACCCCAAGATCAAGAGTCACGTGCTCCTCCAGCTGAGCCAGCCAGATACCCCAGAAGCCTGACTTCTTAGGTATTGTGTGATACTCCTTACTTATTAGCATCCCTGTGGCTGAGTCACAGTACGTGCTTACTAAGCAATTTCAAATGTATGAACAAACTTCTTTCATGACTGAACATTTAAGTGGATTGCATGTATAGATATATTAAAAATAATGAATATTTGCAATCTCCATAAAGTCAGGTTGGAGTTTCTTATTGCCTAAGACTAAGTTTAGTCTCCAAATGAAAAGACCTCTGTCATTTTTCTGATTATGTAGATATTCTAAAATACTCATGCACTGTTGGTGGGAATGTAAATGGATGCAGCCACTGTGGAAAATAGTATGGAGGTTCCTCAAAAAATTAAAAATAGAACTAGAATGTAATCCAACAATTCCACTTCTGGGTATTTTTCTGAAGAAAACAAAAACACTAATTTGAAAAGGTATATGTGACCCTATGTTCACTGCATCATAATTTACAACACCCAAGATCTGGAAACCAGCCAATGTCCAGTCGATGGATGAATGGATAAAAATGTGCTATGTATATATGTACATACAGTGGAACATTAGCTGTAAAAAAGGATGAGGTCTTGTCATTTGTGACAGACCTACGGGGTCCTATGCTAAATGAAATAAGTCAGACAGAGAAAGACAAATACCATATGATTTCACTTTTGTGTGGGATCTAAAAAAACAAGTGAAAAAAACAAAATAGAAACGGACTCTTAGGTGCAGAGAATAAGCTAGTGGTCGCCAGAAGGGAAGGGGGTGACAGGATGGGATAAATAGGTGAAGGGGATTGGTAGGTACAGACTTGCAGTTATAAAATAAATAAGTCGTGGGGATGGAACGTACAGCATAGGAAATACAGTCAATAGTGTAATAATTTTGTATGGTGACCGATGGTAACTAGACCTGTCATGGTGGTCATTTGATTGTGTATAAAAATATCGAATTGCTATCTCGCACACCTGAAACTACTATAATATTGTATACCAATGGTAATTTTTAAACAATATGAATAACCTTCCTATTTCTCAGCAATAAGCATTAGATGACTTTTCAAATCAGTGGGGAAAGGGTGTATCACTCAACAAGTAATATTAGGAAAACTAGCCAGTAGTAAGGAATAAGTATAAACCTGGATCCCTGCCTCACAGCACAAGTCCACTCATATAAGATAGAATTTTAAGAATTATTTTAACATACTGTAAAATACTTAATACAGAGGAAAATAAAGAGGTTACAGTCACCCCTGCCCTGCTCATTATCGTTGACATTTTGATGAAAAGCCACGTTCTAGATCTCTCTGTGCATCAGTCCACAAGTCCAGAGGCTATACTAATAATGAGTTGCATTGCATTAAATAACTCACTTTGCGATGTATGTTTTTCATTAAGTGCTATCATAGGTAAACATCCATAACATAAACACACATCAGTTTTAATGGCTTCCTGGTCTTTGAGTGGATAATCCAATAATTTATGTAATCATTCCTCTATCTATGGACATTCGTTGTTTTCCCAAGTTTTCACTGTTACTGGAAACTATGCTTTGTTGAGCATCCTATGTATAACTTTCTGTATTTGCCTTTATGTTATTATCCACAGACTAAATTTCCAGAAGTAGGATTCTGGCTCAAAGGGTATTTTGAAAACAATTTTATATTCTCATAAATTTTGCCAAACCGTGTTTAGGAAATATTGTACCACTTTTTCTGCTAATGGCAGGTGACACTGTCCACTTCCCCGTGACCTTGGCAACATCAGAGTACGATGAGTTCCTCGTGTAAATGTAGCGGGTTCGCTGACCTGCCTAGTGCCCTCCACAGCACGGGTGTGGACGGACTTTCATCAACAACCGTGAGCAAAGGCAGATATGGTCTGTGTGCGACAGCGAGGACTCACGTCTACAGGAACGCTTCCCTGCTGCCTCTATTTCGGTCCTAAGTGTTTTAGTATGTCAGATTGTTCCTTGTATACCCAGTATCCTTAAATATCCTTAGAAAGCTTTCATTCCAAATCGTTTATCCTAACTCGAGTTGTATAAAATCACGGCACGCAAGTGGCTTTATTAAAACAAAAATAGCCAGCCTTCCATAGAAGGAGCCTTTGTTTCCTTGTTTCTCTCTGCCTTCCTCTGAAGTCTTAGTCCTTCCTGGCCACAACCCCCTGCCACCCGGCAGAACTTACTAAGCCCTCGTGCCCCTGTCTTGGACATGGAAGGGAATCCTGCAGCTTTTCATGGGACCGCGACCCCAGCAGAGACCATGGGCCAAGTGCCCGGCCAGCTCTGAGCAAAGTAGGAGCACCGAGCCGTCCCAGGGCCAAGTCTCTCCTGTTCACTCCTCTTCCGACCTTGAGCTCTCCTTGTCTGAGCCACTCGCCAGCAGTGTGACCTTGGGCAAATTCCTCCACCCGTCAGGCCCCGTTTTCTTCATCCACAGCGAGTTTGGTACATGCCGTCCGTGGTTCCCAAACCTGGCTGATTGTCAGAATTACCTGAGCGGCTTCACAAAATACCGATTCTAGGGCTTGACCTCAGCTGCAGGGCCCTGGATTCTGTTTGGAAATCATCAGACAGGGGCGCCTGGGTGGCAGAGTCGGCTGAGTGTCTGACTTCGGCTCAGGTCCTGGTCTCATGGTTCGTGGGTTCGAGCCCTGCGTTGGGCTCTGTGCTGACAGCTCGGAGCCTGGAGCCTGCTTCGGATTCTGTGTTCCCTCTCTGCCCCTGCCCCACTAATTCTCTCTCTCTCTCAAAAATAAATATTAAAAAAAAAAAAAAAAAAAAAGGAAAGCACTGGACAAACTCATCTCTCAGTGTATCTACTGCTCCCTTATGTGACCCACAACATACTGCCAGTTTTGAAGCCTCAATCTGCAAATCTGTAAAATGGAATGATAATCATGGTGACTGTCCTAGGAGCTTCTTGGGGCTGACGTGAGACCCTAATCATGGGAGGCAGGACTTCAAAAACTTACAACAATTCCAAACAAGCATGTGAACTGTTGGTCTTTTCTGTGTGCTTTTCTTGGTGCAACTTGGGAGTCCAGTTTTGGCTCACCAATCCTGTGAGGGCCCCCCTTGTTACAGATAGGCAATCTGCTGAGGCCCCTCTTTGGCTTCTCCCACCAGCAGATTAGATTCCCTTGAAATCTCCTCATTTGTTTCTAATTTGGGGATAGGGGCGGGCGGTGTGGATTGTCTCCTGGCTTCCCAAAGACTCTTGGCCGTTGAACCAGCTTAACCATTTCCTCTCACGGCACCTCACCCCTTGCTCTGTCGCTTGTTCTTATCCTCTGACACTTTCTCAGATTTGTCTTCCAAACTGGCAGGTGGCCCACTAAGGGATTGGCTAGCTGCCCTGTGTTTGGGTCAGGGTGGAGGAAGATGCCATCGAAGCTGAGTGAACCAAGATGTGCACCCCATCCCACACCTCCTTCCCCAACCGAGAACAGGGGGGACCTAGCCTGGCTCATCTTTGGAGGCTCACTCCTGAAGACAGTGGAAGATGAGGGAAGGTAGAGGGAAGACATCAGAGGTTTACTGAGTAGCTACTCTGCACCAGGTACCGCGCTCGGCACTTTGTACGTATATTTCATAACAGGCGGCCTTTCTATCGCATCTGCTTTGCCAGGCAGTATTACATAGGCCATCTGGTTTAATCCTCGTCCCAGGCCCGCAGTGGCAGTTGTGACTGTCATCTTACCAGGAAGCAGAGACTCAATGGAGCGATGGGTCCTTGTCCAATATCACGCTGTCAATAAGAGGCAGGACCAGGATTTGAACCCGGCTCTTAGTGACTCCAGTCTGTCCCGCCCAACGGCAATGGAGTTCATTCACGCTCCACATTTAGCCTTTCCATTTCCAGGGACATGCTTGAACCTGGAATGGGGTTTCTCTTAAGTTTTTGGAGCCAAAATTATTTTAATTTTATGGCTAGGAAAAATGTAAACTTACATTTTCAGCAGACCAGAGATGATAAAGTATGCATTTGTCAAATAAAATTCTTTGCTGTGATAAAGTAAATCATTCCTTGGCCTTGTAAAAAATGAGGCCTCACTTGAACTGTTTTCACTTCAGCCTTTGCTAATATTTCTGTTATCTCCATTAGGGATTACAATGATGAATGCCTTTTATTCGCGTCGTTAAGCACTTCAGCGAATGTGTGAACACACAGGGCATCGTAAGTCATAGGGAAATGAAACAACATGGTCTCCTGGAAAGAAGGAAAGTCTCGAGAGTCTGACAGATCGGGGCAGGCATTCTGCCCCCCTGCCACTCTCTAGCTATGCAAACTTGGTCAAATTCCTCAGCTTCTCTGGGTCTCAGTTGCCTAATGTGTAACACATAGATAATACTTATCTCACTGGGTAATTTTAAGGATGGAATGAAATGACATACTTCAGGCACTTTGCACAGTTTCTGGCATGAAGTAAGTGCATAATAAATGTCAGGGTTATTATTGGAACAGCTCTCAAGGTAACTAGTTATTTAATGACACGCCCCGGGGCTCACGTTAGTTATTAGTCTTTTGGGCAGCAAGACTGGGTCTCACTAGGCTTACTGTCTGGGGGGGCCCAGCTGCTGATGTCCTTCTGCGCCTGTTAGAAATGGCTCAGGCAGTAGGCAGGGGAAGCTCATTAGTGGGTATATCTGTGGAGATTTTTTGGCTGCAAGTAACAGAACGTTTAACTTCAAGTGTCTTAGACAATTAAGAATATTAATCGCCTCTTACCACACGTATTCTCAGGGTAAGCTGATTCCAGGATTGTTGAACAAAGCTGCTCAAAGATGCCACCAAGTTCTCAGATGCTTTTCTTCTTGTCTTTGCCATTCTTAGCCTGTTGGCGGTTAGGCTGGCTACCTCATGGTCCCAAAATGGCTGCAACAACTCCAGGCTTTTATGTCTTTATACTGCAAAACCCAGGGGTCAGAAAGAGGAAAGGGGATCCATCTTGTTTTCATGTCTCCTTTAAAGAAAGAAGAAAAATTTCCCCAAAGCCCCACCTCCCAGAAGACTTCTCATTCCTTTTGTTGGCCAGGATTTTATCAAATGCTCATCCCAGACCAGTGGTAGGGGGAATGGTTAGGGCCGGTGACTCTGAATTCTGGTGGAGAGTGAATTGGGAAGTCTTTAAAATATGTTCAGGTGTCTAGGTTATGCCCTTAGAGATTGATTTAATTGGGCTTTGTTCATGTCCTTTTGTACACTCAGGTGAGCGTGTGTGTGTGTGTGTGTGTGTGTGTGTGTGTGTGGCACACACATTCCAAAATGAACATCTAGGGTTAGGAATCATCAGTGTAACTCTACCAAGTTTTAGCTCCTGGTATGGGGGGTACCTTTTTGGAAAGGGAAGTATGGCTATCTGAGTAGACATCCAAAAGAATCTGCCAACATAGGTACAGTTCCAGGGAGCTAGGAAAGCTCTGGAAAGAGGGACTGGCATAGGAGCTGAGAGCCCCTCCCACCTGAGACACGCACGGGGCCCTCGGCAGGGGTAGGTGGTGGAAGGTTTTCAATGGCCGTGTAGAAAGAGCAAAATGTCGATCCTGGGTGGATTCTAAGCTGTACCAGAGCCTGAAGAGTCCATGCTTCATGGCTTAATGGAAGCTCTGGGCATGGCCAGCCTCCCCTGTGCCAACCCGGCAGCCTCTTTATCTGCCCACCATCCAAGAAAAAGAGTCAAGTGTAAAGTAACAGTTCATGGAAGTGCACCATCAGGTCACTGAACCAACATGTTATAACCGGTTAAAAACAGCAAGCTCCCTTCCCCGTTTATAAACATCTCCTCCAGCAGCTCTTTATAGCATATACAACCAAGGAAAACGAATGTCCCTGTGCCCGTTGCCCTGGAATCACTGTCCCCTGTGCTTGTCCAGATGACCCTCCGATTCTGCTCAGTCCAGCGCCCGCCCGACGCTGCTCACACGGACTCACCTGAGCAGAGTTCTGTGCTGCTTCTGGGCTGAGGGCCAGGGATTTCCCAGGAGGGACAAGTTGGGTCCTCCAGCTTTTTTTTTTTTTTTTTTTTTAATTTTTTTTTTCAATGTTTTATTTATTTTTGGGACAGAGAGAGACAGAGCATGAACGGGGGAGGGGCAGAGAGAGAGGGAGACACAGAATCGGAAACAGGCTCCAGGCTCTGAGCCATCAGCCCAGAGCCTGACGCGGGGCTCGAACTCACGGAGCGCGAGATCATGACCTGGCTGAAGTCGGACACTTAACCGACTGCGCCACCCAGGCGCCCCAGGGTCCTCCAGCTTTAAACGGCTTAGAAAATGGGGAAAAGGCAACTCCGGGAGATGGCGGATAGAGTAGTGATCATGGACTGAGAAGTCAGGCAACCCTGGGCTCAGATTCTGGTTCTCAAGTTCAATGTGGTGTGACTTTGGCAAGTTAATGAGTCACGTCGTAAATGTGTTGAATTTCTGAAGCTTTAACTCCACGCACTCAGTAAAATGGCATGAAAAGAAGAGAACTACTCTCAATAGGGTGGGCAATGGTGGGTGATTTTGCCCGCCGGTCCCTTCAGGGAGCACGTACCCTGGAGCGAGAGGTGGGAGGTATGGATCTGTGCTGAGTCAGTTTTGTTCTGGGGGTCTCCTGCTTCGAGAATCTTGTTGTGTTGGGTGCGATTCAGGCACTTAGGGCAGTCATATTTGACCACAGACCTTTTGTGCTTGGCTTACTAACTTCAGAATGCAATCCAAGCCCTGTGCAAGAAGAGATTTGCCCATGGTGGGGGCACTGCTTCGGCCCTATTAGGTCACTCTCCCTTCCAAAGTGGGAGTCTCCTGGAGACAGGAATCTGTTTCCTCGCCAGCGTTCTGCTTCCCTTGCTGCTCTTCTCTTCCAGAGCCTAGTACAGAGCCCTGCACTTAATAAATACTAAAATGAACACTTGGTGCCTGTCTGTTCCCAGCTCATCCTTAAACGACGGCAGAAGGCACTTAATTGTGACTCACCCTCTCTAACCAAGCTGCTCAGCTCGGGGTGAGTTCTTGATCCAAACAGACCAGTGAGTTCCTTTTCCAGGATTACTGAATTGAGGAAAGGAACAGTGCCTTAGAAATGCGAGATGGAGACAGAGTTTTTGATGGCATTCAAACCCCTAGTTCCAATGCATCCTGGAGCCCAAAGACGTGTCTGCTCTTGAGCGAGAGCCAGAAACACTCTTATAAGAAACTCACATGCTGGGGGCCTGTATTGGCTCAGTCAGTTAAACATCCGACTCCTGATTTCGGCTCAGGCCGTGATCTCACAGTTTGTGAGTTTGAGCCCCACATATCGGGCTCTTTGCTGACAGCGTGGAGCCTGCTTGGGATTCTCTCTCTCTCTCTCTCTCTCTCTCTCTCTCTCTCTCTGTCTCTCTCTCTCTGTCTCTCTCTCTCTCCGCCCCTCCCCTGCTTGAGCTCTCTCTCTCTTTCTCAAATAAATAAACATTAAAAAAAATATAAGAAGCTCACATGCTTCCCTAAGCTAGTTCAAGGCATGTACTTTTGGCCAAAGTAATCTTAAGCCACACAGTAATTTAGGTAGAAAATAATCCAAGGTCACTTGGGTTGAAGGTGCAGAGATTCTGTCACATTGGCAGACATTCTCACTGGCAAGCCCCTGCCTTAGGAATGAATGCTGCTGAGCAAATTGTGACATGAGTATATACTCTATAGATGATAGTCTATTGGGTCAGTCAGTTTGGATGCACTGGTTATGTGTCCTCAGATGTAACTGAGGAGTCAGATGAACTGTAGAGACTGTCGGCTTTGCTTTTCTCCTAATGACTCTTCCTTCAGGCAACTGCAATTTGGGCAAATGGCTCAGCTTCGGGGCTTTGGTTCTGCCCAGCCTAGGGCATCCCGTTCCCATTCTGTTGCTTTTGGTAAAACCATAACAAACTATTTCAGCAGGCAACGTGAGCCTGAGATTTGGAAGACCTCAATTCTAGTTTGCTCTGCGATTAAGAACAATTTGCTTCATCTGTCTGGGCTCCCACTGAGTGCTTTGTAAAATGAGAATATTAGATCGGGAAGGAAACATAGGCTTGCTCGTCTTGCCACCTTCCTCCACACTACTAAGCAGCTAAGTCCACTTCTATCTTCCCACCCAAGTTACCATGCAATGTTCCATGTGCAAACTCAGGAGTATTAGAAATACACCTTTATTTTTCTATTACAATGAACTTAACTTTGTTTTTTTTAATGTGTATTTTTGAGAAAGACAGAACATGAGTGGGGGAGGGGCAGAGAAAGAGGGGGAAACACAGAATCCGAAGCAGGCTCCAGGCTCTGAGCTGTCAGCACAGAGCCTGATGTGGGGCTCAAACTCACCAGCCACGAGATCATGACCGAGCCAAAGTCAGGTGCTTAACTGACTGAGTCACCCAGGCACCCCAACAAATTAAACTTTTGTCTCAAGCTCCTTTTACACTTGAGTCGTGTGTCCTGTCTTTCACCAGGGTCATGGACAAGTTCTGGAACCTTTTGAAAGAGACTGATCGATTTGGTCTTTACTACATCTATCCTCACCAGCATCCATAGAGACGCCCCCCATTATCCTGTCTCGTCCTCAGTCACTGGTAGTTAAGTAACATGCTCAAAGTCTCAGATGGTTTGTAAATGACCACATGGAATGGCAAGCCCCAGACTGTGAAATTCTAGGTCAGTAAAATGTAAATATAGACATTTAGATACAGATATTGTCATATATAGATATAATAAGTATACACACGTATGTGATGCTTTTTAACAATTCTCCAAAGTCACTGAGGTAGGTTTCATTACCCCCATTTTACAGATGTAGAGACTGAAGGTCCATTTTTGTAAGTAGCTTGTCCTAGTAAGAAGAGGGCATGGAGATTCTAACCCAGTTCTGCCTCACTCTGGTACCTGGGTTCTCCCCGTAAGGTGCCTTTCTCAATTACGTTTGCAGAATTAGGTGAGACCTTTGGCAAAGTATCCAATGGAACACAGGCTGACTTCAGGAATGGCTGGCACATCTGTCCCATGGTGAGAACAGAAGCTTTCCTGTGGTCTGGATGCAGTTCTTTGGACACAGCAACGAAAAGCCTGTGTTCATGGCAGGGGCGGTCTTTGGATTCTCCAGGGGAAGGGCAGTGAAGGAAAAGTTGAGAACTAAATTATGAGGCAGATGGGATGGTCCCATCAGGTGTAACTTGAAGAATGGGAGAAAGATTTCTAGCAGAGGTCAGAGGTATCTGGAGCTCTGATTCTTGGATACATTTATGTAGAAGGATGAGAATTATCGCCTATGGAAAAGCTTACCTGTTGTAAGTCCTACTGTATTATTTAAAAATTTTTTCAGAATGCATTCAATGAACTTGTAGAAAATCAAAGACACGGTACTAAGAGGCACCCACAAAACCTCCATACCTTAACATGATCACAGTTGATGTTAATAACTTAGACACATTTCTGAAGTTTCTTATAAAAATAATTGTGACTCTTGAATTAGGAATTGTTCATCTTTTTTGTTCAGCATCGTTTTACAACTCCTTTTTAAATATGGCCACATCATTTCATGACTATATGTGAGCATAAGATATTTTGTTTTATTTTATGTAGATATAATTATATAGCCCTTTCCCCCTTTTTGGACATGGAGGGATTCCCCAGCTTTTAAGCTCTAGCAAATGGAGCAGTTTCTGTCCTCTGCTCTTGCAAAGGAATCTCTATGCCTCGCCTTACCTTCTCACAGTCTCAGATGAAGCCACAGCACCTCTTCTGTCCACTTGGGTTGCCAGTCTCCTGCCTGGGCACCTTCTATGGCATCTTAGAGGGTGGATGACCCCATCTCTCTCCCATCTTTTTTTTTTTTTTCTAATGTTTATTTATTTTTGAGCATGAGCGGGGCAGGGGCAGAAAGAGAGGGAGACACAGAATTAGAAGCAGGCTCCAGGCTCTGAGCTGTCAGCACAGAGCCTGGTGCAGGGTCGAACCCAGGAGCAGCAGGATCATGACCTGAGCTGAAGTCAGACTCTTAACCGACTGAGACACCCAGGAGCCTCTCCCATATTTTCAACCCATTAACACTTCCAACCATGTGTAAGTTGTTTTTTTTTTTTCCTAAAATATCCCCCCTTGACCTTGAGTCCGCCGATTATCCCACCTATTATCTCTCTCCTCACCCAAGAATACCCAGGGTATTCTGACTTCTATCTCCTCCATTCCACTGGAATTGTTCTTGCAGAGGCCCCTGGATGGTCCCTGTGGACTTTTCTCTGGGTGTATCTTTAGGATCCTGCTTCTCCACCTGATTTCCTTGGCTTCCATGACGTCCCTGTCTTAGTCCCCCTCCAAGTTCTCTGTGCCTTGGTCTCCATCCCCTTGTACTGGTATGTCTCATCCATTCCTGCATGTTGGTGCTCCCAAGGATCTCATTCTTGGCTCTCTTATCTTCTCACTTTAGAGACCTTCTCTGCCATTTCATTTATTCTGAGTTTGAATCACTTTCAGTAGTTGCTAACCTCCCCCCACCAAACCTCCGTTACTATCTTGAACCATTCTCCTAAGCCTCATTCAGGCTTCCATCCTTCCAATTTACAAACACTTGTCAAGATCTTTACATGTGCTAGGATTCACTCTAGGTTGGATTAAAAAATGAATAAAGCATGGTCTCCGAAACTCATATGTCCATTGGTTACTGGATGGCTCCACTTGGATGATGCACACATTCTACAACTCTTCTCTTCTCCAGATCCGCTCCCATGCCTGTGCTTAGTTACTGGTATCACACCCAGCTAGGTGCCCAAGCAAACTCAGGGCTTATCCTAGACTCAATCTCTATATCCTGTGACCCTGTCAATGAATGTTTCTATATGTATCTATATGCTGCCCTTTTCACCTCTCACTACAGCCCCATCCTTGGCCCTCATCTCCTACCTATTCTTTTGCAGTTACCTTTTAATGGACTTGGGGGCCTTCAGGATGGTTTCTGATAACAAATATGGCTACATCATCCCTTGGTTGAAACTTCTGGTGGCTTCCCATTCCGTATGGAGTACACTTCAAGTGCTTTCCTGGAATATCCTTGTTCCCTACTCTGTTGGGCATATCTAAGGGCATCCTGGTCCTTACCCCTTTAGCTATTTTTAATGCCACTCTGCATGTTACACTCTATGCTTTATAACACTGAACTGCTTGTAGTTTAACCATCTTAATTCCTTAGTAGAGGCATTACTCTCTTTACCTGTGATCCCTTACATTCCTGTTTCATTTCTCCAGCTCCATTTTTTCCTTAAATCTAACCTCAGTCTTTGTCATCTCAGAAAGCCTTGCCTGGCCTCCTCCTCCGCATCTCATAGGCTTGGTCACCCCAGGTTCTGTGCAATCCTAGCAGCCTGTACATGTCTTCTTCACTATATACATCACACTGTTTATCTGTTCACATGCCTATCTTCCTTAGGAATTCAAACAAATGTTGAACAAATTAATTAAATATCCCATGTATGTACCTAGAAATTCTGTGTTAGTTGCCGATCACTCTAGTTCAGAATAATTTGTACAGCTTCCCATCATAAAACCAAAGGAGAAATGTATCCTCAGGATTCTCCAAGGTCCCCAGTTGGGCCAAGAACTGGGATTTCACCTTTGACCTCCTGACTTGCCATTTTAGGCACTGACTTTTTGACCACAGCAAAGCTCCCAGAATTTCAAGGCACTGGACAAACTCTCTGCCCCACAGATTAATTTTAGAGTCATTGAAATTCTGCCAGCTCTGGGGGCAATGATTGGGAGCCAGGCTGACAACCAGCAATGGAGGAAATTGCTCTGTGTCTATTTCAAGATGAGAGAGTTGTAACCACGGTCCCTCCCCCAGTGATGCTGTTCGAAAAAACATAAATTTAATACTTTCATGAAACTCAATCTTCTAACCATAAGAGTTTCAGGGCTCTCTTTGATGTTCAGGAAAAGTAGCTTAGTGCCAATGTCTCTTGCACATATGGTGTGAAAGCTGCCTCGCACATGAGCTCAGCATCTTGGGTCCCTAACTATTTGGAAGGAGTAGTTAATATCTGTTTCAATAACTCAACAAGTATTTATTCAGTGCGTGCTATGTTCAAAACATATTGTGTTGCTGGAGAATGAGTATAGATTTCTGGGTCAGATGAAAGGGTGTTCACATCCTATCTTGGCCCCTAACTGGCTGGACATCATTGGCAAACCCTGCTTCCCACTGAGCTTTGGTTTTCTCATGTGTGTGAAATAGGTGTAGAATATTTACCTTTCAGGGATCTAGGAAGGATTATGTGAGGTAGAATGAAAAAGAATCTGCCTAGCACAGTGTCTGGTACCTAAATGGTCATTTAAGAGAGAGACCAGGAGAACCCAGTTTCCTACAAGTGTAATTCGAGTTGACAAGTTGAGGTTCTTACCTTATTACAAGTAGCATGAAAAACCATTAGGGATGCATCCATTAGAAATGTGTTTGGCTGTGGAACGCAAAACCAGTGGCGAGCCAGTAAATGATTAACAAGTGACACTCTGGGGAAAATTAAATGCTGATTTGTAGTTTTTGCTCATTTCTATGGTTGAAATATTCCCACCATGGCTGATTTCAAGCTCCCATTATGATGTCAACCAATGTGGAGTTGAGAAGATATGTAGTACCTGGTAGAGTGTGTACTATCACGTATAGTATGGTGTCGGGAGATACGTGCCATCCCCACACTCAGATACAATACATGTCCATAGCCTCATGAGCGTGGATAATAGCAAAATTTGTAAAATATTTGGGCATTGATGAGTTTTCAGTATTTACTGCCGTCGACCAATTTATTTGAGTGTAAGATTATATAACTTAATTTTTTATGAGAGTCTTTATTTTTAATGTTTATTTTTGAAAGAGAGAGAGAGAGAGAGAGAGAGCGCAAGTGGGAGAGGGGCAGAGAGAGGGAAACCCAGAATCCGAAGCAGGCTCCAGGCTCTGAGCTGTCAGCACAGAGGCCGATGCAGGGCTCGAACCCGTGAACCAGGAGATCATGGCCTGAGCCGAAGTCGGACGCTTAACCGACTGAGCCACCCAGGAGTCCCTATAACTTAATTTTTAATAATGTTCAAGTTTAACTGGCTCACTAAGTTTCTGAAAATTTAACGATTCTCTCTCAGGATCTGGTTCAGTCAGTTCCAGCACACTGCTGCCCAAAGTCCTACTCTAGTGCCTTACACACTCACATTTTATTTGTGTTGTGATGAGAAGTTCAGGGATGGGCAGCTCAGGGCTGGTGGCTTGGTGAGGTCATCAGGGACCCAGACACTTTCTGCTCCACCATGCTGAGAATGGGTCCTTCATCCTCATGGGTATTGCTGCAAGATTGCAAGATGGCTGCCATCCCTTCAGACTCTGCATCCACATCCTATGCAGCAAGAAAAGGGAAGGAGAAAAAGGGTGACATGTGTTTATTTGGGAAGAGACTCAGTATACTTTCCAATTGCTGCTGTAACAAATTATTACATGTTTAACAAAAAAACAACAGTGGCTAAAATCAGCACAAATTTATTACCTTCTACTTCTGGAGGTCAGAAGTCCTTAATGATTCTCACTGGGCTAAGGTTGAGGGGCCGGTAGGGCTGTGATCTTCTGTGGAGGCTCTAGGCAGTCACTGAATTTCTTGGCTTATGGTCTCATTCTGTCCTCAAAGCCAGGAATAGCCAGTTGGGTCTTTCTCTCCTCATATCACTTGGACTCTGCTCTTGTCACATCTCTTTCTCTGATTTCCCTGCTCCCCCCTTGTTCATTTATGAGGCCCTTGTGGTGACATTTGACCTACCTGGCTAATCTAGAATAAGCTCCCCATCTCAAGATCCCTACCTTAATCCTATGTGCAAAGTCCCTTTTGCCAGAGAAGGTAACATTCACAAGGTCCAATGATTAGGACATGAGCAACTTTGGGGGCCATTATTCTGCCTACCACAGACACCTTCCCAAGGGGCTATTTCCTACCTCCCACTGCCCAGATCTGAACTGTCACAAGGCCATCCTGAGTACAAGACAGGCTGGAAGATCAAGTTTTAGCTTTTAGAACAATATAGAAAGCTTGAATAAGGAGGCAGCAGTTGGAAATGACAATTGTGTCCACCAACCAACAATGTCTGCCATATTGGGAAACAGAAATTAATAGCCAAGCAGGTCTGTCCAGAAGTCTGCTACTTGACTCAATGTACTTATTATTTACATAATATAATAATAATTATTATTATATTAATTAATTATATATAATTAATATAATTATTATTTTTTAAATAGGCTGCTATCCTAAATTAGTAATTGGTGGGTTTGCTATATGAAAGGTCATTGTTTGAGCATACTTCCTTGCTTGCCTGTCCTTTTCTCTTCTCCTCTTCCTCTGTGGGTTTATCTCAGGTTTCTAGCCTATCTCCTGGCATGTAGTAGACAAAGGAGATGAGTTTCCAGGCTCACTTTCTTGTCTTACCCAGGATGGGTGAGAGGTTGACCACTATTCTCTTCAAATCAAGGCGGAGGGGATAGGGATGTAGCATAATCCAGTTGCTCTCACCTATCCATCGTCAATCTTGTTGGACAATTTGTCCCACGTGGCTCTTCCATCCATTTTTCAATTGCTTAGACCCTGTAATGGGAGGAGTCATGGGCAAGGAGTTAGGTAGTCAGATATGTTGACATGGAGACTAGAGTTGCCTACAGGGAGGAAGGACTTCCTGGTGCAAGAGGACACAATGGCTCCTCACTGGCTTCACCACAGTACCTGACGGGAAGCAGGTCATAGAAAAGTTTGTAACTGGGAGACCCGTTCCTCCCCAAGTTGGCCACTGCAAAGAGGATAGAACCCAAGAGCAAATAGTCTTGTGGTGTCACTCAGGTAAACCTCCAATTGGCAAGCAGGGGAAGTTGGAACAAGACCGTGTCACTCAAGGTCCTATTTATAAGGTAAGAAATGGCAGAACTTCACTACCCTCAAAAGCTTTGTTGCACTTAGAAACTTCTAGGCTTTTTCATTTTGACAGAGATAGCTAATGTGACAGTGCATCTCTGAGGTGAAGCTACAGCAGCTATGTTTTTTAGAGTTTAAGCATTTTTGTTCTCCTTCCACAGTCCTGATTATGTCTACTTTGCTAACTTGCGTATGTATATGTGCTTCACCAATCTTTTGGGCGCACAGGTGAAGTAAAAATAAATGTGAAAACGAACAAGAGATTGGGCAAGCAAGAGGCAAGCTAGGAAATCAGCTCTGGGCGTCCGAGGGAAGCCAGGACGGTCAGAGGGCCGGGGAACTGAGAAGCCACAGGAAGCAGGGGGCGATTTGAATAAACACTTGATGTCTCTATATGGTGCTGAGGTCGGAGGAGGCCCGGAAGGAATTTCAGGGAATAGATATTATAGACTAAGAACTTCCCTTTTGAGCCTCTCTAAACAAGGGCTTCGTATGCATATGGAGTGGTGTGGTTTTTCTCGCTGCTGCTTCTCCTTTCTGTAAACCGCATGTGCTGCATAAATGAAGCCTGGCGTCGTCCAGATGCCGTTGAGCTGGCTGAGAAGCTGCCCGAGGACACCCGGGAGCCCTTGGAATAGACTCCATGCCTCTCTTTGTCCCTTCCTGTGCTCTGCCTCATGGTAGTATCCTGGATTGTACAGGATCTTGTGAATCCACTTACTCCTGTTTGCCGCGGGAGCCTTTGGAGGTAAACTTGATTCATCCAGGTGATTCAAGGCATGTTTTGTGACAGGGCATCTATCTTCACACATGGTGTGGGGCCAGCACAAACCAAAGGCTCTCCACCTCAATACACGATCATTGTTCAGACACGCATGGGAAGCACACGTTCTTTAAAAAAAAAAAAAAAAAGTGGTTAAGTATATATAACATGACACTTGCCATTTTAAATAACCTTTTAAAGTTGATTTATTTTGAGAGAGACAGAGAGCGTGCATGAGCGAGGGAGAGGGGCAGAGGGAGAGACAGAGAGCATCGCGAGCAGACGCCGTGCCCAGCGCAGAGACCAGCGTGGGGCATGACCCATCGCATGACCATGAGATCATGACCTGAGCCGAAACAAAGAGTCAGGCGCTTCACGGACTGAGCCACCCAGGCGCCCCCCCCCCCATTTTAATCATTTTTAAGGGCACGGTTCAGTGGCATTAAGTACATTCACGTTGTTGTTCAACCATTGATACTGTCAGTCTCCAGAACTTCTCCAGCTTTCCAAAGGGAAACTCTGTTCCCATTAAACAGTGGTTCTTCCTGTCCCTTCTTCCTCGCCTCTGGCGACCAGCATTCTGTACCATCCCACCGTCTGTTGCAGTGAACGTGACTACTCTTGGCACATCATGTCAGTGGAATCGTGCAGTATCTGTCCTTTTGCACCTATATTCTTTCACTTTGGGTAATGTCTTCAGGGCTCATCCATGTTATAGTATGTGTCAGAGTATATGTACTATGTGTCCACGCAATTGTATGTATATATCCTATTTTGTTTATCCATTCATCTCTTGCCAGGTATGTCTCATTCTGGTTTTGATGTCTGTTTTCCTAAAGATGAGTCACTTGGGGTATCTTTTCATGCACTTACTGCCCATTTGCAGATCTTTGGAGAAATGTCAACTAAGGTCTTTTGCCTCTTTTTATTTTTTTTAACCGAGTTGTTTATATTTTGTTGTCAAGTTGCATACGTTATGGAATACTTGCATAACAGACCAGGGAACAGTGATAAGTGTCACGTTCAGAGTCCTCACTCGCCAGTAAACGGGCCTGCCCACCCTTCCCTCATTTTAGGTCAAGGTTTTAAAGTTTCATTTACAACCGTTTGTGTCTGGAATATTCCAGTCTCCTGTTGTCACCTTGGCAATCACTGGGCATTTCAGCGAGAAGATATCCATGCAAATGGCATAGCATTGTTTTAGAACTAAGGAATCCAGAGAGAGGAGAGTTGGAAATCTGGTCTATTGACTCTATAATGTCGACTTGGGCAGAGGGCCTGAAATGGTAGAACCCAACCCAAGTTTTCCATGTTCTAATTATCTTTTGACCACTGTTGGGCAAAGCTCCATTTGGCTTACCTTACTGGCACTTCTGCTGCCCATGCCGTCTTGAGGGAAAATAGGGTGGCTCTCTGAAGAAAACGCCATGGAATGTTAAAAAAAAACAAAGCAAGTCGGCCTTACGGACAGGGGTGGGGGGATGTGAGAGTGGAGTGAGAAGGAACTCCAGCCTCTGAGTACCCCTCCAAGTCTTCAGAGAAGCCCAAGAAGCGACTACATCTTCAGTCCTCCAGGAACTTGCCCTGTCAGCGTTGTGTGGCTTCAGTTTTATTCCTCTGCCACTCTTGATTTCTGGAGCCATCCATCTTCTGGGCATTGCTCGTCGACGCTGGCGCCAGGGCTGCTGATACCTACTAGTACCTGCTCAAGGCTGCTGGAACTGGCCTCAAACACACCACGTCCACTTGGTGCTCTTGGCATCAAGGTTCGCAGGTACCCTGCCCTGAAGCTGTCCCATTCTTCTCAGATTTGCTTTTCTGTGGCAACCCCCTTACTGCAAATCCAGCCCGAGCCCTGTGTACAGGACCTTCTGGCTCTCTGTCTACCTGACAACAGGAGCTCTACCCAGACCCACCCCACAGATGCAGACAAGTTGCTCTCTCACCACACTTGTGTCCAGGAGCTCACTCTCTTGAGGGCAAGCTTTGCTCTTCCAGGACAGTCTTATCTCTCTTCCTTATTAAAATATATCCCATTGGGACCCCACTATGCCTCCATCATTGCCAGCTGTGAATAAACCTCAGGGTGGGCACAGATGAGGCTCAGACTAGGATCCCAGTGTATTATTATTCTTAATTAATTAATTAATTAAAGTTCAAGTTAGTTAACATACAGTGTAGTCTTGGTTTCGGGAGTAGAACCCAATGGTTCTACTTGCATATAACACCCAGTGCTCATCTCAACATGTCCATCACGTATTTAGCACATCCCCCTACCCACCGCCCCTCCAGCAACCCTCAGTTTGTTCTCTGTATTGAAGAGTCTCTTATGGTTTGCCTCCCTCTCTGTTTTTATCGTATTTTATCTTTCCTTCTTTTCTCCTATGTTCATCCGTTTTGTTTCTTAAATTCCACATATGAGTGAAATCATATGGTATTTTTCTTTCTCTGACTGACTTATTTCACTTAGCAGAATATACTCTAGTTCCATCTATGCTGTTGTAAATGGCAAGATTTCATTCTTTTTGATCACTGGGTAATATTCCATTACACACACACACACACACACACACACACACACACACACCAATCTTCTCAATCTTCTTTATCATTCATCAGTCGATGGGCATTTGGGCTCTTTCCATAATTTGGCTATTGTTGATAGTGCTGCTATCAACATTGGGGTGCATGTGCCTCTTTGAATCAGCATTTTTATATCCTTTGGATAAATACCTAGTAGCACAATTTCTGGGTCATAAGGTAGTTCTAATTTTAATTTTCTGAGGAACTTCCATACTGTTTTCCAGAGTGGCTGTTTTCTGGTATATTCTTTTGAGGAGAAAGATACTATATTTCAGCTACAGTTATTCATTCACTCATTTTCTCTGGAGATGATTCTAACAAAAAAGTACTTCCATGTTTCAAGTTGCAAGGTCTAAATTTTATTCCTTCACTGAGAATACTTGGGCATTGTATCATAAAATGTTTTGCTCTGTTCTTAAGTATACACACACACACACACACACACACACACACACACACACCCCTACTAACGTATTCATTTCTGAATCCTCCTGGGGAGATTGAGGAACCTAGAGAATTTAATTGAGTTTAGAGTCTTCCTGGAATAACTAAAAGAACAGCCATTAAAGGCTAATGGGATGCATTTATTATTCTGCTAGGCTCTTCTGTATACTCTTTCAATAAACAACTCCAGTGGAGAAGAACCCAGAGCTAGGCTGTATAACATTGGGACTCACAGACGGGGAAGGCAAAGTGCTGTGCTCATTGAAGAAATATTTCCTTTTTTTCACATGGCTTTAAATGGCATTATAATCAAAGATGGAAGAAGCACTTGTGGTTAATTTAACAGATCCGTTAGTGAAAGGACCTTTGGACACATGTCCAAACTTTTCATTATATAAATAGGGAAACCGCTCAAATGGGGAAAATAACTTGCTTGAACTCAAATCCTAAGAGCCAAGTGTCACTTGTCCATCGTCTGTGGCCAAATAAGCCTATGCGGGTAGTTCTGAATCATAGTTATTATCCTCAAACTGTTTGTAAATGGTTGTTACTGACTAGTAATGACTCGTGGTATTTACCTTTCCAGGGTCTAACATTTTAACATGTCACAGAAACTTGATGCCTAGGAAGAAGGTTTTGATGGTAAAATCAGCTCTATTCTGAGACCATCTAGAAAACGGGCTGGGCAGGGCTCTTTACCTAGGGTCTTTGGAAGGACTTCCAAATTCCACTGATATTATATGAATTATTTTATGCACGGGTAGGTTTGTGTGTTTTCTTTAGGGAGAGGATCTGTTTATCCTGGACTCTCTTGGTTGTATAAGACAGAAACCTTGAGCATAAAGGTAATTTATTGGCTTATTTTTCATGGGCTTATACCCAGGGCACTAATAGCTTCCAGAATGGCTGAATATGGTTATTCTGTTTCTCTTTTCCACCTCTCAACTAAACTCGCCTGTCACTTCATTTCTGATTTGATGTTCTCTCTCCTTGGTGGACAAAAAAAAGCCATCAACAACTCCACACTCACCCCTCCCAGCTTAGTACTTCCGGATGGTAAGAGAGTGACTGTTAGTCCCCAGCATGGGTCACATAGACCAGCCTTCACCATCCCTGGGGCTAGGGCCTTGAGCTCCTCTGGCTGATCACCCTGGGGTTGCACACACTGATATTGACAGTCTTACTTCTAGAGCCATATGTGGGGAGAGGTCCACACAGAGGGCAGAAGGAGGGGGCCGGTAGTGCACATGGAGCATAGGCTGCCATTCACCAGATTTTCAAAGGGTCTGTGATCGAAAAGTTGAAAAACTGTAGGCATTTCTAAGAGCAAAGGCCATATTATGGACCCCCTCCTAAACACTCTCCTGGTCTAACTTAAGGAGATAGGATGTTTTATTTTTATCCAGGAACACATGTTTTGCTTCATCCACACAGGTGTGCTTTGAGTTCTCACGCTGCGATGTAAATGTGTTTGCGATTTCAGTTTCTTATTCGGAGACATTTTGTGTCTGGCTTGGCTTCCTCTGTGCAGTCTACAGATAGGGTCCCTGCCAATTTACATGGAATAAATAAAACAGTTCTGCTCTCTGTAAGATGTAATTTGCACACCATGTGATTTTGTCACAGCCTGACTGCTGTGACTGTCATCCCTGGAGGAGCTACACAGTTCTCGTCCATCAGGACCCAGGAGCATCCTAATCCCCGGAGATCTCACAGCACAACCTTGCTTCCCTCAGCCTCGGGGCCTGGGAGCCCACCCAACTAAGTGCTGTACTGCGGGCTCAAAACCTTTACAGAATCCCATAACGTTCAACTTGTTTGGTCTTCCTTTCTTGGGGAATTAAAAGAAGTAATATTTGGGGCCGTTCTAAAGAGGGGAATCATCCTCCCCTGGATTGATAGAGAACACCTACCCAGGAGAATGGAAATTAGACAAAGTGTGGTGCTGATGAGGAACAGAGGGAATGAGCTTTCATTAGGTGTACATTAGAGAATTTGTGTTAGTGTTCCCCTGAGGCTCTTTCTGATGGCCTATCAGGGTGTACTGAGGGGCTATTAAACTCCAGGGCTTTCCGTGTGGGAAGTCAAGTGGGACGGGGGTGGGGGTGCCGGAGGTGCAAGGAGTCGGGGACAAGAGGGAGTCCTGCTCAGTTCTCTTGTCTCAGGGGCCATCCTGCTGGATCAATAACCCTCCACCGACTACCTCCCTAGGGAGCTAAGTTCTGCCACAGGGAGTATTCTCCCAGAATTCTACCTGCTACCTTCCCTCAGGTCACCTGTGAGGCTCCAGAGACCTAGGAAATAAAGCTCTAGTACTATGCTAGAAATGTTCACCTGAGCCTATCCGCATGCTTGCCCAGGGCTGAGATGCTGGGGTAGGGATATTACACAAGTCACATTTGTCAGTTGAAGAGCACGGTGAGTTGACTGTGCAGAAGAGTGTCTTGTCAATGTGAGCACCACCATCTCCCACCATGAAGATTTCATGCTCCTCCCTAAATCACAGGGCCTGGAGCCTGGGAATGACCCGTCCCAGAATTCCTTGCAGCAAGCCTCCAGCTCGGATTTCATTATCGACAACGGGCCCCAAGGGGTGACTTACAAGGGGGAACAGAGGCCAAAGCAGTATCATTGCTTCTCTGGCAGCAGTGAGGGGTGGGTTTGGGCAAGTGGGGGGCTTTGTGGTGGCTTCCAGGTGTTATCCTGGAGTTAACCCTTTGCTGCCTGTGGTTTTCATCAGTGGTCATTCTTTGACTCCTTCAGCTTTGGCTCCTTTCGAAGTTAGTAGTGAAGCAGGGGGCTGGTGGAAGCCGTCCCTGTCTCTCTCTTCTTCAGGCCTCCCTGTGGTTTCGTTAGAACCGATTTCCCTTTCTGTGTGAACTACCTGCAGTGTATTTTTCTGGCTGTTCCGTGACTGCTACTGAAAAGCGTTTGTATATGCAAAGATGTCTGTGCGTGAGAGGGAGTGTGAAAATTCAGAGTTTTTGAAAAGCCCAAAGCCCAAAGTGGGCTTGGAAAGAATACCACGTGCTGTAAGTGTTGCCTCAATAAAGCGGTTATTTGGGGACCGAGTCTGATGGAATTTCTGGGCAGTGGCTGTTTGATTTAAGAGAGGATATTTAGTATTGTAACATACTATTATCTTCAGAATGCTAAGAAACCAAAACAAAACAATCCAAGATACTATTTTGTTAATGTGAATTCCTTGAAGTGGAGCTCAATGAAATCTTGGTTGGTGGCGGTACTTGGAAGACAGGAGTGATTCTTAAGGATTCGAAGGAGAGGCCTGAGCTCCCCAGAGGGAGGAGCTTCAGGTTCTCCACTGGGCTTGGGCTGCTCCCTCACCTTTGTGGGTCTATGCTCAAATGTTATCTTGTCAGTGAAGTTCTCTATGAGTGAACGCCGTTTCAAACCACCTTCACCTCCACCCTTCTGAGCCTTGCCTTTTCCCCATTTCTGCTTCCTTGCTCCCTTTTTCATCATGGTGCAAGGTGTCTGACAGACTGTATCTTACCTGGTTTGCTCTTACAGTGCAGAACCGGCTTGGGATTCTCTCTCTCCACTGACTCCCATAAAGGCAGACAGGTTTGTCTGTGGTGTTCACGGCTCTACCCTCAGTGCCCGAACTCTCCTTGGCACCTACTCGACGCTCAACAGGTAGTTGTTGAACAAGCGAGTCTCATTACCCACATGTAACCACAGGTAATACTTTCTTTTCTTCTTCTTACATGTATATTTAATATAGCTCTATACGGGATCTTAGATTCGTGTTTATTTTTTTTTAATTTTAGTCTTTTCCACTTAGCCTGAAGGAGTGCATCTCAATGGAAAATAAAATGAAGATGCACATGTTTTTCTCCAGGATTTGAGGTGTGGAGGGCGGGATGGGTAAAGCCCGGGATGTAGCACTTGGCTAGTCTACTGGCTCTGCCTCCTGCTGGGGGCTCTTGCTGGTGTCTGAAGGGAGGAAAGTGCCACAATGAAAACAACAGTCTTCACCACACATCACTGAAATATCTGAAAATGTCACTGAAAGAGACAAAGCCAAGAGGGTGGCAGATTTTCCCCAGACTTCCCCGGGCTGGGGAGGGGGCAGCACAGTGGTCTCCCGCTTCTGGGGCAGTAAGTGGCCCAGAGATGTCACCTGACCAGGCCCGGTGGGAGAAGACGAAATGGCAGGTTCTGTCCCTCAGCCAAGAGGGCCTTGTTTCCGGCCAACAGTGTGTGTGTCCTTGGGCACACAGGGGACACCGGGTGGGGACTTTCTGAATGGATTGGAAAGAAGTAGGAGGCAGGGGCTCCCGGAGAGCCTGACGATACTGTTTTTACACTCGGATTGCGGACTCTGTTTTACTCTCAGGCTGCGACAGCCTCAGAAGCCACCGATTATACCTCTGCTCCTCCAGCTCCCTGGTTGCAGAGACCATGACAGGGACCCCTTCTGTTCTTTCCTGTCCCTTCTCCTCTGTGTGAGACGACAACTTCAGTACAAATATAGGACGGCTGTCACGCCTGCTGGGAACAGGCACGTATCACATTAATTAAGTTGTTTTTTCAGCCTTAGCCTTTGTCAAGTGGTATTGGGTGGCTCTGATTTAGTGGTAAAGACAAATCATACTCAGAAGTCTTAAATCTTGGGGCGCCTGGGTGGCTTGGTTGGTTAAGCGTCCAACTTTGGCTCAGGTCATGATCTCACGGTCCGTGAGTTCGAGCCCTGCGTCGGGCTCTGTGCTGACAGCTCAGAGCCTGGAGCCCGTTTCAGATTCTGTGTATCCCTCTCTCTGCCCCTCCCCTGTTCATGCTCTCTCTCTGTCTCAAAAATAAATAAATGTTAAAAAAAATTAAAAAAAAAAAAGAATTCTTAAATCTTATGAAAATACTTGTTGATGAGACAGTGATCTAGAACACCATCATCTAAGAGAACTTTCTGTGCTGTCCACTGTGGTGGTCATGAGCACATGGAGTGAGGCTGGCGTGACTGAAGAACCGAACTTCTAAATTTCTTAAATTCTTATCAATTTGAGGGACGCCTGGGTGGCTCAGTCGGTTGAACATCCAACTCTCAGATCATGATCTCATGATTGGTGAGTTCGAGTCCTGCATCTGGCTCTGCGCTGGCAGCCTGGAGCTGGCTTGGGATTCTCTCTCTCCCTCTCTCTCTCTCTCTGCCCCTCCCCTGCTCCTGCTGGCTCTGTCTCTCTCAAAATAAATAAATTAATTTTAAAAAGTTTCTTTTCATTAAAAAGTTTAAAAAAAAAATTCTTGGGGCACCTGAGTGGCTCAGTCAGTTAAGTGTCTGACTTCGGCTCGGGTCATGATCTCGCAGTTTATGAGTTCGAGCCCCGCGTCGGGCTCTGTGCTGACGGCTCGGAGCCTGGAGCCTGCTTCCGATTCTGTGTCTCCCTCTCTCTCTGCCCCTCCCCTGCTCATGCTCTGTCTCTCTCTGTCGCAAAAATAAATAAAAACATTAAAAAAAAATTTTAGTAGTCTTGTCGTGATGAGCACCAGGTGACTCAGGGAAGTGTTGAAACATTGTATTGTGTACCTGAAACTAATATTAGACTGTATGTTAACTAGTTGGAATTTAAATAAAAAGTTAACAGAAAATTTGATAGCCACATATGATCGATCTAGAATATACTAATATGCTTTTTTTAAATTTATTTATTTATTTATTTATTTTTATTTATTTATTATTTTTTAATTTTTTTTTTCAACGTTTTATTTATTTTTGGGACAGAGAGAGACAGAGCATGAACGGGGGAGGGGCAGAGAGAGAGGGAGACACAGAATCGGAAACAGGCTCCAGGCTCTGAGCCATCAGCCCAGAGCCCGACGCGGGGCTCGAACTCACGGACCGCGAGATCGTGACCTGGCTGAAGTCGGACGCTTAACCGACTGCGCCACCCAGGCGCCCCATATGCTTTTAAAAAGACTATCATGAAAATAAAAACACAAAATCTAAATGAAAATTTAGTCCTCAGAGAACAGTAGTCTCAATGACATGTAGATTCAGCCTTTCTGTACTTTTGCTTTCATTTTGCTTTTTATGTGATGATTTTGATGACTAACCCTTGATATTTAGGCAGGTATCCCAGGGAAGGATTGACTTCTTATATCCTCTATCAGTAAGAGATTGATCCTCTGGGCATGCTGAACCAGACTAAGGGCCAGACCCTGGTCCAGATGCATTCTCAAAGGATGTGCCCACTGAGGGCCACCAACTAGCTGGCCATCTTTTGATGTCACCTCTTCCACCTTCTTTCCAAAGGTCAGTGGTACTCACTATAACTAAGAAGACAGGTACAACCTATTGAATGGTCATTTTAGGCCAGACACCATGGTAGATATTTCTGTAGGTATCATTGCATTTCATTCAACTTTGCATGAGCAATATTTTCATCCTTGTTTTATATATGAGTAAACTGAGCCACTCTCTTCTGGTCACATAGCTAGAATGGGACACTTGGCCTTGAGCTTAGGACTCTGTTTCCCAAAAGACAGTGCTCTTCCTCTGTGCCACCCTGTCACCATAGCCAGGCTCAAAGCAGCCTGAGGTAAGGCAGGAAATGTAACTTGACCCACATGCGCTCAAATGAAAGGGATTTTCCTAAGCAGCAAGACATGAACTTGGGTGATTCTTGAAAAGCTTATATCCCTTGGGCTTCTGGCTTCCACCTTACAGAGCATATGTTTAAAATGAAATCCCCTTCCACGTCTTCTTGTTAAGCACTATGATTGCCTATGCGAGATACTTGTTTCTGTTGGGGTCTTGTCTGCAAAGGAAGCCTTTGCTCACAAAGATTCTCAGGACTGGGGACCCACAGAGTCACATTCTAGATAATCTAAGTGAGCAGAAGCTGGTTCCCTCCACGCACAGGTTACAGCCCATCTCTGGCTTCACTCAACTGTAGAAACACCAGAGCAACAATAGTGCCTTTTGCAGCTGTCCAGTCAGAGACACAGGCCAGATCTTCAGTTTGACTGAAGATTAGAGAACAAAGCAATTGCTATTTCCCAGGAATCCTGGCCCCAGGAATTGTGGGTGGTGGTTGGCAATAACAGACGATGCTGTAGACAAGAGGCATTCCCAGAGCATCACACACGATGTCTTTGCTTTGAAGACAAGATCAAGTTACGTTGGTCTTCATTCTGGGAGAATCCCCCCTTTGACACTCGATGTGTGATCATGCTTTTCTCTTTTTTTTCCTTGTTTTTTTTTTTTTTTTTTTGTAAAGACCTGATGACAGTTTATTATAATTCAGTTGGTAAGCAAATTCAATTATTTAGCAACACACAACATTTTAATAATTACAGTGTCGAGTGATGACATTATACCAGGACATATTCAAACTTGAGGAATTTCATATAATGTTTGGAAAACATATAGCATCTACCCCCATAATAAAACTTCAAGTTTATCATTATTGGTCTGACAGTTCTTCTCAGGTAACTCAACGTACCGAATAAACTAGATTAATTAGTCTGATTAATTAGGAAGCTCCTTTGTGCTTCCTCTGAATAGATTGTGGGTGGTGCCCTTGGAAGAGCTTCCAACTCCGAGTTTACACACAGCCAGTTGGGGCCCGAGAGGAGTTTTATTTGCTAAGGAGCCCTTTGTAGCTGGGTGGGATGTGGTAGCGTTTTGGAGGTGGGCAGACCTTGTGTCCATCCTGTCTGTCCCTGCATAGCCATGTGACTCTGGGAAAGTCATTTCTGAAAGGACTTCAGGTAGCTACTTCTGGTGTCACCCACATCTGAATTTGGGCCCATGGACCAGTCTGCTGGTAGGCTGTAAGCCCACAAGAGATGCCTCACTTCCAGGCTAAAGCATTTAACCACCAGCATGAGACCATCCTGCGCTCGTTTCTACAGCTGTGCCCACTCTGGAAGCACCCTGTGAGATGCACCTTCCAGACAACTGGGCAGGATGAATGTCTGAGCCACCACAGGAGGCCATCCATTCTGGTCATCTGAATCCACAGAGGACTTTATGGGAGGAAGAAAAGCTAATGAGATATGAGGGTGTTTCCTACCAAAGCATGATCTTAGCCATTTCAACAAATACATCTTTTCCTTTTCTGTCCTGAAAACGCTGAGAAAGGGCCAGGAGTTGTGTTCTAGATCATGCTGCACTGGTACTGAACCTTGGATCAACATGGTTTCCTTCTGCCTCAGCATCGCTTTGCGAGTAGTGGGTGCTTTTGCGTGGAGAGGCTATTTTGATGATGAAATTAGATAAGGAAGAAAATACGATAGAGATTCTCTACCTGGCGGGCCCAACAGCCCAGTGCCACATGGAAGGAACAGCCACATCCTGGGGCAGACCACTTTCGTTGGAAAAAATAATTCAGACCAAACTTTGGGAACCACTGTTACACTATTTAAAATCTGTATGTGCCTCAGGGCCTTTGCATAGTGTTCTCTCTGCCTACTTTGCTCCTACCAGGTATTTTAATAACTCGCTCTGTCAGCGCTTTCGGGTCTTTGCTAGCTTTCTTGATGAAGCCTATCCTGAGTGCCTCATTTAAATCACAGTGACTGCTGCTTACCACCACGGCCATTCAAATTGTTCCTTACTGTGCCCTGTTTTTTTTCACAGCACATATCACTTTCTAAGATCATATTATTTACTTATTTTCTAATATTATGTAATTTATTTATTTACTGTCTGACTCCTCCATTAGGACACAAGGTTCATGATGGATTATTTTGTTCATATATATGCTCCTAGCACCTAGAATGACGTCTGGCATATAGTAGGTGTTCAACAGATATCCTGGGAAGGAAGGAAGGAAGGAAGGAAGGAAGGAAGGAAGG
>NW_024412376.1:159316451-159317826 GCF_014898765.1 Herpailurus yagouaroundi
AGGAAGGAAGGAAGGAAAGAAGGAAGGGGAGAAGGAAGGAAGGAAAGAAGGAAGGAAGGAAGGAAAGGAGGAAGGAAGGAAGGAAGGAAAGAAGGAAGGAGAGAAGGAAGGAAGGAAGGAAAGAAGGAAGGAGAGAAGGAAGGAAGGAAGGAAGGAAGGAAGGGAGGAAGGAAGGAAGGAAGGACAGAAGGAAAGGAGGGAGGGAGGGAGGAAGGAAGGAAGGAAGGAAGGAAGGAAGGAAGGAAGGAAGAAGGAAGGAAGGAAGGAAAGAAGGAAGGAGAGAAGGAAGGAAGGAAGGAAGGAAGGAAGGAAAGGAGGAAGGAAGGAAGGAAGGAAAGAAGGAAGGAGAGAAGGAAGGAAGGAAGGAAGGAAGGAAGGAAGGAAGGAAGGAAGGACAAAAGGAAGGAAGGAAGGACAGAAGGAAAGGAGGAAGGAAGGAAGGAAGGAAGGAAGGAAGGAAGGAAGGAAGGAAGGAAAGGAGGAAGGAAGGGAGGAAGGAAGAGCTCTGTGGGAGCAGACACTGGCTTATTAACCACTAGACACTTTGATTTATTAACTGCTATTACCTCCAGGACCCAGAACATTCATGAACAGATTGGCAGGCAAGTGGATAAATCCAGTGGATCTCCAGACTCTTTATGTTTCCAGAACTCCCCCTCATGACCTCTAGGTCTTAGTGACAATTTGGGATGTCCTTGGGCGTCACACCTCATGCCTCCCTAGTGGCAGGATAGACTAAAAGGGTTTCGGTGTGATTTGCGTGTCTTATTTTATTTACTTATTGATTTATTATCAAGGGAGCTTATACTGAAAGGCTGCATAGGTCTGCAAGGGAGCCTGGACCCCAGTGGTACCTCCCTTTCTCCTCCCTTCCCGCCCCCTCCTCTCTCAGTGCCTTGTGCTGAAGGACTGCATCCTGAAGGGGTGCAGGCCTCTTTAGGAGCTAATGCCTTTGAAGGCTGAGCAGTGAGACAGGTTGAGTCTTGGGTGTCAAGACCTGTTGCTACTGCCCATCTGAGTGGTCTGAGCCCACGTTGAGAAGCCGTTGGGAGGAGTGGAGAGTGGCAGAGCCAGTCTACCCCATGACCTCTCCCTGTTCATCTCCCCCCTGATCCTGGGGGCAACTCCCAGCAGAAGCCAGTGTTGGCTGGTGGGTGTCAGGTACATAGTCCTGCAACCGTTTGTCATTTACTGCCATGGGTGTTGGCCATGGCATTTCCACGTATGTTAGGTGCCAGGAGCAAGGACCCTTTTGGAAAAAGCTTGTTTAAAATCCACGGTCTAATTTGATCGTAGCTTTTATGATCCTTAGATTCTTGATATTTATCTTTTTTTTTTTTTTAATTTTTTTTTCAACGTTTATTTATTTTTGGGA
>NW_024412376.1:159317836-159357851 GCF_014898765.1 Herpailurus yagouaroundi
GATCGTGACCTGGCTGAAGTCGGACGCTTAACCGACTTCGCCACCCAGGCGCCCCATCTTTTTTTTTTTTTTTTTAATGTTTATTTTATTTTTGAGAGAGAGACAGAGTGTGAGTGGGACGGGGCAGAGAAAGAGGGAGACACAGAATCCGAAGCAGGCTCCAGGCTTTGACCTGTCAGCGCAGAGCCCAATGCAGGGCTCGAACTCATATACTGTGAGATCATGACCTGAGCTGAAGTGGAACTCTTAACTGACTGAGCCACACAGGCTCCCCCACTTAACTACTTTCTTGATCTGTCTAGTATGCTGTAACAGAATACCCTAGACTGGGGGGCTGAAACAACAAACATTTATTTCTCAGAGTTCTGGAGTCTGGGAAGTCCAAGATCAGAGTACTGGCAGATTCCCTGCCTGGTGAGACCTCTTCCTGCCTAGCAGCTGGGCTGTCTTCTCATTGTGTCCTCACATGGTGGGAGGGGCAGGGAGCTTGCTTAAACCTCTTTATAAAGGCACTAATCCCATTCACGAGGCCTCCACCCTCATGACTTGATCACCTCCCAAAGACCCCACCTCCTGATGCCATCATCTTGGGGATTAGGATTTTGCCACATGAATATCGGAGGGACACCAACATTCAGTCTGTAGCAACTACCAAGGGATGAATAAACGAAAGACTTGAATTTCACTTCATTGGCAATCCGACTTTCACGTGGAAAGTTGTGGCACTGAAGATTATGACCTGAAAAGTGAGCAGGCTTGGATGAGCAGAGATGGGAGGACGAAGGACACTTGAGATAAGCGTTGTCCAGTAAAAATTTCTGCAGTGTTGGAAATGCTCAGTATCTGAGCCATCCAATATGGTAGCAAATAAGCACAGGCATCCATGAAACATTACAACTTCCGATTTCGTTTAGTTTGAGTTAACTTGAAGGCTACTAGCCACATGTGACTGGAGTCAGCCATACTGGTCAGTGTAGCCTTGGGGAGCTCCCGCATCAGGGTCACGGTTATGAGCATCACAGGGGATTGTGAAGCCTTCACTTCTGGGGGAACGGGGAGGGGTGGACCAAGTGAAGGGGTAGAAGAGGTCCAAGAGAGATGTGAGATGCTTGTCAGGTGATGGATGTCACCAGAGGAACTGAGCTTTGTTGTGAAGGCTTGGAAGACCTGGTCAGAATTCTCAATCTGGGAAATAACTTGACAAGGGGAAAGAAGCAGAGGGGGCAGGATGAGTGGGCACTGGGGAAGCCGGAAGGCCAGATATTAAGCTGTTGCAATCAGCATTCCTTATGAGGCATTTTAATACTGTTTTGAGGACGTTTGTACCAGCCAGGGAAAAATAATTAGTAGATAAGTTAATCAGGGTCTTCTTTGTGATGGCTTGGGTCAGGGTAGACTTATTTGCTCAGCTATGATTTTACCCTTTAAATTCTTAGCTCAAACTTTATTTGCGGCAATAACCGGGTTGAGCTGGCTTACATAAAAATGAGTCATGGTAAGAAAGACGGCTAGATGGCTCACGGTGTCCGGGTACCTCTGCAGACTGAAACCGAGAACCGGAAAATGAGCAAGAACAAGGAAGTCCTCAGTCTCCCCTGGTTTCTGCTTCTTCGTGTATCCGTTTTGCTCTTCTCTCTGCAGACTGCTTGCTCCCATGATGGGAAAACACTGCCTTCAGGGGCTTGAGTCTGTATCTCCTCAGCTGCAACCACATCCGAAGACTCATGGACTGTCCCGGAATCCTCAGAAACAGGGAATTTGCTTATTGCCCATTTGTCAAGGGTTGTCCCATGGGTCATAACATCCTGTACAATTTCAGGTTGCACATGCATGAGTCTCAAACAGTTCCTAAAGAAACCCCAACGCAGGTGATTTGGGTCACAAGCTATCAGATGGATCTCTAGAGGAGGTAGAGGCTGAGGTCAGCCATGTAGACAGTCAACTGTGTCTACATAATGGAGACTCTGGACACTAAGTCTCAGGTGGCTAACCTGGTTAGCAACACTACATTTGTTTTGTCACAGACTGCTGCTGGGGAAATCAGTGCTGTCCACAGTTCCACTGGGAGAGGACAACAGGAAGCCCGATACATAAAATTTTCCTGGACTCTGTCCTATGGGTCTCTGTCCTTGGATGATTTTAATCTGTATCTTTTCACCGTAAATAAACTATAACCATAAGAAAAAAAAAAACCCCAAACAAACAAGGAACTTGGGTCAGGTGCCCACTTTGATTCAAGTGGCCATGGCCAGAAGGGCAAACAATAGCCAAGGGCAGCTGGGCGGGGAGAAAAATTTCCAGAAACACAAGGTCCCTGCGTCCTGGACAGATACACAAAGGGTGGCCATCACAGTCAACTCTTGCCACCCTCATGTGAAAATATGGGCAGAGTGGGTCCCATTTGAGAAATGCAGAACCGACAGGCATTAATGCCAACAGTCAAACCGTGATTAGAGTTGACAGTCAGAATGTAAACGGAACCCTGACTGGTCAGCTCTGCTGAGTCTTCTTTCCCGTTGAGCTCATTAACTTCTCTTGGGCCCACCTTCCATAACATGCGCTCCAGACCGAGAAACAGCAATTTCCCTGGGCTAGGATAAAGAGGGCTCCTTCTGTTCTGTAAGGTACAGGGAGAGGTTCAGGGCACTAAACGGCACAGCACGACGAGAACGGAGATGACTGGTCGTCGTTTTTTGACAAAATTGAAGAAGGGGTAGTGAATTGCCCACGTTGGTAAGCATACCTTATGTTCTCGACTGCTTTTTAAAAGGTGCCGAAAATTAACGATCTAGTGAGAGTAGTTAATAGAGACAGAATGGTGGGTGTTTTGTGACATTAATCAAAGAATGGCTATAGCGGAGGCCACTCTGGTGTTAATATATACCGTGATTCCCCCACTCCCCATTTTGGAGAAGAGACAGTCACTCTCCCCTTTGGATGATGCCTAAATCCTATAGAATACCAGCTGGCAAAGAAGACAGATCATCTGGCAAGGTGCTACCCTTGCTGCTCAGAGAACTAGCTTTTTTTTTTTTTTTTTTTTTTTGGTCAGAGATCATAGATTCTCAGGGTGTGGGCTTTGTAAGTGTGAGGTCAAGATGGGAAGGGTCCGAGAACAAGGAGAGAATGTCGAGGGTAAAGGACCTGCCTTTTTTGCTCTGCCATATCTGCATAAATGTTATCTATACTTTGCTTTACCTCAATTGCTTTCACAACCTGTATCTATTGCCCATGTCCCGAACATCCACTATGTGTCAGGCACTGTTCTAAGTAGTTGTGAGGGATCAGTGAGTAAGACAAAAAGACACCCACCTCCTTTCTGCTTCCATTCTAGTGTGTTGGCACAGTGGGAGAAGACAGATGATAGGTATAATAAGCAAATTACATAATTGGTCTCAGAAGCTAACAGGCCTGGCCAGTACTTTGATGGGAGACTGCCTGGGAATACCAGGTGCTGTAGGCTTAAAAGAAAAGAAAAGAAAAAAAACATAAGTTATATAGCGTATTAAAGGTGATGCCGTAGAAAAAGAAAAAGGCAGGGCAGGTTCAGAGGCTAGGACTTATTGAGCAAAAACTGGAAAGAGTCGAGGGTGAAGCCTGCACTATTCAGGGAGATGCAACAGCCAGTGCAGGGGCTCTGATGTAGGAGAGTCACTAGAATCTTCCAGCAACATCAAGGAGGTCAGTGTAGTTGGAAAGGGGTGAAAGCGGAAGGGGTGAAGATGGTGTCAGGATGGGCAGCATGTGTAGGAGGTTGTGCAGGGATTTGGGGGGCACTGAAAGGTCAGTTTTCATCTAAGTGACATGGAGAGTCACTGAGAACCTGTGAGTGAGAGAGTGGTGTGCTCTGACCGTGTAAGTTTTGGAGGCATATTTTACATGCAGTAAAATGCACACAAGCTCTGAAGAGTCTTAAAATTTTTTTTTATTTATTTTGAGAGAGAGAGAATGAGCAAGGGGGAGGGGCAGAGAGAGGTGAGAGAAAGAATCCCAAGCAAGCTCCGTGCTGAGAGTGAAAAGCCCAATGCAGGGTTCGATCCTACAAACCGTGAGATCATGACCTGAGCTGAAATCAAGAGTTGGACGCTCAACCGACTTGAGCCACCCAGGTGCCCCTGAAGAGCGTCATTTGATAAGTTTTGGAAAACAATGAAACCATCTCCCAGGTCAAGATTTAGAACATTCTCCTCCGTCTTGAAACTTCTGTCATGACCCTTTCATACTGATTACATTTATTATTTCCTTCTATTTTATTTATTTGGCTCTCATTTTCTCTTTTTTCTACTTTGCAGAGGTGGTGGCTTAGATCAGGGGCCAGCAAACATTTTCTGTAAAGGGCTAGGCAGTAAATGTTTCAGATTTTGGAGGCCATACACTCTTTGTTGCATTTACCCAATCCTGCCCTTGTTGCACAAAGCTGTCTTGGCGGTCTGTAATCTAGCCAAGTGCGGATGTCTTCCAATAAGACCGTTAACAGCAAGAGGCAGCAGACTGGATTTGGCCCCTGGGCCCTAGTTTGCCAGCTCCTGGATGTCATGACTGATTTTGAAGCTTCCTTCTTTTTTTTATTTTTGCTATTGTGTTGTCCAGTTCTAAGATTTTCATTCCTCTTTCTTTATTTCTTTGCGTAGACTCTGTTTTGTTTTTATTTTCATTTGTTTCAAGACCCTGATTGCTCACCGAGGCATTTTTTATCATGGCTGCATTAAAATCTTGGGGAGATTTTTTTGTCTTATCTTGGTCATCTTGGTGTGATTGTCTTTTCTTATTCCAGTTGAGACGTTCCTGGTTTTTGGAATAATGAGTGAATTTTTTTTAATCGAAACCCCGACATCATGGGAATTAGGTTATTGCAAACTTGTGTCGGCATTGGCCTCCTCTGACTCTGCTCTGGTGGGAGAGGGTGGCACCGCCCGATGGCTCCTGGGTGGAGGGAGGAGTCCGGGCTCTCTGCTTGACCTCTGCTGATGCCATCCTGGCTGAGAGAGGCGAGGTACTTAAGGTTCACTGTTCCCCAGCCGCCCCCCACCCCCCGGGCATTGCAGAGAAGTGGCCTGTTACTCTGAGCAGTGGAGGAGATCCAGGTGTTCTGGCAGCCCCCCACCACATGTCCCTTTACCTCCAGGTAGGGGTAGAAGTTCAACCTCCTGGAGCCCATCACTGCCCAGCAGAGATGACTGTTCCGTTCTCCAGTTTGCCTTCTCTGACACCATCCTGGTGGTGGGGGTGGCTGTTTTGTGACAGACTGATGAAGGTAGGGGTCTTAGCTCCTCCTTGGCCTCTGCTGGCTGTGGTAGGAGTGGGGCTGTGGGCTTTTCTTTTTAGCTGGAGGAGAGCAGTTAGTGTCTGAAAGTTCCCGATCTGGTTAGACTGCACTTTACCTAGTTCTGTGTGTGTGTGTGTGTGTGTGTGTGTGTGTGTGTGTGTGTGTGTACATGTTCTTTCTTTCTTTCTTTCTTTCTTTCTTTCTTTCTTTCTTTCTTTCTTTCTTTCTTTCTTCTTTCTCTTGTTTGTGCCTCTTGGGGTTTGGGATTGTTGGCTTCTCTAACCAGTCCAGAATATCCAAGGCAAATAGAAAACCCAGGGACCTCATTGTTGCATTGTTCCTTGGGGCCTGAGCTCTCCAGCCAGTCTGCCTTCTCTCCATCTTCACACGCCTCATCGCCTGCTCAGAGTTGAACTTCAGTCCCCATAACTCACTTACATGCTTCCCATTCGGCCATCTTACCTGGATCTCTTCGGCCCTCACCACTTTCCTGCGCAGAACCACTCTTGTGGTTGTTAATGACTCCTAGATCTCTACAATCCATGTCTCTCATCTCCTAGTTATGACTTAGATTATTTTGTCTGCCTTGGAGGGACTTCCTCACCAGAGAACACCTCATCTTTCAAAAGTCTGCTTAGTAGAGCCTTCCATGATGCCCACTATGAAGGAGGAATTTCTGTCTTTGCTCTTCCCCTGCAGTGCTGTGTAAATATCTTCGTTATTGAACCTCAACAGGGAGGCCAAGAAAGTCTCCACCATGTGCTGGGCACTGTGCCAGGGGCCAGGACTCACTGGTGAATACTGCTTGGTCTCCTCTCTCAAAGAGTTTGAGCCTGGCCTTCTCACCACGTCGTAACGGAGCTCCTAGTTTCCAACCCCGACAGGCTGTCTCCTGCTAGACCCAACAAGGACAAACCTATGTCTTCGACCGCTTCTGTTCTGCAACCATCTAGCATCAGACATGACATGTAACAGGAACTTCAATGCCTGAAAAATCAAGTCATACTAAGAGCAGGACCTTCACTCTTGGGGCTTGTTACCATCAGCAGTGGGGTTGGGATTCCACGGACACCAAGCAAGGGATTCATCACCGGGGATGTGCCAAAATCCCAGCCACAACATTTGTATCCTCAGGAATTAAAAGTAGTTCCTCTATGTTGTGGCATCACACACTGTAGGAACTTATCATAGAGACCAACTAATTAATCCAAGGTTTCCACAAGCAGGCATATGTTGGACCGATGGAATACAAGATGACTTAGGGTATAGATTGATTCATTTTTTTAATAGTTTTATATCTTGAAAATATTTTAGAAAAATACGCATAGCGTACACATGATAGTATTTAACAAGTGAATACGTTTAAAGGCAAACATTAGATAATCATGTGTTAAGTAAGAGAATAGGTAATATGAAGAAATGGTAAACATCAGGAAGGTGGGTACAGGAATGAGAACAGTTTGCTTATTTTACAGATGACTACAGCCAAGGCAAGGAAGAGTTTTGCTCAAGGTCCTACAGCTCGAGAGTGGCTAAGCAGGAATGAAGCCTCTGACCACTTTGGTCTCCAGCTGGAGAAATTTCTAGGTTGCGTTCCTCGCTCCAGGTGGTTGTAGAGAAGGACAGACTGGAGAGTAGGAATTTGGGTGTGGGCACCAGGTGGCCTGTTTGGAGCCATAGAAGAGTGTGGGAAAGGAGGAGGAAACCAAAGGGAACAGAGAGGGCTGGAGTGTGATAATAAGCCCTCAGTTGAGCCTGGGCTGCCGACAGCAGTGGGTGGCCTCGCTCTGGTTCCAGCTTCTCTCTGCGGGGGGCAGGGTGGAAGCTTCACTTCAAGAGAGGCTCCTGCCCTTAGCTGCATATTAATGCCAGTGGACCCTGGTACCAGAAAAGGGCCAAGTAAGGAATTTTTTTTCCATTCATGTCCAGACAGTGTCTCTTTTTTATTTTGTTATACCATGTAGTGCTCTTTGGTGCCTTTGGATTGGAGGTATGTTTTCATCCCACTGGGGGAACTTTCTTCGGGGATTGGATTGGAAGGGACAGAAGAAAGGAATCCCGCTATCCTTCCATGTTCTGCTCCCCAGCCTGCCCTGACAAATACTGCAGCAAAGAACAAACTTGAGTCTACCAAGAAATTAGTTCTTCAGAGAAATTCAACCTTGTCTGCCCAGAGGACTGGGAGCTATCAGTGTGCTGGAGTTGGCTGGCTGTCCTTGGAATGAATGTTGTTTAGGGTTCCTTGATTTCCTTGGAAGGATATCTTCTTGAATGGTTGGGTTTTTTATGCCAGGATTCAATGCAGAGAAGACTGCCCCCAGGTTCCCCCACAGAGCATTAATTTTCCCTCCTTATTCAGCAGATGTATACACACACACACACACACACACACACACACACATACACATGTGTGTGTGTATTCAGATATATATATATATCTGCTGAATATATATATATATTTATTATATATTCATAATATATATATTCATAATATATTTATTATATATTCATAATATATATTATATATTCATAATATATATAATGAATATATATTTATATTGGGCCCCTAGTGTGTGTCAGATGCTGCTTTGGACCCTCGAGACACGGTGGAAGCAAGGCAAGCAAGACCCCCACCCTCTTACATTCTAGTGGGGAGACACCAACACACGCATAAAGGCAGATTGTGATGAGCACTATGGAGGAGAGACACTGGAGACTGCTAGAGAATGATGGGTGAGGCTTCATTTCAAGGGTTGGGCAGAGCAGCGCCACAGAAAGAAGTGACAGTACATTGAGGCCCGAAGAATCAGGAGGCAGGCACCATGGGAAAAGCTGAGGGAGGAGCCCTGTCCACAGAGTGAGCAAGCACACAGGATTGGGGGGGTGGGTGGACAGAGATTGGCCCCCTTCTGGAAGGCCAGTGTGGCTGAGTGTGGTGGTGCTGAGTGGATGGGAGGAGAAGCCTGAGGAGTGGGCAAGAACCAAATCATGCTGGTCTCTACAGGTCATGGTGAGGAGTTTGGACTTGCTTGGGAGAGCAGTGGGGAGCTCTGAAAAGCTCAGCACCAGTGGCCAGTGTCACGGATGAGGTGGCAGTCAAGGCAGCCCCACCGTGGGCTGACTCAAGCCTGAGCATCAGCCAGATCCACTAGGGAGGATACGGGGTGACTGCCCCACGTGTCATCCTGTCCTCTCTGTCCTGCTGGATTGTGATTAATACGTCCATGTTTTCTAGAGGGACTCTCGAAGTAACAGCCTTGTAGACCTCATGATATACAACAAATATGGGCCAACATATAAAACTTTGTTTGAAATAACTCCAATGAGACATTTTCTTTACAATGCAATATTAGGAATAGGTAATCTACCTTCTGCAGAACAGCATGTGTTTCTTCCTTCTCTCCAACAGAAAGATTTATGGAACTGCCTCTGGTTTCCTTTCCCTTTTGGTTGCCGGCACACGCAGGGTAAAATCTCTGGACCTCAAATAGGTGGGTGTAGCCTCATGACCTGAACACTCTGATCCTATTTTCCATTCTTGGTCTTGATGTCCACTTGAAAAAAATATAGTTTTCCTGGTCCTGACTTTTTTTTTTTTTTCAAATCCTTTCCATCTATACCAAAGTAGGTGTGAATTAAAACGACAACAACAGCAACAACAACGACAAAACTCACTTCCCCAAATGGCCCTCTTGATCAATATGCTGCCCTGCTGTGGTCCAGGCCAGTGGCCCACCCATTCTCTGGTTTTCCTGGGTCTCCTCTGGGGCCCAGGGAAGTCCCACCTCCTTCAAAAGCTCTTCCCCACTGTGACTCTTCTTCAGACTTCTGCAGCCCTTCCAGAGGGTATCATACTGTTTCTTCTCAAGCCCTGACTCACATTTTTCTTGCATGTTTGTCTTCTCTCTTTATTTATTTATTTATTTTAAATGTTTATTTATTTATTTTTGAGAGAGAGAGAGAGAGAGAGAGAGAGAGAGAGAGAGAGAGCGCAAGCGGGGCAGGGGCAGAGTGAGAGGGAGACCCAGAATCCGAAGCAGGCTCCGGGTTCCGAGCTGTCAGCGCAGAGCGTGACACAGGGTTCGAACTCACACACTGTGAGATCGTGCCCTTGAGTCCAAGTCGGACACTTAAGAGACTGAGCCACCCAGGCACCCCTAGTCTTTGCTTTTTAATTAGATTACATTTTTGACTTCAGGGACAAGAATTTAATAAAACTACCATTGACTGAGTGCCCATTGGGTGCCCGGTCTTTACAAAAATTTGCCTCCTAAAGCTCACAACTACCTATGAGGGAGGGATCATTTCCATTTTACAGACAAAACTGAGGCTTAGACATTTGACTGTGAATGAGGCTTGAGGGCAAGTGGGTAGAGCCAGGATTCGTCTCCTGTCTGGCTCCAGAGCCTGTTCATTGGGGCCAACTATTCCTTATGTTTCTGAGCACACTGGGCCCCTGATAAGAGCAGCCTCTCACACCACCATGGGGCCATCTCCCACCTGCTGTCTGTGGACCCAAATTCGTCCCATAGAGAGTAGGTTGCCATTTAGGGCAAGAAACTAGATTTTAATGCAAATAACTCTCCTCAAATCATATTCAGCACTTCAGCATGGAGTTATCAGGCATGGAATGGGCACCATCTCAGATGCCCGGGAGGATATAGAAGTGCCTGGCCCAGGGTTTCTGTCCCCAAAGAGTCCACAGTCAAAAGCTCAGAACAGATTCCTTCCCGAGCCTCGCTTTTTGGTCGGGGACAGTGCCTCACCCTTGTTCAAGTGGCAGAGAGACAGGAGGAGGGAGAGAAGGTGTTGTTCAAGGCTTTGGCTTTTCTTTATTCATTCAAGAGAGATTTACTAAGTGCCCACTGTCACTGACATTGTTCCCGGCGCTGGGGAGCTGATGGCCAAAGTGCACACCCTCACACCTGCCCTTATGGAATTGATGGTCTAGAGAAGTTGTTCACGGAACAATTAGATGGACCATATAGCATGTTGGGAGGTGATAATTAGATAAACTATATCATAATGGAGAGAAAGATTAGGAGGTCAAAATAAAGTGGGGAAGGGCTATGAGTAGTGATGGGGTGGCAAGTTTAAATAGAGTTTAGGAAGACCTCATGAGGACAGCGTTTGAGTAAAGATCTGAGGAAGGTGACAAAGTGGCCACAGGGCTCTCTAGAGGAAGAGCATTCCAGGCAGAGGGGAGAGACCGTGCAAAGGGCCTGAGGCAAGAGGATGCTGGGAGAGATGGAGCAGCGGCAGGAAGGGCATGTGCCTGGACTGGAGGGAGGAAAAGAGCAGTGGGGAGTGAGGGCAGCCGGCGTGGCCTGGTAGCCCCTGTTAGGAGTTTGGTTTTACCCAGAGTGGCTGAGAGTCACTGGAGGGCTTGGGTGGAGGCAGGACATGATGTGACTTACATGCCAATAGACTCATCGTGGCCACTGCATTGAGAATGGACCTAAGTGGGGGCCATAGACTAAATTGTGTCCCCCATCAAGTTCATATATTGAAGCCCCAGCCCCCAATGTGATGGCATTTGGAGGCGGGGCCTTTGAGAGGTGACCACGTTTAGGTGAGGTCATGAGGCCCTCATGAATGGATTTGTGTCCTTATGAGAAAAGGAAGCAAGATCAGAGCACTACTCCCTCCCTCCTTCCCTCTTTCTCTCTCTCCCTTTTCCGGCCGAGTGAGCACACAGTGAGAAGGTAGCTGTCTGCAAGCCAGAAGTGAGCTCCCAGAAGTGAGGGACCAAACTGGCCAACACCTTGACCTTGGACCTCCAGCCTCCAGAGCTGTGAGAAAGAAATGTGTGTTGTTTAAGCCACCCAGCCTATGGTATTCTGTTATAGCAGCCAGAGCTGACTAAGACACTTGGACAGGAGTGAGGAGAAAAATGATGGTGGAACAGAGTAGAGCAGGGGATGTGGGGGAAGTTTGATACTGGATATATTTGGAAGGAATTGATGTGGATTATACATGAGTAGATTAAGGATGGCTTCAAAGATTTGGGCCAATGACACGAAGGGTGAAGTCACCATTAATGGCATGGAGAAGTCTTTGGGAAGAATCTATCTGGAGGTAGAACAGGAGCTGCTCTGTGGGCATGCTAGGTTTGGACACACATGAGCTGTGCCCAGCAGAGATGTCTACAGGCTGGGCATCCGAGGCCTCATGTCACTACCCTGAGCCTTCCGTTCCTCTTTCGTCAAATGGACATAGTAGTACCTTTAATGAGAGAGAGAATCAGAGAGGGTGGCATGGACAAATGGATGTGCAAGTGCTTGCAGAGGATTGAGCAGATACAAAAAAGTGGATATTTCCCCAACGGGTCATGTACTGGTGATGGCATGTGGGGACTATTTAATGCCCTGCTGTTCAAAGAGCATCCTAGCTCCTTCCTCCACTGGAACCATCCACCATATGAAATGCAGACTCTTAACCCACTGTCAATGTATAGAATCAGGATTTCTGAAGATAGGACTCAGGAATTTATTTTCCAGCTCTCCCCAGCTGAATCTCCTGCAGCTAGAAGCTTGAGAATCATAGGTAGAGAGGAAAAAAAAAAACAACACCTCCACTATTGGCCAGGCAGGGTATCCTGAGCATACCAGGAGTGGGTGGAATCCAAATTAAATTTACAAAGTGAGCATGAGGTTGGAGACTACAGGGGCAGCTGTTGGGATGGAGAAAGAAAGCCAAGTCAGGAGCAAAGTGAGAGGGTCTAGAAGAGCCCAGAGAGTGGGCCTGGAGAGAAGGCAGCTGGTGGTGCTTGTGTTGGTCTCCATGGACACAGCTCACGTAGTGGGCGTGGCTGGTGTAAGGACTCGAACAGAAGCCTTCCAAAGGCCTAGTTCCACCTTTAAGGGATTAACCCGGGGTGATCTGTGCTGAAGGTACAAGTTTGATTCACTCTTTCCTCTCCAGCCCCAGGCTGGGAAGGAGGCCCAGTGGTTGGGGCCTCCCTCTGCAAGACCAGCCTTTCTTTGTTCTCACCAATCCCTGCCCTCTCGCTTCTGAGTCCTCCTCACCACCAAGTAGGTGGCAATCGATCCATAATGGACATGTTTTTATTAGAGTAATGGTACCACTTTCTGCAGAAAAGAGCAATGCAATTTTGTTAATGAAAGTCATGTGTTGAGACGGGGTGGATGGGAACTTCTGGGTCTGGTTTGGCCCTGGCCCAAAACCTTCCGGGAAAACACAAACTTTCAGGGCCACACCCAGAAAGTCCCATTTACCTCTGTCAGGCCCATCTGCTTTGGATTAGAGAAATAATAACAGTCCTCTCTCAGTGCCCTTTTGTAAATATAAAATGTATAATAAAATAGTTATTAGGAGGTAATCAATGGTGCTTATGTTTTCTTTGGGGAAGACATTGATGGTGAACTTGCACATAATCCCATGACCAAGTGCAAGGGATCATTCTGTGTGACTGGCCAAAGTCCATTTTGCTCCTCGGCCCTTGGAAGGGCAGAGGGCAGAACTCCTTCCTGTGCCAGAGAAGCATCTTTCTATGGATCCTGACACTGGAGAACAGAGAGATGATTAACTCCAGGATTTTCCCGGGGAAAAAACCCACACCTGCTTAGTAGCTTTAAGGTTGGGATTAAATAAACTCAAATTGATAAAGGGTATAAATCCAATGTGCTTTATATTGCCACAGCTTATTCCCTGTTCCCTCACCTCTCCATCTTACCTGGCTTGAATATTTCAGAGAAACTTGTACAATAGTGAGAAAACTAACAGAACTTTTTAAGAAAGTCGTAATCTTTTCCTGGAGAAAGCCCACATGATTTCCTCTTTCTCTCCTAAAGCATTCACTGGAGGGCCCTCACAATTTAGAACTTGGTCAAATAAGATAACCTGGAAAAGCTAGCAGGGCCCGGTCTAGGTGTTACTTTATAAAAGCTGTATTAGTTTCTTTTTTAAGTTTTCATTTAAATTCCAGTTAGTCAACACATGGTGTCATATTAATTTCATGCGTATGCTAACAACACTTCCATACATCTGGTGCGCATCACAAGTGCACTCCTTAAGCTGTGTTGGATGTTGTCATAAACTGATTAATTAAAAAAAAAATTAGCAACATTTCTCTTTATCACCTGATCGCAAAATACCTTGGAAGTAAGAACTATGTATTTTTTCCACTTCTGCCTTTTTCAGTTCCCAGAATAGTATCGGGTGCTTATTTGGAATTAATAAGTGTTTGTTGACCAGTCGGTGATTGCAACATCAACGTTTAGTTACTAATTGATGGATTAACTAATTTTTTATTCATCAAACTTTTATTGCCAGGTACAGGAGAAACTGATACAGTAAGAGCAGCTAACTTCTTTTAGGAACCTATGCCATGCTAGAACTGTTTTAAGCACATTGTGTGCATTAGCCCTTTGATCCTTACACTAGTCCTAGGAGTGTCTCAGGTTTACAGACGGTGGAATGAAGGCGGGCTAACATGGTCCTGGTACTCTTAACCATTGCCACATAGCTGCCTCATGAGCAAATGATGCCTCGTCCCTACTCTCAAAGGGTTCCCACTAAAGGGAGGTTAGGGCGGGAAGTGGAACTGATGAGTAGTAGATACGTCAGGCAATGACCAGACACTGAGGGCACAGAATGACGAGGGAAACGTTGGACCAGGTGGCTTTCTAGAAGTTCCATAGAATGAAGCCCACACCTGCAGAGATTCATCTTTATTCGGTAGGGATGGGCCCTGTTCCTCTCTTCTGAAGTCAATTGCTATAAGTAATGGGTTTGCCTGGGCGCCGAGCTGGGACCACAGACTCTCAGAGCTGCATGCCTGGAAGGTGTGGTTAGGCTGCCACGCAGTTCCCTGGTCCTGGGAGAACGCCACCCATCTACGTGTACGTGTACTCGCTGCTGCACCAGATGGCCCATTCCATTAGTGTTGAACTGAAATAGTTTTCCTCTCACATTGACACAATGGTGTTCTCCCTGTTTCCATAGGTCAGCCCTCTTTGGGTGCCCTGAGCCATGTCTTCTCCAAGATAGCATTTACAGATTCTTCCATTGTTTCTCAGAGTTCATTTGTTCACGTACTCCTTCCGTAAACACTGGGTGAGATGTGGGGGGTACAAAGATGGCTTCAACCCTGGCCTTCTCCTTGGACAGTTCACAGTACTGAGGGGGGCAGCTTGTTGGGAGCTATAAGAGAAGGTCCTAGAGAAGCACAGAGGGGCAAACATGAGTGTCAGAGGTGTTAGGTTCTGGGTCATTCTAACCTGTGGTTCCTTCCTCACCTCTTCCCCCCACTCTTCTGTCTATATCTTCTCCATGGGTGTGGCCGGGCATACCAATGGCTGCAAGAAACGCATACGTGTAAATTAACTCCAGAATCCCTCTCCTTAGCACACCCTCCCCCCCCACCACCCTGAGCTCTAGCCCTTGTTGTCCATGTGTCTCCTGGGCTCTTCCATTGGCAATGCCAAAGTCACTTCCAACTCAACATAACACCACCCTAATTCACAGTCCTTCTCCCAGGCCATTCTCAGAAAGGTTCGGGCAACTGACCTCTCATCCCACAGCAAGTAACGGTGACCAGAATCAAGGCCAACACGGTCAAAGTCCATTCTGGTTCTGCCACCAGCTGCAGTCTTCGGGACAGGAAATTTGAGAAGGAAGGTACAGTCTTTCTCTCTTGTGTTGTCTTTTCTCCATGGTGCCCTCTTCTACCATCTCCACTGGTGGCTTGGTGTTCCCTTCTGGAGGGCTCTTGTCTCAGTAAAGAACCTAGCTCTGTGGACTTCTTCCCTAAGGCCACCACACCTTAAGCCTCAGCTTTTACATGGGACTCATGACACTGGAAAGATTCATGCTTTCTCCCAGCCCTTGTTGTATAATTAGTTCTATTATGTGATTCTGGTACCTTTCCGCCAGAGATGGGGTTGGCTTTATTCTCCATTGTATCTCTGGGTCCTAAAGTAGTACTTGGCTTATGGTCGATGCTCAACATCTGCTGACTGATTGGATACATACCGTCTCTACACGAGGCCAGAATATTCTTTCTGGAAATTGCATTTAAAGATTAGCTGTAGACTGCTAAGTTTGAAAGTCAGTTCAGTTGTTCCAAATGCAACTAAATTCAACATCCATTTATTAAGCATCTGCAGTATACTAGGCATTGTGCCGGGCCCTGGGGTCTCAGCCAGGAATAAGACACAGCTACAGGCTTCAGGCAGCTTGGCGGGGATGGAAGGCGGGAAGCAGAAGCAGCAGTAGGTGGTGGGACAGAAGCAATGCAGTCATGGCAGTGTCATTGGTATGGACATGAGGTGCCACATGGGGCAAAGTAAGGGGCAGCTAGCCAACCCTGAAGGAATGAAAGGGGCAGGGGAGGGGGGGTGGCAAGATTGGGCTCTCCAGACCCCGAGATCATCCGCTACCTTTCCAAGGACTAAGAGTGCCTTTCTTGATCTCTCTTGAGTGCAAGTGAAACTTCTTCCGGCGCCTCAAAGAGAAGTAAAATCCAGACTTGCAATATCTTGGAGCTGAAAGAGTTATCAGAAACATCTAGTCCAGTGGATTTCCAACTTCCTTTTAGTAGCAGAAACTTCAGCCTAAATCTTACCAGGGCACCCATTTTGTAAAACGGATCCGGAGTCTCTGATAGGTGGAAAACCATGATTTAGGCCAAGACTCTTTATTTTTAGGTGAGGAAACTGAGGACCAAAGTCTCAGAGCCCATGAGTGGTGAAGCCCAGCATGGGTCCCCGGTGTCTGCTCTGTGTGGCCGGTGTGGGCTGTTCGGAGGAGGGACTGTCCGACAGCCTGGCCGGCCTGAGATTAACCATCAGGTGCGGGAAGCAATTACATTCTGCACAGGCGAGATCCGCTGGTCCCATTCTCCCTCCCTGCAGGCTATGTCAAAACACTCCGGCAGGATCCTGCTTCTTCTCACGTTTTAAAAACACACACCGGACTTGTGTTTACAATACTGTGAAGGGGCGTGGCATGGAACAGAAAAACCCACCACCCGAGAAGAGCCTCCCTGTCTTCACCAGCGGGCTCTCCGTCCAGACCGCAGGCTCTTGAAACGTGCCCCTCTGGGCTCCAGTTCAGAGAGTCTCACCAGGGGATGTCTCTGAGCTTCAGGCCTCAAACAACGTTCCACGTTGTGCAAACAAACAGCACCAACAATGATGTGACCCTTGGATCACAGCCACATCTGTCTGGGCCACTCAGCCTGGGATCCTTGCAGTGGTGCAGAGGGAAAACAGATTAGGCCTCTGATTTCCAGATCCAGACGCTGCTTTCCTGCTTCTGTGGGACTATAGGTGGGCTTTTGGGTTCTCTTTGCCTCCACTTTCCCATCTGAACAATGGCACAAGTGAGGTAGCTCTGAGCTCATTCCCTGGTGTTCATACTTGTGTGTGTGTGTGTTGCAGCGAGATTTCTTTCTAAAATAGAATCCTGCAGGCAAATCCAAAATATCAAATAGATGGAATCCAAGCCCTTGGGGCTTACACAGGAGCACTGTGCGAACCAGGTCACTACATCTCCTATGCTAGGGGAGCCCTTGAGGCTTCTCTGGGGATTCCTAGGGTCCTCAGCATGTGGTTTGAGGTCACTTGGCTCCTTGATTTCTTGGGTATTTTGGGGCCCAAATATTCTGTGATCTCACAAAGAGCACTGTTAATGCTAGGTCACAGTTGTGAGTGCAAAACTATGTATGTGCTATGTGCAGGAAGAGGGATTACAATTGGGCATTTTATTTTACTTTGATCAAGGCATTGAATCTATCTTTCTTTCTTTCTTTCTCTCTCTCTCTCTCTCTCTCTCTCTCTCTCTCTTTTTCTTTCTTTTTAGGTTTATTTATTTATTGAGAGAAAGAGAGAGTGAGAGAAAGAGAGAGCGCACAAGCAGGGTAGGGGCAGGGAGAGAAAGAGAGAGAGAGCCTCAAGCAGGCTCCATGCCATCAGGACAGAGCCTGATGTGGGGCTCAACTAACAAACCGTGAGATCGTGACCTGAGCTGAAATCAAAAGTCAGATGTTTAACTGACTGAACCACCCGAGCACCCCATCAAGGCATTAGATTTTTAAAAATGAAGACAGTTTGGGGCGCCTGGGTGGCGCAGTCGGTTAAGCGTCCGACTTCAGCCAGGTCACGATCTCGCGGTCCGTGAGTTCGAGCCCCGCGTCGGGCTCTGGGCTGATGGCTCAGAGCCTGGAGCCTGTTTCCGATTCTGTGTCTCTCTCTCTCTCCGCCCCGCCCCCCGTTCATGCTCTGTCTCTCTCTGTTCCAAAAATAAATAAACGTTGAAAAAAAAAATTTAAAAATGAAGACAGTTTAAGGTTCACAGCAAAACTGAAGGGGAGGTAGATTTCCTGTATTCCCTCTGCCCTGGACCTGCCAAGCCTCCGAACCCCCACGTATCAATACCCCCCCACCAGAATTGCACGTTTGTTGTAACTGATGACCCTACACTGACTCATTATCATCACCCAAAGTCCATCATTCACATTATGGTTCATTTTTGGTGGTGGACATTCTATGGGTTTGCATGAGTGTGTAATGATACGTATCTACCATTATGGAATTGTAGAGAATATTTTCACCACCCTACAAATCTGCTGGGCTCTGCCCTACCAATTCATCTCTCCCACTGCCCCTCCTGAGAGACACATCATATCTTTCACTTATTTTTTTCTTGATTGTGAAAGTAGGACATACTCCTGAAATCGCTATGAAATAAAAACCCTATGAAATCCTGCCCCTCTGAATTGAAATTATATTGAAAGACCACTCGGCCACTCGCAGAACTTTTCAGGTTAAATAAGCTTAGCTCAAAAGGCAAACAGGTAAAGCCATTTGGCTTTGCCAGTTAGGAGGTAGTCACAGTCTTTCTCATGTGTGCGTCACTTAATGGCACAAATAAATCTGGTCCACGTACTGTGCCGCACTGATAGTCAAACCAGAGGGAAAAGAAAAGTGAGGAGAAGTGATTTTTAAATTTTTTTTTCAACATTTATTTATTTTTGGGACAGAGAGAGACAGAGCATGAACAGGGGAGGGGCAGGGAGAGAGGGAGACACAGAATCGGAAACAGGCTCCAGGCTCTGAGCCATCAGCCCAGAGCCTGACGCGGGGCTCGAACTCCCGGACTGCGAGATCGTGACCTGGCTGAAGTCGGACGCTTAACCGACTGCGCCACCCAGGCGCCCCGAAGTGATTTTTAGAGAGGCAGGGAAGATGCCTGAGACCTCTCTGTGAGGTTGGGAGGGACCAGGAGTGAAACCCCTTGAAGTGGCTTTAATCTGAGAAAATAACATTTCACCTGCTCTCTGCAGCTGTGAGTCCATATTTTCAGCTCTCTTTCGCTTTTGCTGCAATTTTGGGAAGGAGCTTTGTGTCTTCATCCTGGACCCTGTTTGCCAGCTCCCACCCCAAATCCATCCCTTCACCGATTCCCTCCCCCATCCCTAATTCCCCAGCTCACAGACCCATAGAGTCCCGAGGAGACTTTGATAACCTCGTTGACCTCAGGGTGAATGATGAATATGGCCTTCGCCACTCAGCATCATTACCACCCTCCTTCTGGCTTGCCATCCTGTAGTACAGAGAATGAAAAGCCAAGAGAACTACATTTCCCAGACTCCCTTGCAGCTAGAGTTCTAGATCCCGTTCAGTTAGTGGATGCACTTGCTTGAGATTTGGAAGGTGAAAGTGAAGCATGGGTTCCTTGGAATCAAATGCATAACAATGATTAAGTTTTCTACAGCCCTTTTAAGGTTTTTGATTGACCCCTTGGAGGTCATGGTGTTGAACAACCATCCTCCGCCGTATATGTCGTCTCTCTGAGTTTCCTCAGTTGTACTTCGTTTCCCAGGTGTGCAGTAGAAGTATGGGGGTTCTGAAGATTAAATGAGCTGATGGGAAGTGGGAAGTACTCACCATCCACCTGGCACAGCGCAGGGACTGATCCATTTCCTTCTTTTTCCGTCTCTTACTCTTCGTGAAGCCTTGACACATCTTACCTGCTGTGGGATACGGAACTTGCCTTAACGTACGTAAACTTACAGTCAACACTAGACAGGTGTTTCCCAAATGGACGCAAAGAACACCCATTACCTTCTCCTTGGATCCCGGGGTTCCAAGCACACTGTCTGGGAAATACCATCTAGAATATTATTCCCAGAAAGAATCTTAGAGATCTTTGAGTTTATAATCTCCCACTGCAAGGAGCCTGAGGCACAAAGGGGGAAAGGTGACCTTTCTAACTTTATATAGCAAGTGACTTGCAGGACTTCTCCCTGGTTGGGAGAAAAAGTCACTACATCTCTGTGGGGCTCAATTTTTCTGTCTGTAAAATGGTGATAATAAAGCCCAGTCTTGCTATCTTACACGGGATATGTGACAGTCAAATATTACTTGTGAAACGCTTTGGAAAGTTCATCTCTCTCTCTAACTATATCCATGTACACATTTATATTGGGAAAGTCTTTATATGAAGGGAAGACAATTTTTTTCTTCCAAGATGTTATTCAAATTCAAGTTAGTTAACATATAGTGTAGCATTGGTTTCAGGAGTAGAATTCAGTGATTCATCACTCACATACGACACCCAGTACTCATCCCAACAAGTGCACTTTCTCCACCCATTTGGCTTCCCCCCCCACCTCCCTCCATCACCCTTCAGTGTGTTCTCTATGCTTGATGGTTTGCCTCCCTCCCTGTGAAGGGAAGGCATTATTAATTATCAGTGTTTGTTGATTAATCAACAGAAAGCTTACTGAGTACCCACGAGGTGCCAGTGAGAGTTCTCAGTGCTGCGAACACAGTGGAGAACCAGACTACCATGATGGCTCCCTCCTGCAGCTCGCACTCTGGGTGAGCTGGATCTTCAGGGACAACAGAAACACACAGAGGACGAAGACACAAGTGAATAAACAAGGTAGGTTGGAGGGTGATAAGCGCCATGAAGAAGTAAAGTAAGACGTTGTGATCAAGAACAATGGAGGCTGTTTTAGACTCTGGGGTCATGGCTGCCTCCCTGAGGAGGCTGCCTTAAACTGGCCCTGGATGACCGGATGGGACAGAGCTGGGGGTACCTGGGAGCAGACCAGGCAGGAGGTGTGCACCAGAGGCTTTAGGTGAGGCAGGAGTGGTGTGGGACGATGAGGTCCTATGGTGAGGGCCCATGTCACTGGGGGGGGGGGGGGGGCGGCCCGGGGGGACAGCCCAGAGGGAGTAGCATGGAGGAAAAGAAAGAGGTGGAAGTTTTGGAGACCTGAGTTCTGTTCCGGGCTCTGCCCCAAAGCAGCTAGGCCATCTTGGACGTGCCATGACATAGGCCTGGCCTCAGGTTCTTTATCTGTCAACGTGGAACATAAATCCTGCCCCCACCCAGAGGCGTGCTGTGACAGGGACATGGCCAACAGTGGAGCTGCCCTCAAATGCCCCTGCTTGGAAACACAGTGATAGACGCCAGTCTGGCTCAGGCCGTTCCTGGAGTTGGGGCTGCAGGGATGAGGGGCCCACAGACCATCCGCCCTCACACACAATGGAAGCCCTGTGCTGGGCCCCACGGACAACAGGCGCGGGAGAGAGAGGGTCTGCTTTTTCTTCTGGAGGACTCAAGCCTTCAAGTCTTTGGACTGAGTGCCAACAATAATTCATCAGGAACGCTTTACAACTCAGCATTACAAAACCTGTTAGGAGACAGATCGCCCACAGGACGGGATTGAGAAGGAAACGTGTTCAGGGCTGGTGACCTCAGGATGATTAATGATTTTTCACAGGGTGAACTCTGTCCTCCGCCTCCCACGTGCTGTTGCTCCCTCCCACCTGGCCAGCTTGTTTGCAGGGGGGGGGGGGGGGGGGACGCTGGAGGGGGAAGCCTGCCATCCTCGCGAAGACGGCGCTGAGCGAGAGCCCTGTGCTGGAAAGTGGCGTGGTTTCTTGTTATTATCTTAGTTTTACTCTTCTCAAAACCCCAGTGCAGGTATTACATCTTGAAATGTGAGTCTGTCCCTTAACTCTGAGGGAGCTCTTCCCCGCTATGTATTTTGCACAGCATCGTGCCCTTTTAGCCGCGGATCTTGGGATGATCCCCTCTTCCATTTCCGTGGACCCAAACCCTGACTTTATGGAACATGGGATGGAGCAGAAGAGGAAATCGTGATTGTATCGTTGGATTTCCGAGCTCATGGTAACCTGATTTTGACATGGTTAGATTAGAAAATACGCAACGCTGTTGTATGCTGTTTTAACAAATGTGAAAGAGTGTGAAAGTACAGAGCTATTATTGGAAGAGACCTTTCTGATCCCTCCCTATGCCCTTCTTTGGCCCCACACCCCTGAGGTCATCAGTGGCCGATCAGTGCCACTGGAGCAGTAGTCTCAAGGAGCTTCTGGGTGACATGAATATCCAGATGCCAACCGAGAATAATGGCAGACCTTTCCGGTCTTGTGGGAAAAGCAAATTGGTGATGATGGGATGAGAGCTCGTGTTTACTGACTACTTAGGTTGAAGGTATGTCACATGTGCTGTTTAATCCTTACAATAACTGCGGGAAGTACTTAGGAATATTATTCCCCTTTCACAGATCAGGAAACTGAACTGTGGGTATGGCACGAATTAGTAGAATCAGAACCGGCATCCAGGAGGCCTCGTTCCAGGCCCCCTGGCTCTGCGGGATGCACTTTCATCAGTGTTAAGTCTTTCTCCTACAGTCTTTCCCAACCCCCTGTTGGCTTCCCTGAATGTCTCTTGTAAGTCTTTACGTGGCAACCACATAAAGGAGAAGTCTCCAGTCTCCTGTGCTCACTGTCAGCTCCTTCCTCTATGGATACTTGTGCTGGGTGAGACTTAATGTCATGAACACATGTATGTTTCTACTCACATTCCAAAAATCTAGTTAACTGTGTAACCATGTTTAGGATGTTGCCTGACTTTAGTTACTCCAACAACACGAGTGAGCATGCTTGAGAACCACTGAACTTGACCCTGAGGTCTTGTAGGAAGTATGTAAAACTTGTCAACACGCATCTTGTGATTGTATTAGGAAAGCGGTCAAAAAGATCAGCATATAGCAAAGTATTTAAAAACACAAGCTTTGGAGTCAGAGCCTTGTTATAATTATGCAACTTCCACATGGCAATCATATGGCCTTGGGCCTCAGTTTCCTCACCTGTACATTGAGGATGATTGCACCACTTACTTTATGGGGTTGGAATAAAGTTTATTTGAAATACTCTCTAAATAAAACATTTAGCACGGTGCCTGGCAGAGAGTAAAGGACTTAATGCATAGCAGCTGCTGTAATGAGAGCAGCGATGTATTATATTTGCACAAATTCTTTCCCTCATCTCCACGAATTCACTAGGAAGAATCATTATCTGAAATGTATTGATAGTGTCACACTAGACAGGGTTGATATTACACGGCCTTTCTAAAGTTTTATGGAACCTTATGAGAGTCACGCATTCCAGAAAAAGAAAAGGAAAGAGAACACTGGACAACTTGTAAAACACATCGCCTGCATCAATTTAAATAGAGGAGTCAGATGGGTTTCCACGCACAGGCCAGTTCTTGTCCAATAGACCAGTTGAGGTGGGTACATTGGTCTCTTGGTTAGATGAGATGTTCCTTTTCTTACAGAGAAGCTACTAGGCTGGGCCACCCTTTGGAGGATGTGGGAGTCCAGCTTAAGTCCCAGGCATGACCGCCATGACTCTCTGGGATAAAGGGCAGGGATGGATGAGAGTCTTAACCAGGGTGTAATGGTTACAGCGGATAGAGACCCATCCCGACTACTCTGGTGATGGAGGACAGACCCTGACGGAAATCTGAGTTAGCCAAACAAGCAAGCTGTTCTGATTGCACAGCCCTACCAGTAAACATACATCAGTTTACATCGAATATGCCAAATATAAACATCAAATGTATACAGGTTAGTTTGCTACGGCTGCCATAGCAAAATGTCAAATATTGGGGGGCTTAAATGACAGAAATGAATTTTCTTGCAGTTCTGGAGGCTGAAAGTACAAGATCAGAGCTGGTTTCTCCTGCAGCCTCTCTCCACGGCTGGTGGGGTCTCCCTCTTGCTGTCTCATATCTCTTGGAACCTTCAAATAGATGTCTCCATCTCCAGGATTCATGCTCCACACAGAAGCCAAGTGATCTTTCTAGAATGGAAGTCCACCTCACCGGTCCCAGCTTTGTTGTTGAGTCAGCTGTGGGACCTATGGATGGCGGTGATATGCGCTGCTGCTCGGATATGCTGGGCTGACAGCCCTACTCCCCCGAGTCCTAAAAAGGCAGCACATCACAATGTAGGCGAAAACAAGTATCATCATAAGAGGGATCCCCTTAAATGTACTCTAATTTACTAAAATAAATAAAGAAGTAAAAAGCTTTGCTCCTTTATTTATTGATTTGTTTTTTCGACACAACCTCATAACTAACGAGTGTGTTACAGCATCGTGGTTGAGAACCACCTGCCTCAGCACAGAATCCTCAGGTTGGCCAAGCACGGCTTTCACCGTTCGGTGACTGCTACTGCTGATACCTCGACTTTGGTGACCTCCCCCTGTGGTGAAGCATGTCTACAGGTATTTGCACCTTTGTGCAGTTTCCCTCCTGTTCCCACTTGGCCCCAGGCTGGGTCTGTGACCGCTCTGACCCATAGAATATACATGGCAAAGTGATGCCATGGTGGTTCCAAGGGTGGCCATTGATGGGCCTGGCAGCTGCCACACCTTCCTTCTTGGGCGCTTCTGTTTGGAATGAAGGTGCCATGCAAACACGTGGGGATGCCTACCAGGAGGAGAACGGGCACTCTCGGCCATAGTTGAGCTTCCACTGGATCCCCCAGAGGACTGTAGCCACCTCAGGGGCCCAGGGGGCACCAGGTAGAGCTGAATGACCCCCAGGAACTTGTGTTGCATGGGAGAGAAGACATTACTGCTTGAAGCCATTACGAATTGTAAGGGTTTGTTACTCACCAATACACACTGAAGTAGGGTCACATGGCCTTCTACTAGCACCTCTGTCCTTTTCCGCTCATCCTGTGCCTTAGTCAGCCCCAGTGCCTTGTCGGGTCTCACATCAGCCCTCGTCCTTTTTACCTGCTCTTCCTCTTCTGGGATGCCCTGCCCTGCCTTCTCTACAGAGACATTTTCTAAACCCCCAAACAAAGGTCGCCTCTCTTTTCTGAAGCCTCCTTGACATATCCCCTTTACTTTCACGCAGAGTTAGTGTCCCCACTCTGTGCTCCTGTGGCAGTGCATGTCTTCCGGAACGTCACACAATCCATTGTAAAATCTGCAGTGTTAAAAAAGAAATACATTGCGTGGTTTGTCCAGCCTCACAGGGAGTGCATAGAGGTCACTGTGTCATTTTGGGGAGCAACATGGGCTTCGGGTCAGACACATCTGGATTTGAATCTCAGTGCCTAACCTCATTCTCAGAGCTATCTCTGGATGTTTCCCTTAGCCTTTGGGTTCTCCCTGATTGCCCCCCTCAGGGTGGTTGTGAAGACTGAAGGGCACTGCAGTATGTCAAACACCTAGGATGCTACTGGCCTCGCTGATGCGAGCAGATTCCAGAGAGATCCTCATGCTACAGCATTAAGCCTGACCACACATCCCCAGGCACATCTCCCTGGCTTCTCCCTCATCCCACCTGAGTTAGGTGCCCTGCTCTGTGATCTTAGAATAGCTCTTCTTACTGCCATCACAGTGTTTACGACTCTGCCAGCCTTCCCCATGCATGTGGAGGCCCTGTGGGCGGGCACTCACTGTTTCCTATGACTAACTTATTCCCAGCAAAACAGCACAGCATCTGATACCTAGTAGATGTAAAATAAGGACTCGCTGAGTTAAGGGTCCCAACATCCGGGATTTCATTTAGGACTTCAGGGTAGTTAGGGTATAGTTGCCTTGGTTTTGACTGAATGTAGCTTGGTGTTTTCTGTTGACCATCACTGACTGCAAACTCATCACGTTTGTTGAGTTGCCTGAATGTACAACAGTTCCCTGGGGTCGGGGGCGGGATTTTAAAGGTACCATCTGCAGAAAAGGAGCTGTGAGGCTTTAAGAAAACGTCATAACTCAAGGCTCCATTTTTCTCATCTTGAGGTGTATGAGATGTGAGGCCTCAGCTTACAAACTCTGGGGTACAACTGTTTTAAATTTGGCGAGGCCTGTCTAATCTTCCATCCCCCTGATTAATTTCCTTGCCTTTCTTCAATCCATCAGGAGCTTTTCAGAAAGGGATCTATAGCAGGGATCCTAAGTTGTCAGAGTGTTTTATGACATTAAACAATGATGATACATAAACTATTTGATATTTTACAGAGCCTGAGAATATCCGCCCTATGCAAATGAGTGGAAACACAGACAAAGCTTTGTGAATAAGCTATTTAACAGCGTTATTTATCCCTTGAGAAAAGCTGAAAGGAACATTAAAGTCCAGCATTAAGGAGATGGTTCCATCAATTTCTAATGTATGAATCAGAATGTTCAACATTCATTGAGGATCTGCTCGTGGGGGGTGTGTCCTAGGAGCCATTGAACACGGACTCCCTTTAAGGGTCTCGTGGTTCGGTGAGGATGACCTCAAGTGCTTAGTCAAGTACACAGGGACAAATTTGCTATGAGAGGAAGTAGGGGATGTTATGGGCACCTTTCCTAGATGTCAGGGAGGGGGAGGCAATATGGCGGGAGGCGGGTGACACAGCTACACTTCGGACAAGCAGGAACGTGTGCTCTGGATGAGGGAAGAGCTTTAGCAAAGGCCAGAGACTGAGATGAACTTACGCAGGAGGGGAACTGGAGAGCCCTGACCGTCTGCATTTCAGAGTGTAGGGCTTTGCTATGGGAAGAGATAGGGTGGCAGCAGGAAGCCATATTGAAACATTTGAACTTCTCCTGTGACAAATGGAGAGCTGAAGATGTCTTTTTTTTCTTTTTTCTCTCAGGAGGAGAGAAAGCCATGTTTGCAGAAAGCTTTCGAGGACAAAGGAAAATAAGCAGGAGAGAATATTAAACAACCAAAGAGTTTGCACAGTTCTACATCGTTGTAAAGACAGACAAACACACACAAAGCATATGGGTAAAGTCCGGAAGGAAAATACGGCAAAATGGCAGCAGTGGCCACCTCTGGGCTGCAGGATAGTGAGGAACTTCTCTTGCTGCATCTTTACTGTTCCTCATACTGTCTAAATCTTCTCTTGTGAGCACATAGGGTTTGAACGATCAGGAAAATACAGGAAAAAAACTCCAACCTTGACGTTGATGAAAGATACATATTGTCCATATGTGTGGTGGGGCCTCAGTGTGGTCTTGTTTTAGACCCTCCCTGAACTGATTTCCCCCTGGGGAAGGGGAGTCAGGGCTCCTCCCTCAGGCACCCAACTTCCCTGCTACAGGGCTGGGCTGGGCTGCCCCGGCTCCTGCCTATAGAAAACATGGGAGATTTACACTGACCTGAGGACTTGATGAGAAACGGTCAAGGTGCCTGTGGGGAGTTCAGGGAGAAGCTGACGGAAAGGTCACGCTGCGGTGGAGTCTGTCTCCATGGGTCCCACGGATAGAGGGGAGAGATGGGCCCTGATGGAGAAGGTTAGACAGACAGAGACAGATGGATAGAGACAGAGACAGTCTTGGGCACATGAGATGCTAAGACAAGGCAAGGAGCAGAAGAGCAGACAGAAGGAGAGAAACAAGGAGAGAGACAAAAAGGGGTAGGAAGACGAGAGAGAAAGACAGCGAGAGACCGGGAGGGACAGAGGAGGAAGTACAAGGCTACAGAGAGAGGGAGGCAAAGACAGAAGGACCAAAAGAGGCAGACAGACAGGAGACAATGGGAAAATCCAGGAACCGGAAGGTGGAGAGACGCACAGATACTGCAGCTGAGAGTACTTGACCGAAGAGCTAGAGGGAAACGGAGACCTGCAGAGACACGGAGACCATAAAGAGACTGCAGCCGAGACGGGAGAGGCAGAGGTGGAAGAGAGGTGAGGGGGAGACATTCGCGGCAGGTGCCTTGGAGGACCAGTGTTGGCCCGTGATTCCTGCTCAGAACTCTTTCACAGATGTGCATGGCCTGTGCCCAAACCCATTTCTTCCGGGTTATGTTCCAAACGTGTAAGTAACATTAAGACAAGGTTTAAGGGGGTGCCTGGGTGGCTCAGCTGGTTAAGTGTCCAACTCTGGATTTTGGCTCAGGTCACAATCTCATGGTTCGTGAGTTCAAGCCCCGCGTCAGACTCCAGGCTGATGGTGGAGCCTGCTTGGGATTCTCTCTCTCTTTCTCTCTCTCCTGCTTGTGTCTTCTTTCTTTCTCTCTCTTTCAAAATAAACAAGCTTAACAAAATAGATTTAAAAATCATGTGTATAGCAACGTATCAGTTTTGAATCCCTTCTCTACTCGTGATTTCACCATCCCTTCACTCAACCAAGCGGCTAGTAATATGGTCCCTCAATTTGATTTTTAATGCCCATTTTACATACGTGGGATCTGAAGCCCAGAGCGGCTCAGCGCCTTGTCCTGGTGACACAGCGAGCAAACTGCTGAGCAGGGATTAAAACTCGCGCTGTCCCGGCTCCTGGTTCAGGGCGCTGGTTGCTGTTCCACACCCTTTGGGCCATTATCTAGTCTTCAGCGAGCTGTGCTGGGTGGTGTATGGGAGGATGTGAAAACAGTCTAATGCATCAGCAGACGTTAAGCACTGACGGCGTGCAAAGGCATCGGGGGCTGCTGATGCGGTGACACCCAACGCTTGATGGCTGCCCCCAAGAAGTCTATACTGCAGTTGGGAAGACTCAGATAACAGAAACACACAAGGGGAATTTCTCTGTCCCCTGGGGCTTTTGGAGGCCTTGGTCGGAGGACCCAGTGTTTCGATGCCAGAGTCCTCCCTTCAGTTTCTGCAAATTGCTCATCTTCTGCCTGACGGCCTCTGTTTCTGCTCCTGTAACTCTGTGTACCATCTTGGATTGGCTATGGGCCAGGTGGGAAACAGACCTGGGCCCCTTTGCCGTTTTATTTACCGCCCCTACCCCCCCTCCCCATTTGCTACCCATCAGGGTAAATGTTGTGAGTTTAGTAACTTTAATAAAGATTTGAGAGTGAAAGACAGGAATCTTCTCTCAGCGCCCAGCTTTGCCCCCACCTGGAGGGCTTCCCACCTTAGGCTTGCTGTCTCCCAAATCTCACACCCCGGACGTGTCTGCCCTTATGGTGCGTGGCCCCTGGGATACAAAGTTCGAGGTCCTTCCTTTGAGGTTCAGCCCGCCCTGGCTGCCTGGCCTTCCCCGGGGCTCCCGAATTTGAGAGGCAGGCATTTGTTTTCTAGATTCCTTATACACGAAACGATCAGAGATTCACCAAGCCTCAGTTTTGAGGTCCCTGTGGGGCAGAAGGAAAAGAGGAGGGGGAGTGGAGTCTGTCAGGGCAGAGCGTTGGAAGCAGTGGCTCTAGAGATGGGTTTCTGGAAAGCTCCAAAGCTCGGGCGAGGGAGGTGGCTATGCTTCTCGCGACGCGCGGGTTGCTGGGACAACACGCGAACCTGTGCTTCTCTCTGCATTTGCTAGAACCTGACTGCAGAGTAACAACAGCTGCGGCTTCTACTTGGCCCTGACCTCGAGCCCCACCCCTGCCTAAGTGGTTGGCTAGGGATGCTGGGAGGTGGCAACAAAGCTTGTATTGATCTATCTGGAGAATCCGGGTCCTTTCTTTAAGTGTTCACTTCGTTAGAAGACAGAACGTGCCCTTTCACTTTCCGGACTAAGAGCTCAACCACTCTCCGGACTAAGACAGAGGCGCGAAGGTCTTTATATCGAGTCTGTTTCCAGCCGCCTTTGGGCATAGCTCATCCTTCTCCACAGCCGCTCGGTTCATGTTTATCAGATGCAACAGTGCACGCAGCCCTGAATGGAAACCACAACCGCCTGGCTCCCTGTCTTCTGGGCCCCCTTCCCCGGAGGGTATGCTCTCACTCGGGGGCCCTCGAAGTCCTTGGGCACATCTGTCTTCTGTGTGCAGCCCGAGTGAATTTTTCATTAACACGTGTGAGAAATGTTCCAACAAATATGTGCATAGGCTTTCCGCTGACTTTGGCTAACACAGGTGTTATGTCTTCTGGCCCGGGCCAAGTTCACCAGTCTACGTTCTTATTTTTCAGCTGTTCACTTTGATAGATGCTGAAATATTCGCCCATCACAAGTGAATTTTTAAAAATAATACCTCTGGAAAGAGAGGGAGAAGGGGAGGGAGGACACGCAGACAAGAGCACTGGGTTAGAGCCCGAAGGCCCAGCTCCTCCCGGACTCACCCCGTGTGACAGCGTGGGCAGCTCGATTTCCAACAGCTTCCATTTGCACATCTGTAAATGTGGATAATAATCACCCCCCCCCCCATTGACCTTATGGGTTTGTAGGGTCGGGGTGGGGCTCATACGCTGATGGACTTGACGGTGCTCTGAAAACTGTAACACAGGAGACAGACAATGGCTATAGACTGAGAATTCTACTCTGTGCCAGGCCTGGAGGGGGGCGCTCTGCCAGACATTGTTTCACTGAATCTCCACAGCAACCATGTGAGGCAGGTACTATTAGTCCTATTTTATAGGTGAGGAAACAGAGACCTCATGGGATGAAGTAAATTACCCAAGACCACACATCTTGTTAAGAAGACGTAAGCCTTCGGAGCGCCTGGGTGGCTCAGTTGGTTAAGCGTCTGACTCCTGGTTTTGGCTCAGGTCACAGTCTCACAGTTTGCAAGTTCGAGCCCCATGTTGGGCTCTGCGCTGGCGGTGCAGAGCCTGCTTGGGATTCTCTCTCTCCCTCTCGCTCTATGCCCTTCCCCCATTCATGCCGGCTGTCTCTCTCTCTCTCTCTCTCTCTCTCTCTCAAAATAAATAATCTTAAAAAAAAAAAGAAAATTTAAGCCTTCTTATCTCTTAGTGCAAACAGTTTTTAATCTTTCTTCTTCCTTTTCTTACGGTTTTTCTCCGTTTCCTCCTCCTCCTTTTCCTTCCCCTTCTCCTATTTCTTCTTCTCTTCCTCCTCCTCGTCTTCTTCCTTCTCTTCATGTGAACGGTACAGGGAAGTGTGGTGGTCATTAGGGCAGTTCCCTAAATTCTTCTCCACGTGTTAAAGTTTTAACTTCCCTGCCCTTTTGGAAATCAGCTACGGCCATGTGACCGGTTTTGGCTAATGAAATTGGAAAGACGTGGCACGTGTCCCTTCTGGGCAGAAACGAGAAAAGTCCATGTGTGAGTTTTCGCATTCCCTTCCCACTTTTGGAAGCACGTGTCTAGCTGATATGCCCACCAACCTGGAGTGCAGAGTGATTAGGATAACAGAGCCCCCCTCCCCCCACCCCCCGCCTGCCCACCACGTCCATTAGCATTGGAAACGCACGTAAGGCGAAACTGTGTGCCTGTGGTCGCATGTTTCAACCTCTGTGATTTGGAGGTCGCTCTTACTGCAGCATAACTGAGCCCATCCTGACTGACGTGGGAAGCAAACCTGTTGGGAGGGCGTTAACGGGGAAAAGAGGAGATTGTAACAGACAGGAACTGCACTGCCTGGGGTGGAAGTCTTCAAGTTTGGGTAGTCTGTCAACTTAATGTGGTAAACTGGGACGTCTTAGTTCATTATACTGGAGAACAAGGGAGGTAGAGTCACATCTCTCAGTCACGTCCAGGAGACGGCGCTCGCAGAAGTCACGGTGTTTCTAGTGGCCGGGAAAGACTGATGTGTTACATGGAAAATAACTGTTTATTATGCTCTGCTAGATGTCAGACCATCTAACATGAGATGAAGACAGAGGCAAGTAAGCGAGAAAAGCTGGTGCTGAGGCCCTGGAAGGCACTGGAGTCCTGCACAAAGGAGCTGCCTGAGCAGACCCAGGCCTGAGCGCTGGCCTACAGTTTCCAGAAGCAGCAGGACCGTCCGGATTTACGATGCAGCCACACTCAGGTCATACTCTCTGCCCAGTCTGAGCAGCCGTGTGTTCACCCCCGGGGGACTGAGACCAAGCTGTGATGAATGAAGAGCCACGTCGTCTCGTGGCCCAGAGCAGCAGGGGACCTGGCAGGGGACTGACCCAAGCACTCTCCCCTCAGCTGAATACGGTTTACTAACAGGATAAGAAAAGGGAGAGGAAGACAAAGACTTGGTTTTTAGGATCCACTTTGTAAATCCCGCTGGGCTACGTTTCATTGGTTTCCCCTCTTAGTGCTTTTTATGTTTTTCTAACTTGATGCCTATTAATGTCACATCGGCAGGGATTCACCAGCTTCTCAGATCCAGGTCTAGTTTTAATGAACATAAAACTTATTTTATTTATTTTATACTTTATTTTATTTTATTTTATATCTTATTATATTTTATTTATATTATATTTTGTATTTTATTTATTTTATTTTTTCTTTTCTTTTTTTATGATAATAATATCTTTTATTTTCTTCTAGGGCTTCAGTAGTTTTGTTCCACTTATTTCTTTTTTATTCTTATTTATTTTATTTTATTTTTTTAATATGAAATTTATTGTCAGATTGGTTTCCATACAACACCCAGTGCTCATTTTAGTACACTCCGTGCCCCACACGGGGCTCGAACTCACGACCCTGAGAACAAGCGCTGCATGCTCTCCTGACTGAGCCAGCCAGGTGCCCCGAACATAAAAAATTTTACATGGTCTGTAAGGGTTATTTGAAATTTCAAAATAAATATCAACGGGGGGCGGGGGAGAAGACAGAGGCAAACACACTAAACAGTTGAGAAATGTTTTTTAGCAACACTTGAGTGATCTTCTATATATTTATTTAATGCCCTTTCACCAAGTCACATTACCTACAAAATAGAAAGGTTTTTGATGAGTTTTGGATTGTTTTCACTGGAACACCTTGCCCAGGCCCAGACACCAACATTCCGTGGGTGCATGGTTCAAGAATCTCTAGAATAATTAACGGCTTCCTGTTTCTCTTCTGCTATAAAGCCCTCAAATTCGGAGCCTGTGAGCCTCAAACCTCTCCTCACATCTCTGGGAGCCCTTTGCACCCAAAATGCTAGTCCTGGCTCTCGAAGTGATAGGTGGCTAAGGTAATGAACTCTGGAGGTTAGAAACAAAAGGTTATAAACAAGCAGTTGATGCCAATGAGAAGGAAAGCCAGTGTGTTTTTAGGCAGACTGAGTGAAATGTGTGCAACGCCAGCTGGAGAGTGGGTTTTGCGGGTTCTAGGTCTCCTGGTGTCTCTCAGATTGGCACTCTTTCGGCCATTACCAGGATGGCTATCAACTCTGGTCTGAACTCCTTCAGTAACCCCTCAAAGAGTATCCCTGCGGCCCCAGGCCCCTAGGCAAGGAGGACTTAACATTTAAGGTGGCACCCATCCTCGGGTGTTGACCCCTCGCTCACGTGGCTGGGAGAGGGAGTGCCTCCTTAAATGTCTTTCCGAGATGCCTCCCTGGCCCCCTCTCTTTGCAGGCTGCAGCCAGGCTTGCCCCCCTCCCATCATTGTGCACCCCACAATCGTGCTGGCTCCGAAATACTGTATGAATCTGATTATGTTCCTTTGTTGCTTAAAATCCTCGAAGGGCTGCTCACTAGCTCCAAGATAAAGTCACACTTTCTTGTTCATTCGTCAATTCATTGAGGTTTTGATGGATTGGTTGATTCATCCCATCATTCCAGGGCCAGGCATGGTGCCAGGGGCTGGGATTAGAATGGTGAGCAAGGCCAGCAGTGTCCCTGTCCTCCTGCTGCTGACGGGGGAGAAAAACACATGGGACATAGTGAACGCACTATGTGTAAACTCTGATAAGTGCTGTCGACGAAACCAACGGGGGCTGTGATGTGGAGCAGATGAGGACGGGGCCTTCATCAGATGGACTGGACAACGAAGGCCTCCCTGAGGCCTTCCAGTCAACAGACTGGAAGGTGGGGCGGCCAGATCTCTGACCACTGGGAGAATGGATCCCAGATGTAGGGAACAGCACGTGTGAAGGTCCTGGGGCACAAGCGAGGTTGGCCGGTTCACAGAATGGAAGGGAAGCTCGTGCAGATGGTGTTTAGGGGGAAGGGTGGGAGGTGGGAAATAAGGGCCACCCTGGGTGAAATCCTAGGCCGAGAAGTAACACGGCTAGGTGACTACTTTGAAAACATGATTTCATCCGTTATGTAGAACATAGCGTGGAAAGGGTGCGGACTGAATGGGAGAGATGGATGTGGAGGCCAGAGTGGCCCTGGAGGCAAGAGATGTGGGTGGTGCAGGCCTGCAAGAAGGTCCCAGAGACGGAAGAGGACAGATGCATGCGTCTTTTGGTGAGCGATGGGTGTTAGTCGTTCATCACTTTGGCGTGAGTGTGCCCGCGTGCCTGCACGTGTGCATGAATAGGGAATGGCTGGGGAGGGATGGGAAGGACCGGGAAGTCCTTGCACAGTGAGAGCACGTGCATCCTGGGGGTGGAGGAGGGGAACAGGTGCGGGGGGCTGGGGGGCAATAAATCAGACTCTTGCCTTGCAGGTGTTGGGTCTGATCGGCTATCAGGCATTTGGAGGAGGGTGCTGGAGCGGCGGCTGGGGTGTGGGGAAGAGGCAGGGCCGGAAGTGCTAGCCTTCAGACACACGGCATTTAAAGGGATAGGAACCGTTTCCGGCGTTACCGGGAGCCAGGTTTACCCTCCCGTCTGAGAACGCGGAAAAACCAGACGGAGCGTAAGAACTCAGTTCCCCACGCTCCCCATCAGACAGTGCAGGGCAGGGGGCCCTGCGAGCAGGGAAGCCCGCCAGGTGAGCTCTGGTTTCCCCCACCTACTGCGCGGAGGGTTTCCAGGATGCCATGTGGGGGTGGCGAGGCCCGCTGGTCAACTTGGGCTGAGAGGACAGAGCGGAGAGGCCCGGGAGGCCGTGGGGGTCGGGGCCTGGTGGGGAGGAGGGGGCGCGCGGGCTGCAGTCGGCCCAGCTGGCCCCGGCTGCCCTCGCTCGCGGCCCACGAGCCGCGGTCACAGGCCGGGCCGCAGACCGCGGTCACAGCTCTCTGGGCCTCCTTGCACGGGTGGAAGGTTCCTCTCAGCCTCGGGTTCACGCATTGAGCCTGACGCTGGCCCCCGTCACGCCGCAGGGCCTCTTGTCGTGTGGGTTGTCGACCTCTGGCTGCCCCTGCAGGCCTTGCTTCCCTTCCCACTTGCTGCCGTGTGTGTTTCACTTCCTGGTGTGGCCTGCAGGGCTACAGGCCTTGCTTCAGAACAGGGTTACTTGTATTTATTTTTAAATTTATTATCAATTGTTTTTAAAATTTAAACCCAAGGGAGTGAACACACGGTGTAGTAATGGTTTCGGGAGTAGAATTTAGCGAGTCATCACTTGCATAACAACACCCAGCGCTCATCCCAACTAGCGCCCTCCTTAAGGCCCATCCCCCATTTAGCCCATCCCCCCACCGAGCCCATCCCCCCATTTAGCCCATCCCCCACTTAGCCCATCCCCCACCCACCTCCCCTCCAGCAACCCTTAGCTTGTTCTCCGTATTTAAGAGTCTCTTCTGGTTTGTCTCCCTCTCTGTGCTTATCTTACTTTTCCTTCCCTTCCCCTCTGTTCACCTGCTGAGTTTCTCAGATTCCCCCTGTGAGTGAAATCATAACGTTACCTGTCTTTGTCTGACCGACTTATTTCACATAATATAATAAAAATAGGGTTACTTTTAAGAAAGTCTTTTATAGTCTATCTCTTATTGCTATTTGTAGTTTCGTGTTTTACTCTGGCTGGGGAGCAGCGGGACAACCCCAGTGCCTGTCTTCCCACAGAGCATCGCGGCATTGAACCCTCTTTCCTGACACACGATCTTCCTTTGACTTTTGTGACACCATTTCCGCAAGTTTTCTCCTCCCTCCCTGGCCCGTCTCAGTCTCTGTGGAGAGCCCCAGGGATCCGCCCTTGGCGTTGGTCTCTACCCAGTGGTACGGCAGGTGCCACCGACTCCAACCCAGGCCACTCCATGGGCACGTCCACCAGGCACTCCCAGCTCAACACGCTCAAGATCAAACCCTAAAACTGTCACCCAAACCTGCTCCTCCACCTGTATTACCTGGTGTGATAAATGGCACCCCATAAAACTAGACATTTAAGTCAGAAACCAAGTGCTATCACAGATGCCTCTTTTTTTTTTTTTTTATAACTGGCACATCTAATAAATCACTGTCTTGTAAAGTGTCATACCTACAACCCACATAGATCCTGACCTGCTGGTTCTTGCTGTGAAGTCAGCCTTGGCTTAGATTCATAGAAAAAGAAAAAGGCCCAGGGGTCTGGCAACAAAAAACAAAAACCTAAAACAACTTTAGCCTTTACTGAGTCCGATAAAGAACTAAAGAGGTCACATTCATCTTACACAGCAAAGCTTGATGTCTGTCCTTCTCATTTTTGTCCTTATCTATCTATCTATCTATCTATCTATCTATCTATCTATCTTAACTATACCAGAGTACCTCCTTTCTTGTTTTTTCCAGAAAAGCTCTAACATTCTTTGAACCCAGCCTGCCAGTATCCCCAAACCCAAGGATCTTGTATTCTCCTTCTCTTCTGTTGTTTTGTGATCTACTCTGGGCTGTTTTTGATATAAATCAATACCATAATTGTCTGTACCTCTCAGTTTTCCCCTGATTCATACCTCTTTCAGCGCCACAAAGGACTAAGAATTGAATAGATTCACAGACATGTCCTTGGAAAGAAGGGAGGATCTTGAAAAGGGAGAACGCATTTATTTTGAATCAGAAATTTGTTCTTTTCTTGCTGCCAAAACCGCTGAGATTTCTTTCATATCCATTCTCTTGTCTTCATTCCTGCTGTAACAATTATATTCCAGTATCAGGGACTGTGAAGGCCCCGGAGATCGATCCCTAATTCTAAGTGAACAGCTAAGCCTGCCAGTTTCACGGATGCTCATAAAAGACACAGACTCGTGGGTCAAAGACAAAAGACAGTGTATTGTTCACAGCAATAGCATGACTCAGAGCATCAGCGTTATTGTGCTGCTTCCCTGAACCCACAGGACAATTCAGCGACAGCCAGAAAACACAGGCACATGGTGAGCTGCCCTGCAGGAGAACTCTCTGCTTAGGGAACCCAAATCTTTTATAATGGGCAGTGGCCATGCCTTCTCTTGTTCCAGGAGGGAGTGGGGAGACACCACCTCTATCTTCTTCTTGCTGTAAGCGAACCTTCCCTTTGTTCTTGAGGGACACGATCTCTTCCAAGGCTGTTGGATATGCGAAGGTCCTTGAAGAGACACGTGCCCTCTGGCACGGAGGGCAGTCGGTGCCTCACTCGTAGGATGTGCAGAGACATAAGAGGCCCAGGGAGAACTGTCTCCTCTCACGTCCTCTGGACAGTCATCATTTATTGTTGGAATATCACACCAGCCACCCAACTGGCCAACCTGCTCCCAGTCTTGCTTTCTTCCAACTGAATCTCCCTCTGCGTCCAGGATTGTCTTTCGTGATGCAAACAGGGCCACACAACTACTGTTGCTTACAATTATTCAGTGGCTGCTTTTTTTTTTTCCTCCCTACAGCATAATTTCCTTCCTGTGCCACATAAAATGTTTTCTGATTTGACTTTTACCTGCCGTTTCAGCTTTTTTCCCATGCTGAAAATGGCCTTTAAACAGTGATTATAATCTTGCATTTAATATTTTAATAATAAGTTTGGAATTACCTCCTACATGGAAGGGAACCTTCAGGTCAATTGGCCTGAGACACCCTTTATAAATTACTTTATAAACTGATAAACTATTCTTGATGAAGTGGATCTCAAATTCTATTTTTTCTGTTTTATGTGTCCGTGTGTGTGTGTGTGTGTGTGTGTGTGTGTGTGTGTGTGTGTGAATGACAGGGAATTTAACAAGAGAACTCTTTTGTAAGTCCAACAAATGGAAGTATATATTCTATTTATTTATATTTATTCTGCAAGGATCTAGGCCTTGTATAGATCAACCGCAGTTGAACTTGTCTCCTGTCTGGTTCTCACAGTGACCTCTTGCTCTGACTTGCAACTGGGGTTTCAAATCCCCTCTCTCAGGTTCATAAACCATCCCTTCAGGGGCTTTGCATTTTCTCCCAGTCTGAGCTCTTTTAGACAAATGTCAGTTTTTTGTCATTAGCCTTGTGAGAATTTCTGAAAATAAATAAACAGTTTGGAGAAGGAAACCCGCTCTGGGAGTGGAGAATATGAGTCAGTGCCACGTTGGGAGGAGGGGTGCAAAGACAAGGAACGTTTGGCTTATGTCTTGGGGCTCTTGCATGGAGACTTGAACCGGGGGTGGCCTCACGGCAGTTTTCTGGCATTTGCTGGGGAAGAGAAGTCCATTCCAGGAAAGGGATGCTACTGAAAAGTTTATGAGGACCATTTATGATATACTGAAATATATATATGATATTTATAATGACTTGAAAATTTCCAAATTTATAAGGGACTGCAGGGGTGCCTGGGTGGCTCAGTCAGTTAGGCGGCTGACTTCGGCTCAAGTCATGATCTCACAGTTGGTGAGTTTGAGCCCCGTGTTGGTCTCTGTGCTGTCCATACGGAGCCTGCTTGGGATCCCCCGTCCCCCGCCTCTGCTGCTTACTCAGAAATGGGAGTACCAACACCATGGGGTTGTTGGGAAGATTGAAATAAAGTAAGCAATGTTAGTGGAAGAGTATTTGAACTGATAAAATGCTGTAAGAAAGTAGGAACGTGTATTCTTTGGCTCCTAAAGTCCAATCCTTCCTCTTATGCTGCTTTGTTTGGACTTCAGGCTCTAGCAGATTTATATACACAGAGCAAAAGTCATGAGCATTTATAAGAAAGTTGTTTTTGTCTTTAAATCAACTGTGGTTGCAGATAGAAATATTTAAAAATACAATTAAAAGGTTTGCTATTTTTAAAAACTATAGGCCAGAAATCAACAACAACAACAACTACAACTGTGTGTTGTATTAATTCTAGTCTTTGCCCTGGAATGGTGTGAACCTGGGCTAGTCATTGCCCCGAACTGCCTATTCACACCCCTTTGCTGGACTGTGAAATCCTCAAGGGCACCATGTATTATTTGTCAGTCCCTAAGTTCAGCATGCTGGGAGTGAGTAGACTGGCAGTATGTATTTAAAAAAAGGGGTGGGCCTTCGTTTCTTCTTCTTTGCAGAATGAGAGCTGGACTACATCATGGTTCTTGCAAGTAACCTGACTCATTGGTGGGCTTTGAAAGGAATTTTGTGGGTACCACTAGCATCTGAAGATGCGATGGGAGGGAACAGGGTAAACACTTAGAGTAGACTGTACATAATATGGTGGATATTGCTTCGTGAGACCTTGGTTTCAGGTGACTGTGTGTGTGTGTGTGTGTTTGTATAATAGGTCTAGACATCAAATATATTTCTTATTGGGGCACCTGGGTGGGTCAGTTGGCTGAGTGTCCAAATCTTTTTTTTTTTTTTTTAAGTTTTTTAACGTTTATTTATTTTTGAGAGAGAGCTAGAGACAAAACATGAGTTGGGGAGGGGCAGAGAGAGAGGGAGACACAGAATCGGAAGCAGGCTCCAGGCTCTGAGCTGTCAGCCCAGAGTTTGACACGGGGCTCGAACTCACGAAACGTGCATGAGATCGTGACCTGAGCCCAAGTCAGAAGCTTAATCGACTGAGTTACCCAGGTGCCTCTTGAGTGTCCAAATCTTGATTTCAGCTCAGGTCGTGATCCCAGGGTCATGGCACAGAGCTCCCCTCCCCCCCCATAGGGCTCCATGCTGAGCATGGAGCCTGCTTGAGATCGTCTCTCTCTCTGTCTCCGGCTGTCCCCCACTCATGCGTGTGCACATTCCCTCTCTCTCTTTAAAAGAAAAACCAAACCAACCCAAACCCAAACCAAATGTGTTTCTCAGTGTCCCTGTGGTTGAAATGTGTGAAAAACCCTGGACTCGCCCCCTGGCCTCCAGTGTCACACTGCCTGCCACCACCCTCTAAAGCATTGTGTTTCATGGGTCTCTGCCTTCTGGGGAGAATGTTCACACCCACACCTCCACAGGGTCCTCCTCAGAACCTGGGGTGGGAGGGGACATGCTCTTTTTGTTCCTAGTCTTCTCGTGGAGGAGGAGGCACTTGTATCCTCCACTCTCCCTTCTAGAAGGAACTGTGTTTGGAGATTTTGTTTTGTTTTGTTGTGTTTTGTTTTGTTTTTGTTTTTTTTGTTTTTTGAGAGAGGGCACAAGTGAGCAAGGGGCAGAGAGTGGAGACACATGATACCGGGGCCTGGGAGACATGGCTACAGCAGAGACAGTGACCGGATTTCTCGTGGAGAGTCTGGCACAGAAGCTGATTTCTGCACCAGTTGTGGCCAGAGTCACAGCAGAAACAGTGTGCCTGGAGGAAATGACCTGAGCATCTAGCTTACATATAGACAAAGAGACTGAGGGTCAGAGAGTTTCTACGACAGCTTACCGAAGAGATGCTAAGTGATTGACTTGGGGCTCTCAGAAAGTTTGGAATCGGATGAGATGGAACGACAAGACCACCCAATTCTGCTCCTTTTTTTTTAAACTGATGTGGCTTTCTATGTCGTGCCCATGACAGTGTGGCCTTGAGGCTTAAATGTGATACTGGCTGTGGAGGAGTAGTCTACACGTGAACGCACCGAAAATGGTCAGCAAGAAAGCCAGAGGATACCGCAGACAGAGAGCATGCCTCCGTATTTTTCTTTTCTTTTCTTTTCTTTTCTTTTCTTTTCTTTTCTTTTCTTTTCTT
>NW_024412376.1:159357861-159383692 GCF_014898765.1 Herpailurus yagouaroundi
TTTTCTTTTCTTTTCTTTTCTTTTCTTTTCTTTTCTTTTCTTTTCTTCTTTTCTTTCTTTCTTTCTTTCTTTCTTTCTTTCTTTCTTTCTTTCTTTCTTTCTTTCTTTCCTTTTTTTTCCTTTTGCAGTACAGGAAATAACACAGAGTTGTTGATGTATGCACAGTGAGGCAGAACTTTCTGCTAGTGCTAAAATATCAGGGCTAGGGCTACTCACATCATGTTTCCCATTGCTATACTACAGGGACAAGTAGATCGACGTCACCCTCAGTTACAGACACGTGCAGTGGGCACCTTCATAACGTGTCTAGAGGTAGATGACGGGCGTCTCCAAGATTTGGTATTACAAGGAGCTGCGCTGTCACCATTAGGAAAGCAATCGTGAGAACCATAAAAATACAGCTGAGAAAAACTAAGCAATTGCAGATAAGGAGATGGGGAGTTCTTTTCTTTTTAGTCTTTTAATATTTATTTATTTTTGGGAGGGAGAGAGACAGAGCGTGAGCAGGGGAGGGGCAGAGAGAGAGGGAGACACGGAATCCGAAGCAGGCTCCAGGCTCCGAGCTGTCAGCACAGAGCCCGATGCGGGGCTCAGACCCACAAACCATGAGATCGTGACCTGAGCTGAAGTCAGACACTCAACCGACTGAGCTGAGCCACCCAGGTGCCCCAGGAGACTGGGAATTCTTGTCAATTAAGCATTCTAGTCCCAGAGGGAGGAAAGGTCTGTTCCCGTGCAGGTTGGGTTAAACCGATCATGATAGGGCGAGGCGAGGGCCAGACACTGATGGGGTATCGAGGTGGCCAGAGAGGTACAGGCACTGGACAGGGTCCCCTCAGGGCGACAATGCGAACGCCAACCCCACCCTGTCCTGCAGGGCGTCTCATCTTGGATTAGGGGGTGAGTGTCGGCACCTCCAACAAGGCTTTGCTCAAGAACGTCTGCCCACCCCAGCAGATGTTAATGAATTTCTCCCTTGTGACCTCCCTTCTTCCCCTTCTCTCCTTATTTCAGTTGCTGAAAATTGCTACTTGCAGGAAGTATTAACAGATGGCACATGCTGGCGTCTGAGAAAGTCTGGGACGTCGTGGACTGCATCTGTAAGGTACGCACCAGTTTATATCTTGTGCGTAGAGATCGGCATGTACTTCTTTTTTCCTTCCCCATAGTCTGGATTCAGTTATTCTCAACTTTTGTCAAGTATGAAGGTCTTGATGGAATATCAGAGTTAAATGTCTCGCCTCCAGGGTGGGCATGCCAGTACATGGCTTCTGCCACCGGACAGTCGCACCTGAGCAAGACTCCCCCTTGTCGAGGCGTTCTAGGCATTACAAAAACGCCTTTGTAAACCACAAAATGCTCTTCAAATGTAAGTGGAAATGATTTCTGCCCTGCCCTGACAGACTTCTACACTCAATAAGTCACTGCATTCACAGTGGCCTCTTTATGAAATTCCCTGTTCCCCCATTTATGAGCCAGTAACTCGATATAGCTTTTTGGTGCCTTCTTTGTCTGTAGGTAAATAGCCCAGGGTGAATTTACAAAAGCCCCTCTCTCCCGAGAATGCTCACCAACCTGTGAATGTGGGAGGGAGCTTTCACATCTTTGACTTCCGAACCTCATAGTAAGTCCCGTGGGGGAGGGGAGGTGATACCCATTTTATCGTTGAAGAAACTGAGACTTGGAGAGGCCAAATTACCATCCAAGGGCTTTCTACTGAGGCCACCTGACCCCCAGAATGCCCTCCAACCAGGAGACTATCAGTGCGGTCAGGGATGAGGTCTGTCTTGCTCACTGCTGCGACTCTAGAATTTCGTATGATTCAGGCAGTGCTCATCACATCATTCACTGAGTGAGTGAGTGAATGAATGAATGAATGAACAAACAAATGATTGAATCGGGATTAGCTGCAATATTTGGATCCTCCGGGACCTAGCATGGTTTCTGGAATGCAGTAATGCTCAGTCGACACTTGCTGCCGGCATAAGTGAGTGAACGCGTGAGTCGGTGCCTCTGTGAGGCTCAGATGTGGGGCAGGAGGTTGTGTGCTCTTTACCTGGGTTCACCTCTGGGTTCTGGGACAAGGACATTTCTTTGGGTCCTTGTCTACTCTTCCTGACAGTTCTAGAGGAAGCCCCGCCTTTGGGGTTCTCAGCACCTGTCAAGAGCCTTCTTCCTCCACAGAAAGCGGACCCAGAATGTGACTTGAGTGTTCATACGTGGGCATCGCCTACCCCACAGGCCAGCAATAAAAAGTCTGCTCTGCCCCGCCTCTCTGAGAAGCAGCATCTCAGCACTCTGGGACCATCCTCCTGGGTCTTATTCATTGTAGGTCTGTCTCAGAGCTTTCACAAATCCCAGGGAGGCCTGAGCGCTCTGCTCTGGGCCTTTAGACGACCGTTGATACTTGATCTCCTGTCCTGATTAATCAGGTGCTCTGTGCACTTGAAATGTCATCCTTGCTCGCATCTGTGTCATTGGAATGTTCTGTTTGTCACAGCTTTGCCTCTTCCAGGCTAGAGCAATAGAAAGGAGATGCACTCTGCTTTTGTCCTGTCCTTCCTGTCTCCGGAAGAAGCACATTTGTTCACGTGAGAACAGCCCCTGCCCTCCATCCTCACCCACTGTGTAGGGCTTGGTCTGACTCTCCCACTTTCTGGCCAGTTGATAACTCCGTTTCCTGGATGTACAATAAGGACCTTAAGACCTGTCCTGCCTGCCAACTAGATGTCAGTTTTGGCTTGAATGATTCCTGCTTCCGAGATGCATTCTAAAAGCAGCTTGTTTGTTGGGGCACCTGGGTGCCTTGGTCAGTTAAGTCTCTGACTCTTGGTTTCGGCTCACGTCACGTCTCATGGCTGATGGGCTCCGTGCTGACTGCGTGGATCCTGCTTGGGTCTCTCTCTCTCTCTCTCTCTCTCTCTCTCTCTCTCTTTCTCTCTCTGTCCCTCTCCTGCTCGCATGTATGTGCTCTCTCTCTCAAAATAAATAAATGAACTCAAAAAGTAGTAGCTTGTTTGTTGAAATAATAGCTCTCCTTATCATTTCCCATTTTCCCCCCAAATGGTATAATTTAGGGAAGATTTTAAATAATATACATTAATTAAAAGAAAACCAATAAAAAACAAAATGGAATACTTGATGCTAACTGAAGGTCAATATGTACAATAATCACCCACTACCTACATCCAAACTCTTCAATAAGCCACTTCCAAAAAGCCCTTTGCTCATTCTTTGTGTCTCCTGGGCGGGGGGTTGGCAGGAGGCTGTTAGTACCGCTCGCACCTACCACGTGCTGTATGTCTTAGCCCCTTTGTGCACAAGCTCTTGTTTAACCCTCAGGGCGTTGTCATTGACAGCACTACGATCCGTCATGCAGCTCAGAAACCCGAGGCTCCACTGCACCAGTCAGTTGCCCAAGTTCATGCTTTTATTTGGGTAAAAGTGTGGGTAAAAGTGTGCCCACTTTTCTCTCACGTCAGAGGTGCGGCTCTTGTCTCTGCCTCATCCCTCCTTCCAGAAAGAGATGGTCAATAGAAAACACTCAATGGCCCATCATCATCAAAGTCATCGGTCTTTGTGCCCAAGAGATCTTAGATACAAAACTACCATACAAGACTTTGAAACAGGGTTGTTATCTTATTGATCGTGTTGCCCAAAAGTAAGTCTCTGTACATTCACAAAAGAGAAGGTGCTAAGAGTGCGTGTCTATGTCTGAGCTCATGAGTTAGTAAAATTAATAGTTACTGAGCATAGACCATCCATCCGTCATAAGTATCTCATTTAATCCTCTCCATGATCTTCCCAGATAGGTATTCCTTTTTCATGACATTTTGGTTTATTTTTACTTTTATCATGAAAATTTTTAAATATATATAAAACTAGAAATAATATGGGGCACCTGGGTGCCTCTGTTGGTTAAGCGTCCAACTCTTGGTTTCAGCTCATGTCACGATCTCTCAGTTTTGTGAGTTCAAGCCCCATGCTGAGCTCTGCGGTGACAGCATAGGGCCTGCTTGGGATTCTCTCTCTCTCTCTCTCTCTGCCCTTCTCCTGCTTGTGTTGTTTCTCTTTCCCTCTCACTCAAAAAAAAAAAAAAAAAAAAAAAAAGCCTAAAAGTAATGTAACACAAATCCATATTTCTTTCATCTAGGTGAGCAGTAATTATCAATTTTCTACTTTTACTTTCTTTTTTCCCCTGCTTAATTATTTTTCAAGACATAGAGGTTTCATGACATTTCATCCCTAAGTATTCCAGTATGTATCTCCAAGACATAAGGAATTCTCCAATATAATTATGACATCACTGTGACGCAGAAGAGGAGGTTCCCATATTCAGATGAGGAAGGATGCTCAGAAATGTGTGGGGCCTGGGCAGATGATTCACTTTTCCCTCCTCATGCACGTGCTGAGTTAAAAAGCTTAAATTTCGGAGTGCGAATTCCTTAAATGCCAAGTTAAGGGGCTGGGGATGGTGTTTGGAGAGACGGTGAGCCGACTGCAGGCACCAGGTAGCACCTGCGTTTGGAGTCTTCCTTATCCCATTTCATACACATCAGTGCCACTCAAAGTGCAGAGAATGTTTAGGCTCCCGTAGCCAGTGGGATCTGGGGGACATAGCTGGGCATGGTCTACTTCAAAGCTGAAATTCTTAAGAGTTCTGTTTATCTTTTAAAAAATAGGAATTCCGTTCATAGCCTCCGTGTGTCTTGATACGTATTCATGAATTTCTTCATTCTTTCATGCAACACATATCTTTTGAGAACTAGCTCTCCCCAAGTACTGGGTACATGCTCATGAGCAAGTTGGACCCAAGAGGTGGGGTATTTTTATCCTCACTTTCCCACTCCACTTTTCCAGTGAAATTAGCATTCCATAGGAGGCGCCATGCTGATCCCACGGCTTCCTGTGTTCCCTTTGGTCTTTGGCACACTTAGCTTTGTAGGAGCACCCAGGTTTGAGAGGTGAAACTGTAAGGTTTCAGGCCCCCAAACTAGGAGGTGTCCACAGGCAGTGACTGGTGCAGCTGTCTGGTGAGACACAGTGCTTGCGAGGTGGCTGCTGGCCCTTCACAGTCTGGTTTGCAGAGAATCAGATTCAATTAGTGTCCATTGTATACCTACTGAACTTTAGTGGGTTTACAAAGATGAATTAAGGTAGGTTCCGGGCTATGGAGTAGAATGATGTGTAGCAAACTATATCAAATTGTTATGGGGATCTTTAATGTTCACGACCTCTGGTCCTATATTCTATAAGAACCTATTATTCATTCATTCATTCATTCATTCATGCATTCAACATATATTTATTGTGAACCTCTATTTTAAGGGTTGGAGATGACGAACAAGACAAGACCGAGTCCCTAGCCTCAGGAAGCTTACCTTCTAACGTGGGATTCTAATCCTTTCCATAAAACTTAGGTTTGCCCAGTGGCTTATCGTTTCAAAATATCTTTTCATCATGTCTAATTTTGATACAACATTCTATGGAATAGGCAAGTCTTCTTATTCCAATTATATAGGACAGGAAATCAAAGTGTAGAGAAATTAAGAGGCTTGTGGATAAAACAACAGGTCTGGAATTTCAAAGTCGTGCTCTTTTCTCTGTATGACATGCATTCAAGCTACTGAGGTACGTAGGCTGTGTATAGCACTGCACTGAGCCCTGGGGATGGAAAGATGAAGGCTCCTGTATATGTAGACTAGTCCTGACTCCTACCCTGAGATCCAATCTTTTAATAAAGCCAGAGGAGAACAACTAAATTTCTTCCGCTCCCCTTCCCTCCATCCATTCCTTATGCATCCTCCTCGTATCAGCGAATAGTACCACGATTCACCCACTTGACCAAACCAACATCCTAGGGATAATGTTGGTTTTCTGTTTACTGCATTCACCCCCAGATCTTATCAGCTCAAGTTCCAGAATATATCCTAAGTGTGTTCAGTTGTCTCCATCTCCACTGTGACCTACACAGTCTGACCACCCCTTTTTCCTTTCTGGACCTTTAAGATACCTGTCCGGTTCCTGATCTTACTCTCCAAAGAGCAGACTGAATGAACTTTGAGAAACCTTAAATCATGACACTTCCCTGTTTCATATCCCCTAATGGACTCAATTCCTCTTAAAACAACATCCTGCCTCTTTCCTGGCCTACAAGGTACCGTGTGATCTAATGTCTCCCTTCCTCACCCTCATCTCCAGTCAACCCCTCCTCACCCTGTGACCCCAGTTGTGCTCACTCACACCAGCCACACTCATGTTCTTTCTATTCCATGAAAACCTCAAGCTGATTTCCATTTTAGGGTCTTTGCCTTTTCTCTTGATTCTCCTATGGGCAGGCCCTTCTAATCAGAATAAATGTTCTAATATTTAATCTGCTCAGATTAAATGTCACTTCCTCAGGAAGACCTTCTTTGATTTTCCCCCAACATTCTAGCAGGGCACCTTATTTTAGTCTTCTGTGTAATACTAATCTCTATCAGATATCACTTCTTGTTTATTTGCTCATCTACCTATTGTCTGTGTTCTCCAGTAGAGAGTAAGCCCCAATAGAACAAGAATCTTGTCCATCATCTTTATTCCTGTACCTTCAATGCCCAGAACAATGGCTGGCACATAGTAAGTGCTCAGTAAACATTTCTGATGGAAGGAATTAATGAAGTCAGGGCTGTTGCTTTCCAACTTTGGATACATTTACCAAGTCAGTGCTCAAAGCAGCTGGTTGTAGACTATGACAAGGTAAGGACCCATGGGTATAAATACCTCAGCCTGGTAAAAGCGTAAGGCGAGGAAGTCAAGTGCTAATCCTCTAAGTAAGTAAAGTAATGAATCCAGGGATTGTTCTCTTGGCAAACCTTGTCTTTCAGAGGCTCTCAGGTAGTGAATATGCCACGAGGACCTAATTTGGGCTCAGGGTTTTCCAGTCTGCTCTCTTAATACCCACGGAATAACCATGTGATGTGAAACTTCACCACTTTTTGGTACAGGTGAGAAAATGATGTTCAGAGAGATGAGTTAACTTAATCAGTTACCTGTCCAAGGAGAAGCAGAGATGCGATCCAAACCCAGGGCTGTTTTGTTGCTGAGTCTTCCTTCTGTTCCACGTCTCTGGAAGCCAGTGGCACACTTGAGAGCAGGGCCTTTTCAAGATTAAAGAAAGAAATATGTAGGTGACTGGAAAAGTCATGACATATCTGAGTGGTTGATGTTCAGACTCGTGGTGAGTGGAGGACCAGGCTGAGACAACCCTCTGAGTGTTGTTTTCTTTTAAAAAGAGCAATTTCACTATGAGGTTTGGAAGAGCCTTCCTCAGAGAGAGCCCAATTATAGGGGCGCCACATTCAAAATGCAAGAATGCCTGATTTGTGCTTTTTTAAACAGTAAAAAGAGCTCTGAAACATATTAAATTTTTATGAGGTGTGTTGCTGACTAAAATTTTTTTGAGCAAATAATCATACAAAAAGAGTAGACCGCATACTTAAAATTAAAACCTCCAAATAAGAAAAATATTTATTAAATAAACTTACACCAAGCCACAGTGGCCTTTTGGACGGGCTTTCTCCTTGAAATATGAGGCCATTTCAATTCTTGGAATAATTTTAATCAACACATTGATGGGTCATTATTCGAGAATGGCAATCTGTGAGGTACAGCCCATCGTATAGAGAGTCCCGGGCTGAGAGTGAGAAGACCTGGTGAATTAGTCTCCTTACTAACTGTGTGGGCTTGGGAAACCAGAAGACTCTTGGGAATATGGTGCCGCCATCTTTAAAACAGAGAGAGTGGTATATCTCCTCATTGCCTCCTAAAGTGATTGTGGAAATCATATGACTAATGGCTGTGAAAACACTTTGAGGTGTGATGGAAGTGTAAAACAGCTATTTATGATATTAACGGTATGAATTATCCCAGTAATGCTAACAAGTAGACTTATTTGCAATGCCCAAGAGAAGGCGACTTTTATCTTAGAACTCTTTTCTCTTGTCCTTCCCGTGTAGCCCATTCCTAAGAACTTCTAAGTCTTTCACCCTAGAATAGATCATATTTGTTATTTTCTATGGCCTCTGCTACGAATATTGTCTATTCCCTTGGATCCACCTATTAATGAGATTTAAAAAAATCATGTCGTTAGTTCCTTTTTCTTCCAGGCCATCCTGCTATCATTCACCAGAGCGAAAATATTCCATAACATCCTGCTGACCATCAAAACCCACTCTTCTACTATACAAACATCCAATTTGACCTACGCCCTCCACCGTTTTATTCCTATACCTACATTCCTATGAGAAGGCTTAATTTGTAAGCTAGACACAGTAACAGATTAACAACAACAACAATAAAATGGAACAGTTATAACCGTGTCCTGTAATAAAAGTTGTGTGAATGTGGTCTCTTTCTCAAAATATCTTGTTGTCCTGTACTCACCCTTCTTCTCTTTGTGAGGAGGTAAGATCATCAAATGCCTGCATGATGAGATGACGGAGGTGAATGATGTGGGCACGTGACGTTATTAGGCTACAAGTGACCTTCAGGAGGAGGATCACCTACCTCTAGACCAGGGTTGACCTTTGATTAACAAACGGTAGAAAGTAATGCCGAGAGTGAAGAAGAGGCTACTACAATGCATTTAAGTCTTTCACAGTCTTGTCACCTCTGATCTGAACCATGTTCTCAGCTGGAGCTCCTTTATCTAGTCCATTGAGAGGTGGGGCAATCAGACTCTTCCTCACTGTTTTCCCAAATTCATTATTTGTGGCAGTGTCTTTCAAGTCCTTGGCACAATTCATAGTAAGAAATATATTTTACGTTGAGGCCCAATATATGCACACGTGCATGCACATGCATGCAAAATAAAAATTTCCACAACCAAAAATTATCCGTGTCTATGTAATGCATTCTTGAGTTTTATTCTATTCTAGTCTCTCATTAAAAAAAAAAAAAAAAATCGGGGGCTACCTAGGTGGCTCAGTTGGTTAAATGTCCAACCCTTGATTTCGGTTCAGGTCATGATTTCACGGTTTGTGAGTTTGAGCCCCACATCAGGCTCTGCACTGACAGTGCGGAGCCTGCTTGGGCCTCTTGCTCTCCCTCTCTATTTGCCCCTTTCCTGCTCACTGCCCCTATTTCTCTCACAAAATAAACTAAAAAAAAAAATTTAAAAAATCTCCTTGCAGCCTACTATGTTGATTTCATAATCCACTAATGGATTGCAGCCTGTAGTCTGAAAAATACTGGTTTATATCATTAACTTTATGGACACAATCCTTTGGGCACTGGCTCTTGATATTTCAAGCTAAACTTTTGGAACTAAGACAGAGTTTTGATACTGTACTTTTAAGCCTTGGCTTCAAGACCATTTTCTCAGTATGAGTTAATAAAAAAAATTTATTCAGAAACTTCATTCACTATTGATTGCCCCCTGTGGTAACAGATGCCACTGAATCAGGAAAGTAAAGCCTCAGTTATCTTCTCAGTTTCATCCTGTCACATATTCATCATTGGTGTTGGGATTTGACAAGTTCCAGCAAATAGCTTCTTTCTTCTCTGGGCAAATCGTAAACTGATGGAGAAATAGACGCAAGAATCAGGAAAGATAGCCACTTACCATCTTCATTTCTTGTAAAATGGCTGAGAGCATGGCTTGGGTGTGACAGCCACATGAGCTTGCAGACATGGGCACGTCACTCTGAATGAAACTTACTTCCTTAGGAATAGGCAGCAGGGGAAACCTCCAGCCTTGTCCATTCTCCAAACCAGGTTCTTGCACCAGTAAAACTTGATATTTTTTATTTTCTGATTTAACCAACCCTAGAGTTCTCCCACCTCCAGGCTTCCTTTGTGTGAGATAATAAAAATATTTTTTTTACTTAAGCAAGTGGAATTAATGTTTTCTGTTACTTGTAGCCCAAAATATCATGACCTATTTACTTAGGTCTGAGAAACCATTGTGGACAACTTTGGTTATTACTTAATGTTATCTTGAATGGAAAATAAAGGTACATTTTTCTTGATTAACCCAGTATAACTAATGCCTGACTGTATGAGCTCTGAATGATTTACTCACTACCTTATTTAATACATATATATATATTATATATTCATATATATAATACATATATATATATATAATACATATATATATATGTATATGGGATGCGTGGGTGGCTCAGTTGGTTGAGCATCGACTTTGGCTCAGGTCGTGATCTCACGGCTTGTGGGCTCTGTGCTGACAGCTTGGAGCCTGGAATCTGTTTCAGATTCTGTGTCTCCCTCTTTCTCTGCCCCTCCTTTGCTCATGCTCTGTCTCTCCTTCAAAAACAAACATAAAAAAAAAAAAATTAAAAATGTATTAATTGGGGGCATGGCAAAGAGAAGGGAATCTTCCTTGATTTTTGGATAAGAATTCTCATAAAACCACTATGAGCTGAGGACTGTTACAGAAAACACCCTCTCTGGACGCTTACCACCTGTATATAATTAGAGCCTCATAACTTCCTTTCCTCTTCATGGACAAATCTCAAAAAAGTTTTCTTCTTTTGCTTCCTTATCTGTTTATCTACTTTAGTTTTCAACTTATTTGTCAAGCGTCACCAATATTTTTCTGATTTTTCTGATTTTTCTGATTTCTGGTCTTTCAAAGTCTCGTGTTATCTAACCGCTCCCTGCTCTTGGGTACAATTAATCGTCATCTGTAATTTCTGTGGGACCATGGCAGCCTGCTTTTCCAGTTGCCTCTTGGGCCACTCCTTCTCCTATTCTTTTATGGTCCTTTCTTTCCTGCTGAATGTTAAATGTTGCTGATCCTTTAGAGCTCTGCCCTTGTCCATTTTCTCATCGCTTTTTATCCATTGTCCCTTGGTATTCACCTCTAATTCTTGAAATTATATAGGCTGATGACATACCAGCCAAGTTTCCTCCTCCTTACCATACCTGTTGCCACTCTTCTAGTTCAGAGCCTTACCATCTTTTGCCTAGAATATACCAGTGGCCTCTCAACTGACCTGCCAGCCTGTATCATTATCCCTGCCCTTTGATTTTCCTATGGTCAAGGTGTTCATTTGCAAATGGTAGTATGCCAACATAGTATAAATTCTATAAATAGCATATAAGTACTCTTAATATGAATCCAGAAAATTTCTTTTTAGGTCTAGTCATAGGAATTTAAAATATTTTTGTTATGTAAAAGGGATCTTCTATCTTAAAATTTATTGTTGTAGATCGATAGGAAAAAAAAACTGTTTTAAAATACATACTTGTAACCAGTCATGTTATTGAACTGTCTTGTTAGGTCAAAAGGTTTTCATTCAACTTTTATAATTTTTATTTGAAAACATTATTATTGACGTGTAGTTGACGTACAATGTTATATTGGTTTCAGGTGCACAACATAAGTGATTTGACAATTCTGTACATTACTTAGTGTTCACCATGGTAAATGTAGTTGCCATCTGCCACCATACAACATTATTACAATATTACTGCTGTTGTTTTTGTTTTAAGTAGGCTTAATGCCCAGCATATAGCCCAACGCGGGGCTTGAACTCATGACCCTGAGATCCAGACCTGAGCTGAGATCAAGAGTTGGATGCTTAACCAACTGAGCCACCCAAGTGCACCCATTATTATAACATTATTGACTATATTCCCTATGCTGTATTTTTTATCTTCATGACTTACTTATAACTAGAAATTTATACCTTTAAGTTTATTTATTTATTTTGAGAGAGATAGAGAGAGAGAGTGAGCATATGTGCACGCATGTGTGCAAGCAGGGGAGGGGCAAAGAGAGAGAGGGAGAGAGAGAATCCCAAGCAGGACACGGGGACACAGGGCTCACAGTTAGTGAGATCATGACCTCAGCCGAAATCAAGAGTCAGACACTTAACTGAGCCACCCAGGTGCCCCAGAAGTTTATACCTTTTATTTCCTTTCTCCTATTTTGCCCATTTCCCCACCCTATTCAATATTTTTTTGTGCATGTTTTCTTTTTTTTTTTTTATGTTTATTTTTGAGAGAGAGAGAGGGAGAAACATAGTGTGAGCGGGGGAAGGATAGAGAGAGAGGAAGACACAGAATCTGAAGCAGGCTCCAGGCTCTGAGCTGTCAGCACAGAGCCTGACGCAGGGCTCGAACTCACAAACTGTGAGGTCATGACCTGAGCCGAAGTCAGCCGCTTAACCGACTGAGCCACCCAGGTGCCCCTGTGCATGTTTTCTAAGTATACAATGATATATATATTCTTCAAATAAGTAAAGCTTTTAATTTATAAGCCATTTATAAAGCATACAAGACATGTCTAAGTCTTGTTATCTTATTGTTTTATCCAGAAGTGAGGCAAGAATGGTAAATAAAGTAGGGATACCTGTTGTTCTTGTCTTACCTTTGGCTTTCATAGGAATTCATCTGATATACTATAGTTAGGGATGCTTCTGTCAATTAATTTTGGAATCAATATCCTTTGTCATAAATGGGTAAGGGGCTTAAGGAATCTACTCCTGAAATCATTGTTGCAACATGTACTAACTAACTTGGATGTAAATTATAAAAAATAAATAAATTATAGAAAGTAAATATATATATATTTATATAAATATATATACTTACTTTAAATATATATTTATATAAATATATATATATTTACTTTAAATAAGTAAATATATATATATTTATATAAATATATATTTACTTTAAATATATATATTTATATAAATATATATGTTTAAATATATATACAAATATTTATACATAGTCTTCTATTCACTTTTCCTAAGATTAAACAACAGCAGAGTTTGAATTTTATTCTACATTGTTTCAGAATTTGTTAAAATGAATACATAGTTGTATCTATTAATTAATTGATGTGGTGAATTATATTAAAAACATCCTGTTAGAAATAATGTATGGATCGGGGCGCCTGGGTGGCGCAGTCGGTTAAGCGTCCGACTTCAGCCAGGTCACGATCTTGCGGTCCGTGAGTTCGAGCCCCGCATCAGGCTCTGGGCTGATGGCTCAGAGCCTGGAGCCTGTTTCCGATTCTGTGTCTTCCTCTCTCTCTGCCCCTCCCCCGTTCATGCTCTGTCTCTCTCTGTCCCAAAAATAAAAATAAACGTTGGAAAAAAAAATTAAAAAAAAAAAAAAGAAATAATGTATGGATCTCAGTAACATTATGGCAGTTGATCAGAGGAATTAGGAATACCTGAGTCCTGTCTCAAGTTCCCTACTAATGAAGGAGCAAGTCACTCCTGCTAATGAAGTTCCTGAAGAGGAAATATGCACAAGGAATAATTACAAAGAAGATCATAATCCAATTTAAGGAACTCTGAAAAGCAAGGCTGGGCCACAAAGAACACCAGTGGTTTCCTTAAGCTAGTTAGGCTTCAGACTAAAGTAGGCAAAGGCAACTATTATTTCTATTCCACTATACCCAAGCCCAACCCAAGTCTCAAATCTTTACACTCTGGTTCCATGAAAAAACAAAGTAGAGGACAGCTGGCCTTTATTGGAGAAAGGCCTAAGTTAGCTCATGATATCTGCTATATGGATAGAAAGGAAGAAAGTAGAAGTCAGGTTTGTTTGCAAGATTTCCCTAATATTAAGACAGCTTCACATTCTGGAATAAACCCATTAATAAGCACATCCAGAATCTGATATACTCTCACCACCTCTGCTTCTATTCCAGGATCCTGGCCACCATGAACTCCTGCTGGATTATAAGAACAGCCTCCAAAGAGCTTCACTGCTTTTGTCTTTGCCCTAAAATCTATTCTCCACTGCTCGAGAGTGATTCTTTCAAATTAAAACATAAGGCAGATTATGCCACTTCTCTGTTCAAAATTGTCTTGTGGCCCCCACCTCGCTTGGAGCCGAACCTGAAGTCCTTCCAATGGTTTATAAGTCCCTACCTAAGCTGTCCCTTGCTGCCATTACTTGTCTGATTTCTCCTCCTGCTGTTCTGTCCTGGATCACCAGAGCCACACCAGGCCTCTTTCTGTGCCTCAAACTCTTCAGGCACACTTTCACTACCGGATATGCTTGTCCCAGCCTTGGGATGTTTCCTCGTGTGCGTGTGCTGATCAGTACTTGGCTACATACTTGAGGTGGACCCTCCGAACATCTCCAGAGTTTTCTCTCTGACTGGCACTGTCCTCTCTGGTACTTTGTCCTGGAAACCCAGACTCTCAGCAACATCTTCCGAAATCAGGCAGTACCCTGGGCTTGACCTGGGTTCCTCCTCCCTGTGCTCCAGCCTAGAAACTCTCTCCAGGCAGTACCTCGGCTTTGTTTGTTTCTTGTCCCTAGTCTGTCATTCACTGCCTGATATCTGATGACTTGAAAACCTTTGTTTTATATGTTTTGTCCAGATTTTATGGTTGTTTTAAGTGGAAGGGTAAATCTGGTTCCCGTTACTCCGTCTTGGCTGGAAGCAGAACCTCTCAGCACTTCTTAATTCCCTTTCCTGCTTTAGTTCTCCTTCATAGCACTTAATAACGTCTGACACATTCTGTAGGTTACTTATTTATTTACTCATTGTCCGTTTTTCTCCCCATTAGGAGGTAATGCTACAAGGGATCTTTATTTGTCCACTGATGTATCTTTTGACCTAGAGAAGGAGCTAGCACATTGTAGATACTCAGTAGTTATTTATTAAATGAATGAAGGTAGAGAGTGGCAGCATCAGGAAGAATTTTCCAGGACCATCAGGCTGTGGTTGTATTTCTACAAGAAATCCTCAACGCAGCAGGGTCTGTGTGGGCTAGATACTCAGTTGCAAGAGTCTATCACCTCCTCAGTCAACACCCCTCTTTGTGGAACACTTTCTCATTCCTCTTGCCCTCTCCCTTAAAGGGCTTTGTTTACCCAACACTCCTTAACTGCATCACAAGACTGAGAAGCATGGATGGAGGGTTTTAAGTTTCTTTTTAAAATATAATCATTTTACAACCAAGCATATACGTGTTTCTTCTCCACACCAAACCTTAAGCAGCTGCTACTTAATCCTCATCTCTTTCTTTGTATAAAACATGAACGTTAAAGCTCTTTTTAGCTCATAAGGGTGGAAGTTCAGGTGGGAATGAATCCAAGGGAAACTTTGGACTTACTCAGCAGGGGTGGGCCAGCTCCATAACAGCACCTTTTCCCACAGACTTCCCCTTGTCATAGCTCCGCGCAAGGATTTCCCATCTGTCAGCTGGTCCGTTCAGCAGTTACTCACTTTGGGAAAGCAAGTTAAGTGTGCGCATGTGTAAGCATGTGTGTGTGTTCACTGGAATGTGTGGAGGTCTGGGGGACAATTTTTCTCTGTTTTAATTTCTATCTGGGTTTCATTTGGTCTCAAGGCTTTTGCACAGAGTCTCTTCCCTTTCATGTCTTATTGGCTTCTTTAGGTCTCCACTCAAATATTTCCTTTTAGAGAGAACATTCCTGCCAAACTGATTAGTTACTCTTACCCCATGTAATCTCCTCATTGAAGTTATGGCATTTTGTAATGATCCGGGTTTTTTTTTTTTCTTATTAATTTACTTGATCATGGTCATTTCTTCCTCTGATGTGACATCTTCCTGTCTTGTTTGCTTCCTTTTACCCAGTGCCTTACATACGGCCTGACACATAGCAGGTGTTTAGAAAATAAGCATTGGGTGAATGAGCGAATGAATGAATGGATGGATGAATTCACTAGGAGAACAAGCGATAAAAATGCTGATGAGAGAGTGCAGGATTTATGTGGCATTTCATACTGAGGTACGGCAGGGGTAGGAGCTGCGAGGGTAGAAAATCGATTTAGGGCCAAATCAAGAGGGCATTGTATGTCCTGCCATGAGAATGACTAGACTTTACCCTGAAGATAATGTGGGTCTATGGAAGGGCTTAAGCTGGGGAAGACAAGGTCATGTTTATATTTTTAAATGATCAGTCTAGCTCTGGGATGGTGAACAGGTCAGAAGAGAATAATACAGGCTGCAGATGGGCCAATTTGGGCATTATTGTACCAGCCTAGAGGAGAGATGACAAAACCCTAAGTACAGAATATTTGTAAGGTTTGAGATCTGACCAAAAAATAAATGTTTTGATTAAAAGTGGGAAGGAAATGAGGAAACCAGAATGGAAAGGAAGAGAAGCAGAGCAGCCAAAACTAAAGTGGGTCAAATAGAGCAAAGACACCCTGATATAAAATCATTCTATGTTGGACTTCAGTGAAAATGATGGAATAAGAACCTCTGAAGATCCTTTATCCCATAAAAACAATGAGAACACTGGCAAAATTTCCATAATCAACTCTCTCAGAATGGTGGAAATTAACCAAAGACTTGGAGCTATCTGTGGAGAATTATTTATTCAAGAAAAAGAGCTGACTCTATTCTATGAAAAGCTGGTATGAACAAAGGAATTTTAATTTTCCCCATTTTCATCCCCTTATATAAGTCCATGGTAACCTTGCAAACCAACAGCCTGTAATCACAGTGAAAACTAGCAGCCTGCCATCCACTAGAGGGAGCAGAGAGAGTTGGAACTCTTTCAAAGCCCTATTTTTACAGAATTGTCATTTGATCTGTCTAATGGTTTCCTGGAAGAGCCCATTTTCAAGGCTGATCTTATTTAACTAATTCAGAGCTCACCCAGTGTGAAAAGTCTTTTCCATGGGGGCACTTGTTGAAAACAATGAGGGACAATTGCTTAATATCATGGCTGCCTGAGATACTGGATAACAACTGGGGCAAATAGTAGGGTATCCCAGAATCTTAAAAGGAAAAACTCAAGAACGATAGCTCCATAAATGGCTTTTAAGAACTTTAACATATTCCTGGGAGTCTGGAAGCCCATGTGCATGCTTTGGCCTGTGTAAATGTTCAGGAAAGACCTGAGAACACTTCCAGATTTCATTTGTGGCTGACTTTGAGGCTCTTCTCAGGAAGAACTTATAACTAAAGCAGAGTTGCTAACTACCTTAAATACTCACCTGTGTGTTGATGGAATGGTCAACATGCACACAGAACCCCTTGCAAAGACTGGGAGACTTATTGATTCTAGGAACTTAAGGAAATCTCTGTCTAATTATTAGCTGAGTACTATGCTAGCCAAACAGAAACTTCAGTATTAATACATATCAAAGAATGCAGACCTTACTGAATTAGTTCAGTAAAGTCACTAAACCATCAGTAGTGATAACAATAAACAGCAGCAACAACAAACCCTGGCTGGAGGGTGGGGAAAGAATTTGATTTCCAGAACCGTCACATTATTTTAAGTATTCACTTTTGACAAAATGTATGAGATATGCAAAGAAACAAGGAAGTATGACCTTTACACAGGAATAAACAGAGTCAATAAATACGGAGGAGGCCTAGATGTTAGACTTACAAGGCAAAGACTTTATTTTTTTTTTAAATGTTTATTTATTTATTTTGAGAGAGAGAGACAGACAGAGCTGAGGAGGGGCAGAGAGAGAGGGAGAGAGAGAGAGAGAGAGAGAGAGAGAGAGAGAGAGAGAATCCCAAGCAGGCTTCACACCATCAGTACAGAACCTGATGCAAGGCTCAAATGTACGAACTGTGAGATCATGACCAGAGCTGAGATCAAGAGTCAGACTGATAACTGACTGAGCCTCCCAGGTGCCCCACAAGGCAAAGACTTTAAATCAACTATTTTAGATATATTCAAAAAGCTGAAGGAAAACATATTTAAATAACTGAAAGGAAGCATGAAAATGATGTGTCACCAAACAGAAAATATCAGTAAAGGGATAAAAATTATAAAAAGGAACCAGAGGGAAATTCTGGAGTTGAAAAATATAATAATTGAAATGAAGAATTCACTATAGGGTATCAACATATGAGCAGGCAAGCAGAAAAAATCAGCAAGGCTGAAGATAAGTAAGAGAAATTATTTAGTCTGAGGAAAAGAAAAAGAAGAATGAAGTAAAATGAATAGAGCCTGAGAGACCTGTGGGACATCATCAGAAATACCAACATAAACAATAATAGGAATCTGCAAAGTTGGGGATGGGATGTTGGATGTGCAGTGGGAAGAGAGGGGTAGAACATGTATTTGAAGAAATAATGGCTGAAATTTTCCAAAAATGATGAAAAACTATATGACACTTAACTCCAAAGAAGCTAAACTTGAAGAGATACATGATTTTATACATTATAATCAAAGACAGAGACTTTTGAAAGCCCTAATAGAGAAGTGATCGGTCATGTAGGGAGGACTCCCAATAAGATTAACAGCTGATTTCCCATCAGAAACCATGAAGTCCGGAAAGCAGTGGTATGGCATATTCAAGGTACAGACAGAAAATAATATCAACCAAGAATTCTTCATTTCACATAACTATACTTCAAAAAATGAAGGTGAAAATGAAGGTGAAATTTAAACATTCCAAGATAAACAAAAATTGAGAAAAAATATTTCTGACCAATCTGCCTTATAAAAATACTTAAAGAATCCTTCAGGCTGAAATAAAGGAAAGGACACCTGAGAGTAACTTGAATCACAAAAAATACAAAATGTCAGTAAAGGCAATTACATAGGTACATATAAAACATTCTATAAATGTAGTTTTGGTTTGTAATTTTTTTTCTCCTGCTTGATTTCAAAGGCAACTGCATAAAGCAGTAATTACAAATTTATGTTGACGGGCACACAACATATGAAGATATAATTTGTATGACAATAACAACACAAAGGAGGGGAGAAGGATTAGCATTACGTAGGAGCAAAATTTTGTATATTGTTGAAATTAAGTTGATATTAATCTGAGCGAGAGTTCTATAAGTGAAAATATATATTGTAATTCCCAGGCATCCACTAAGAAAATGAATTAAAAAAATAGTGAAAGAAACAAGAAAATTAAAAATACCTCTTTAACACAAAAGAATAGCATGATTTAAAGGTAGAAAAAGAAGAAAAAAAGATACAGGACATACAGAAAGCAAATAGCAAAATAGCAGAAACAAATTCTACCTTATAAGAAATTACATTAAATATAAATGTATTAAATGCTTCAATTAAAAGGCAGATCTTGGCAGAATAGATTTTTTTTCAACGTTTACTTATTTTTGGGACAGAGAGAGACAGAGCATGAACGGGGGAGGGGCAGAGAGAGAGAGGGAGACACAGAATCGGAAACAGGCTCCAGGCTCCGAGCCATCAGCCCAGAGCCCGACGCGGGGCTCGAACTCCCGGACCGCGAGATCGTGACCTGGCTGAAGTCGGACGCTTAACCGACTGCGCCACCCAGGCGCCCCGGCAGAATAGATTTTTAAAGATGGTTCAAGTATATGCTATACACTTAAATGTACTGTATACTTAAATTCAGAGACACAAAAGGTTGAGAGTAAAAGGATAGGAAAAGTTATATCATGCAAACAGTAATCAAAAGAGAGATGAGTGCCTCCACTAGTGGCAGATAAAATAGACTAAAGAAACAAAACAAAATAAAAAACTGTTACAAGAGACAAATAAGGGTATTACATATAGGTGAACAGGTCAGTGTATCAAGAAGATACAACAATTGTAAACATATAATTAAAGTAAACCTAACATTAGAGCTCCAAAATACATGAAGCAAAAAGTAACAGAACGGAAGGGAGATATAGGCAGTTCACAACCACAATAACTGGAGACTTCCATGCCTCACTTTGAATAATAAATGGAACAACTAGGAAGAAGATCAACGAGGTAATAAAAGACTTTACCAACACTATAAATCAACTAGATGTAACAGACATCTACAGAACATTCCCCAACAACAGCAGAACCAAAATAAGTCTCAAGTATAGCATTGGCTAGAAGACATATAAAGAGGTAGGACTGGACATGATAGAGAATGCAAACTACAAAGCCAGGGTGCACTTAAGGGCATATGAAAAATACAAAGTGGGTTTGCATGTGTGTATCCCAGACATCAAAGACACTCAGCTCAGCTATTTCTGACATGAATCTTTTTCATCGGGATCTAACTTCTACTCAGTCACTCAAAGTCATGATCTCTCCTTCCACGTCACAGGCAAAACCTTGGGTTTAATACATTCTCTGATTCTTGGAAGACTGAAGACAAATGGTTTAAAGATAGCAGAGATGAAGGAATGTGTGCAGTTACAGGTCATTCTGAAGATGATGGCACTTGAGCTGGTAGTCAGGGAAGAGTGCCTTTGTAGAAACCTGACTTGTATCTGAAGAATAGGTTCTCGCTCTGAAACACAGAAGTACAGCACTGTCCATTAGTATAAGTGCCTGAACATTTTGACGCAACGGTGAAATGTTCTGCTTTGTCTGTAGCACCAAATGGTTCTAATCCTGACTCTTAACGTGTGTAATATTGTACAGCTTAACCTTAGCATTTTTATTTGTAAGATGGTAATGACAAAAGTATCTATGTTCTCATCATAGGGCCATGATGAGAACAAATGAAACAATAATGCTGAGTCTTTAGCTCAGTGCCTTCTGAGTCCAGTACTTGGTAGATTAAGTGATTTTCAAAGTTACCAAATCTCGTTAGGCTGGAGTCCAGAGTGCTTTCCGGGGAAAACATCACTCTTTTAATTTAGGTAAATTATTTTCTGGAAAGTTATTGCACCAGATCAAGCTATATTAAAAAAAAGAAATCCCAACAGCTCCCCATGGTCATACACTTCCCTGGTAATGTTCCACGGAGCAGAGGCATGAAATAGTTAAGCAGGAAATACCCTGACCTGCTCCACTTAGGGTGAGTGTTTATTATTACACAGGAAATAACAAGTCACCCTGCTTCCTGCCAATGGATCGGATCCATTTGCACATCGGAACCCCCCCTCCCCCATCTAACCTCTTTGTAGAAAGTTATCAAATATAGAAATCACCTTTTATTGCTAGAGCAAAGAAGCTTGGAGAAAAGTATAAGCTGAAGCTGAAAATTATGAACTTGACTCAGGAAAGGAAGTGGCATTCGCAAGGGAGAACTGTGGGGCCCTAAGAGGGTTCGCGTAGCCTGGAAGGAGACAAGGACCCAGAGTGGACCAGGACAGAGAGTTTTTCCTACCCTTTGTAGCTCAGGACTTCCACCCGTTTCCTAGTGAGGAAGAACAAGAAACTGATTGTTTTTGTATGACTCCAAGCTTAGGTTGTCACTCAAGAAAAATATAGCTAATTAGTTTTCATTTCAGAGCAAGAGGTCAGTGCTTGCTTGCTTGCTTGCTTATTGATTGATTGATTGATTGGAGAGAGTGAGCACAAGTGGGGGAAAGGGGCAGAGGGAAAGAGAGAGAATCTTAAGCAGGCTTCATTCTCAGCACAGAGCCCAATGCAGGGCTTGATCCCATGATCCTGGCATCATGACCTCAGCTGAAACCAAGAGTTGGACACTCAACTGACTGAGCAACCCAGGCGCCCCGAGGTCAGTGCTTTTGAATGAACTCTGTTGTTAGAAGATGCTGAGTTAACCCCCCCCCCCACACACCCACCCCCTGCCCCACAGGTATTATTCTGTAGAGATGCTTCAGCTGTGTGAGCAGAATTGCCTATTTCAGTCAAGCTTCTGGTGCCCAGGGTGATCTCAAAACCAGGTGAGAAGTGGCTTTCAGAATGCTTCTGTAGCCAGTTCACTCACTTCTGCTTAGTGACAGCAGAGGGCTCATTCCTGCTCATTCCCTGGGAGACCCCCCCCCCTTCCTCCTTTGTAAAGTGAGAAACTCAGATAAATGACTTTTTCAGGTACCCCTGTTTCTAGGAGCCTCTGATTCTGCCACAGCACATAACCCCCAACCCCCACCTGTAGTGAATCTGAGTAGCAAGAACTGAAACGTAAAGTGTGTTCCTTTGTCCTCACAATTTCCTAGTGGCCTCACACAGCCCGGCCATGGAGAGAAGGAGTACGGAACAAAAGGAGGCAGGAATACGATTTCCAGTGATATATTAGGTGAGGGTTCATGGCCACCGCCCACCCTTTCAGCAGGGTTAGAAGCTGCTAGAAGCTATTTTACCAGCTACGACGCATATATGTGAGAAGGAGCCTCCTATTGGGAACTTTTCCAAAGTGTAATAAAGCTGTGCTTTGCTCCCTCTGACCTTGGCCCAGCGACAGGTAAGTCCCACAAGTTCTACCAGCTTATAAACACTGAGATGGGCTATGAGAAAGGACTATAGAGGCTCTATTTAGAGGCTTAGGTCAGCAAGTAGGCAGAAAAATGTCAAAACCACTAATCTAATTTATTGATGGTTTTAATGGGAGCATATAGGAAAAAAATTCTTCCTTGCACTGCAAATACTGCTTCAATGTCTTCATTTCCAGTACCCCAAGTTAAGACATGGCTTGGTGAATACGCACCGCTGCTGTCAGAGGGGGGTAGAGGGTGGGAATGACATAAGAAGGTACAGGTGAGCTTGGGTTAGGGGCATCTCGACCTTTTTTTTCTCTCCTTTTTCCCCTCCGCTCCCCTCCCCTCTCCTCTCCCCTTCCTTCCTCTTCTCCTGCTCCCCCCTTTCCTCTCCCTTCCTCCTTCCCTCCCCTTCCCTTTTACTCCCTTCCACTTCTCTTTCCTTTCCCTTCCCTTCCAGTCTATTCCCTTCCCCTTCCTTCCCCTTGTCTTTCCCTTCTGTTCTCCTTCCGTTCCCTTCCTCTCCCTTCCCTTCCCCTCCTCTCTCTTCTCCTCCCTTCCTCTCCCTCTCCCTTCTTTCCCCTCCCCTCCCCTCCCCTCCCCTCCCCTTTCCTTCCCAGCCCTTCCCCTTCTGTTTCTCAGATGTAATTTGGGTACTTAGCATACGCTATGGCATTATGTTAGGAATGAGAAACGGAGATATTAAAAAATACAAGTCTTGTCATTGATTTATTAAATGTGCTAAACAGTACACAATGTTTAGTTTAGCAAATGCTGCACAACATGCTAGATAAGTGGGTAAATTAACACAGGAATAGAGGAAGCTATAGTTCACTTTCTTAGGAAAATGGTGAATCATTAACCGACGTGGTGACAACTGAATGTGTGAGGGTGACTTGGAGATTTCCAGGTGGAGGTATAGGGAAAGGCATTATGGGTGTGTGGAATGATATGAAACAGGGTGGTGAAAAACAGTGTGGCATTTGGTCTCCTTGGGTCACAGGGCCAGGAGCAGGCTTGTGGGGAGTGTTGGAAGGTGAGGCTGGTAAGGTCAGCTGGTGCCAGTTCATGTAAGGTCTTGCCAGTAAAGTGCTTCAAAATTATTTCTGGCTAAGGAGGCCATGAGGATGACTTCAGTGGGTCGGGTAGGGCAGGGGTCCTGTTTAGATTTGCATTTTACAGAGATTATTCCAGTGAGAGTGGTGGGTGGAAGCGAAGAGGTCAGCTGGAGAGCTGCTGGGATGGGCTGAGGTGACAGTGGAGATAGCTCTTCAGGCCCGGACCCAGAGAGTGTGGGACCTCAGAGAGTGCTGAGTAACTGTAAGGGTTTGGAGAAGCCACATGGAATTAGCCCCGTGTTGGGACATCTCTCCCAGTGAGGTCATTTTCAAGCCACTCCTAGCAGGCAGATGCCATCTCAATGGGGGGAGCCAAGTGCAACTGCTGACAAGTCTTAGATTTCAACACGGTAATGCCCTGAAAGTTCTGGAAAGTTTTAAATTCCTTTGTACGGCGACCAGATTAGTAACAAGGATCTCTTTGCTGGTGTGAATGGAGTTGCTGTGGCAATAACAACAGACAGCATGAAACAAAATTGATGTTTTCTCCTTGGTCTGGGGGAGACAAGAGGGTGGACAGAAGGTCTCTGTGTCTGAGCTGACCTGCTCAGCTCCTGAGCCTTAGGCCTCAGTTTCCCCAGGGGTGTGAGTGGTCAGCACAGAAGGTTCTAGTCCAGGCTATCTCCAAGACTGCTGTATAGCAAGAGAGCATTGTAATAGGTGATCTTTTAGACTTTCTTTAGAATTTTTACTAGTTGCAGAATACTGTTAAATGTTCATTGAATAAACAAATGAATGAATGGAGCAGGGATCACATGAAAAGTGTAAAATGCCCGCCTCACAAAACTCTAGGGCAGTCTCCCTGGTGGCAGGTCCTTAGAGTTTAGAGTCTGATTTCAGGGTGAGGCTCTTTTCCGGGGGTGATGGAGAGGGAGGAGGTGAGTTGAGTGCAGTCCTGAGTCATGGAAAATGACCACCCTGAAATCAGATGTTCCCTGCCGGGTGCAGATTTGTTCCCAGGGGTCAGCCTGCAGAGTTGGTCCTGGACAGCTGGGATGCAGTTTTCCTGCAACATTTGGTAGAACGTTTCAGGCTGGGTTGGGGAAGGATTATCTGAACCAGATGTTTGGGGGCCATCTCTCTGACACAAGTGAGTAATTAGTTCTAAGTGATTATCCATGTGACCAGTCTGGGAGTGTGCTCACTGCTCTGAGCTGGGGAAGCGGACTTGGCTGGTTACCCCAACGAGAGAGAGAAGCCAGAGGTGTGGAGGGTTGTGTGCATGTGTGTACCTGTGCCGGGAGATTATTTCAGAAAAAGCTGCATGAGTCAAGTGTAAATGGCTGTGTGGTGTGCCTAGGCATATGGGTCTGTGATGGCCCTGAAGGATTCTAGAGCCTGTGTGTCTGAGCAATCACAAAATGCTTCTGCGTGTGCAGAACAGCACAGACTTACAGGAAAGTCACTCAGGGTGGAACATGAGATGGGCCCAGGAGTGTCCTATAGGAACCGGTCACCAAGGGTCCTCCTGATGCTGGACATGCCCACTGAGGGTGTGGCTTGGTGGCAGTGAAGACCTGCCATCTCCCGTAGCCTTGGTTCTACGTCAACTCCAAGTAGTGTGTCAGTCTCCAGGCAGAGGAGTAGGATGCCCTACACTGCTGAAATGGCCTCATGGTGGGACTAGGGGCTCAGAATAAAGATTATTTTGAATTCTAGAAAAGAAAGGCACATTTCTAGCATATATGTGTGCATGACCCTCGTGAGACTTATACATGCAACAAAAATGAGTACAAAGAAATGACAGAATTGCTGTCACTGGAAGTCCCTGTGGGGTGCAGTGCGGACACAGGAGAGGGAGGGATAGTGCTCCCTGCAGAGGCAGGAGCAGTTTCAGAGACAAGACAAGATCAAGATCCAAAGAGCTTGCGTTCATCTATTAACAATAGGCCAATAAAAATCGGCTCTTTTCACATTGATTTGACGCCTCAAAAGGCTACAGAGAGAATGACCCAAACCTATAGTGGCCTCTTTGACTTCCGTGGGAGGGACCCAAGAAGCATCATGCCCTTGGTCTCCGTTCCCTGTGTCCTGTCTGGTCTCACCCCCACAGGTTCCCATTCTTCGGGGAGGAAGCGTGAGATGTTTTGCTTGAGAGAGACAGCTCATGGTGGTGAGGGGTCATTGTCCTCATTGGGCCTCTGTGGGTTTGGTTGCCATCCCTCCATCTGCACCTGAAATGTAGGGTGTGGTGGGTGGACGGAGAGGTGCTGGACCTTTCTTCCTCCAGCCCACAGACAGGACTACTGCTTGCCAACACTGTAGACTTTGTCTCTTCACCAAGACCAGAGGTATTCCAAGTCTTCTCTGTGTGTAGAACACTGTGCTTAATTCTTTTTATTTTATTTTATTTTAAAAATTATTTTAAATTTATTTTTGAGGGAGGGAGGGAGAGAGAGAGAGAGAAGGGCAGAGAGAGAGAGAGAGAGAGAGAGAGAGAGAGAGAGGCGCAGAGGATCCGAAACAGGCTTTGTGCTGACAACAGAGAGCCCCATGTGGGGTGTGAACTCATGAACCATGAGATCATGACCTTAGCTGAAGTTGGACCCTTAACCAACTGAGCCACTGCTTAATTCTTTTTTTTTTTTTAATTTTTTTTTCAACGTTTATTTATTTTTGGGACAGAGAGAGACAGAGCATGAA
>NW_024412376.1:159384092-159406559 GCF_014898765.1 Herpailurus yagouaroundi
AATGTTTAATTCTCATGATAGCCCTGGGAAGGCTATTTATTACCCAATGCCTATAAACAAGGCAAAAGTTGGATTTCACAGTCTCTTGAGATCATATTCAACATTGTCTAACAAGCCCACTGTGGAGAACATTGGCTCCCCAAAGATGTCCACATCTTCATCTCTGGATTCTGAGACTTTATCATGTCCCATGGTAAAAGGGAATTTGCAGATATAATTAAGGTTATAGAATTTCAGATAGGGGGATTATACAGGATTGTCTGGGGGTGGGCACAATCTAACCACCGGAGCCCTTAATAAAAGCAGAAACCCTTCGGGGCACCTGGGTGGCTCATCAGTTAAGCGTCAGACTTCGGCTCAGGTCATGATCTCACAGTTTGTGGGTTTGAGCCCCGCATCGGGCTCTGTGCTGACAGCTCAGGGCCTGGAGCCTGCTTCGGATTCTGTGTCTCCCTCTCTCTCCGTCCGCCCCCCCCCCCCCCCCCGGCGCTGGGGCGCGGAAAAATGTTTTAAATAAAACATTTAAAAAAAAAAAAGCAGAAACCCTTCTCCAGCTGTTGTCAGTCTGAGAGATGCAGCAGAAGAGGAATCAGAGATATCTGATTGACCTGTGTTGCTAGAGAAGGCCACATGGAAAGCAGGAGAAGTCCATAAACAGCTTCTAGAAGCAAGATCAGCCCTGGCTGACAGCCAGCAAGGAAGTGGGCCTCTGTCCTACTTTCCACCTAATGGAGCTTGGGGGTGGAGTCTCCCCCAGCTCCCCAGTAAGAGCCCAGGTGGTGGCTGACACCTTGACTTTGGCCTTGGAAAACCTGAAGCCAAGAAATCAATCGAACTCAGATAGGCTTATGACTTAAAGAAACATGAGATAAATTTGTGTGGTTTTAGGCTACTAAATTTGTAGTAATTTGTTTCTTTAACAACAGAAGGTTGGAAGGTACTACTGTAGGAAGAAAGGTAGGAAGCTACTGTTGATTAGGTAGGGCCCAGACTCTCCAAATTACCTGTCAGTGTGTAGGTTTTGTCTGGTAGAGATGCAAAAGTTTTCTGTGGAAAAGTGGAAAAGATAACTCCGAAGGTTATAGAGTTATTGCCTGTAAGACATTAACTAGCGTTACAGCTAATCTAGTGGTCTTATTCTGATACTCTCTTTAATGTCTATAAAATCTCAATCCTTTAAACCATTTTTACCAACCTGTCAGCCCCCTATTTAATGACTTAGAAAAGGCTTTGATAGCTATGTACCCTACCCGTGTGTTATGTTTTTTAACTTCTTGGAAATGATGCTATTATTAGATACTATATTATTCTCATTTTACCAATGGTGAGACTAAGCTATGAAAATGTAGATAATTTGTTCAAGGTTCCCTAGCTGATGTGGATTGTATCCAGCAAAACTCCAGAGGCTGTAGTTTTAACTAGTGCAAGAAAACGTCTTCGTTTATTTGGGCATCGATCCAAAAACACAACATCACAGCCTCTTGGAACTGGCTTGGGGGAGTCCTGATAAGTGAATATTCACAGGGTAGAGAGATGCCTGGATGTGTGGGGTAGCAGGAAGTGCACAGGGGCTAGTAGACATGCGTATGAAAAACCATGCCTTGAAGGGCCGAGGCTACTTCCTGGTGGCCACCAATCTTGATTCTTAGGGTTAAGTTATGTTTGCTTGGTTTCTGTTGAGGAATAGAGAAGGTACCAGAACTCTCAGAAAGTGACTTGGCTAGTTTCCCATTTCAGATATGTCTAGCAAGGTGTCCACCTGCAGACTCACACCCGTTAACCGTTGGAAAGAAGGATTCCCTCTCCCACTGTGATAAGGTCATACTAAATATGAGGGTTTTTTTTTTTCCCTCTGGGAGGTGGTAGATCTCTGTACGGGCCACAAGATATGTTGCTGTAGGCTTATGGCACGAGGCTCCACCAGCAGTGAAGGGGGCGTGCTACTTTCCCTATGCTTAGCCTGGTGTTGGGTTTCTCCAGAACTCCCAAGGTTGCTTTCAAGTCAGGATTGCTGGGTGGCATTTCAGATGTCTGTCGCTTCTTCTTGGAAGAAGCTCCCAATTCATTATCCTTTTTAAGGAAAGCCACCATGAAACGGACTGCACCTTAAAAAAATAAGAATGGATTTGTGAAGAATGTGGACTTATCCCCATTTTTGTGAAGGTTTAAAAGATGGAGAATCTTTTGTCGTCAACAAATGGTGTCAGTGATTCTAGCTACTACTTTTGAGCTTATACTATGTGACAAGCATGTGATTGCCATTTTATATACATTGCCTTCGTTACTCTACCCAACTACCCTAAAAAGTAAACTCACTTTTGCTCCATTCAGTAGGCGATGGAACAGACTTGTAGCAGCTGACATGATGACAGAGGCAGGACACATCCCTTGATCTGTGTGACCCCAAACCTGTGCTCTTCTGGGTTTTAGAAAACATAAAGCGTAATGCCTTCCATTTTTGTGTCTCTGATATCGAACACATTGTCTGAATTTATTGATGCTTCATAAATATTTGCTAACCAAGTGAGTACTTTGTGATTGGGAAAAAGTATACAACAATTCATTCTTTCATTATTCCATAACTATCTTTTGGGCACCTGCTGGGTGTTGACTGTGTGCTATGGTGTAAGGAACTAGGGATATAAAATGAAAAAAAAAAAGATACTTTCATGGGATTACAAAATGGTGCAACATATTCTTACTATGTGGTAACATATAAACATACTGTATAGTCCAGCAATTGTGTTCCTTGGTGTTTACTCAGAAGTGTTGAAAATTTATGTCCACACAAAAACCTGCACACAGATGTTTAGAACAACTTGATTTACAATTGCCAAAATTTGGAAGAACTGAGATATCCTTCAGTAGGTGAATGGATATATAAACTTTAGTACATCCAGACAATAGAGTATTATTTAGCATTAAAAATATATGAGGTACCAAGCCATGAAAAGACATGGAGGAAACTTAAATGCATATTTCTAAGTGAAAGAGGCCAATCTGTATGATTCCAACTATATGAATTTCTGGAAAAGGCAAATCTGTGGATTCAGTAAAAAAAAAAAAAAAAAAAAAAAAAAAGCAGTTGTCGGGGGGCGGGGGGAGGGAAGTATGAACAGATGGAGCAGAGAGGTTTTTAGGGCAGTAAATTTCTTTGTATGATAGTGGCGTAATGGTGGATGCACATCATTATGCATTTGTCCAAACCCATGGAATGTACAACACGCACCAAGAGTGAACCCTGATGCAAACGACCGACTTTGGATGATTATGATGTGTCAGTGTAGGTTTATCAATGGTACCAAATGTACTATTCTCATGGTGGATGTTGGTAATGGGGAAGGCTGTGCACGTGTGGGTTCAGAAGGGTATATGGGAAACCTCTGTACTTTACTCTCAATTTAGTTGTGAATCTAAAACTGAGGGCTTCATGGTCTAAGGGTAGGGCTAGGGTATTGAGAGCTTATCACTTCTCTTTGTCAATGATAAGAGAACTTGCCAATGACACTAATTCTGAGATCATTGTTTCATGGAGGGCTGAAAAAGACAATTTTCAGTGGACTGACACACTGAAGTGATCTCTCCACTAACTTGTATTTCATGGTTCACAATATGTTGATTATACTTATGGCTTGTGATTTGGTGGGGGGTGGGGGAAGAAGACATTTTTTTTTTTCTTTTTAACTGTCTACCTCTAGTGAAGTTTTGAAGAAGTTTTTTATTCAAAAGGAAAGATTTCAGAACTACCTAAAGAGATGTGGCATTTTATCCTCAGGCCCAGGAACCACATCATGGAATCTAAGTAAGTCTAGGAAGTTGGTGTGGCCTTTATCACCAGAGCTGGCTGAATCACAACCAAGGATAGTGGGCAACACACTGGCTTTAATATCAGAGACTTGACATAGAAATTTGGCTCTGCTGTGTATTAAATAGTGAGCTTTGAGAAGCTATTTACTTTTGTTGAGGGTCAACTTTCTCATCTGTGAAATGCATTCATCTCAGGGTTACTGTAGAGAGTAAATGACAATTGGTGGAAAAAAGTATGGCGCTACTTAGGCACAGTGTAAGTGCTCCATCAGTCATAATGATGATGATTGTTACTTTTATTACCCCTTTACTCTTCATCTCCAAGCTTAAAGTCAACACCATGCTTCCCAGACTTTCACATACCAATTAATAGCTGGGGATCTTGTTAAAATGCAGTGTCTGACTCCGGAGGTCTGGAACAGGGACCAAGGGGCTGCATTTCTGACCAGGTTCCCAGGGGATGCCAGAAGCTTCGAGCCTCTAACGAATCTTCAGGAATTAAAGTGACAAAGTGTCCCCTTACATGCTGTGCAAGTTCCACCATTTTTTCCCCCTTTGCTGGGGAAGATGAAAATACGATACTTGGGATAGAAACCTGAATTGAAATATCATGATTTCATTGTTTTCTCAGACATAGCTAAAAACAATACTGACATTCAAGGGCCAATTTTCTGTCAATTTGCCAGGCTAAATTTTTGGTATTTTGCTGTTGAAAAGAAACCTTTCTCCATTGTGTGGTGTCTCAAAACATTTGTTCCTCCTTATGTCCCCTGTGAGCCAACCCCCCACAACCTCTTACCATCTTGAGGCCAGTGGCTTCTGACAGAGGCCTATCAGGCCAACTCACTTTGGACCTGGAGACCACATGTCCAGCATCCGACTGATACCCATTTTTAATCGGAATATGCCATTTTATTTTTGGTAAAAATGCTCTTCAAATGAGAATGAAGATTACAATGGGAAATTGTGGCTGTCAAGGGAAAAGGGCTATTTTGAATAATATCTCTCATAATTGGGGTAATTTTGACAAACTCAGACATTATAGAATTCCATGCATCCTCCCCACCAACAACAGGTGAGGGAAGAGTACTTTCTACCAGGCAAAAGCCTAAGCTACTCTCCCCTTCCTAGCCTATAGTAATGATGGTGAGTTTCATGGCAGTCAAGCTTACTGCTCTCTAGAAACATGTTTTATTCCACCCCTGGTGAGCAATTAGAAATTTATGGCTTAAGCCAGGAGAAGGATAGAGCTGGGGCTGGGGAGTTGGCCATGGTAATTGAATCATAACGTTGGTTTTGGTTTTTACATTGATGAAAAATATGCACAACATCCTCTGTCCTAGAACAAATTGATCAATAACTTAAGTCTCGAATAGATGTAGCAGATTTCTTGTACTCTCTGGTTACATACTGGGGACAGCTACCAAATGGTTTTTCCTTTTAGGATATTGGGTTACTCTGTGACTACAGTTTGATTCAGGGATTGGTTCCCTTTTGTGATGGTGTGTGTGTGTGTGTGTGTGTGTGTGTGTGTGTGTGTGTGTAGGTGTGGACTTGCCACACCTCCATGCTACTCTACTGGGTTCCTGTGCCTGAAGCCACCCTTCAGGGATGTCAGCTCTCAGGATTCTCTCAAGTGGAAACTTGTCTTTTAGAACCAAGTATCATGGATAGAGCCACTTGTCTCCACAACAGGATAAGTGGTGTTATCCAGGGCTTTGGAAACAGATGGACGTGAGTTTGAATCCCACGTGTACCACAGCTGTGCTGCACCGGACAAGGATTCGGTGAGGTAAAGGAGGCTCCTAGGATGTAAATTTAAGGTGGAACTCACACTCAGGTGGGGGCACTGGGCACTGAGAGTGAGTACCTCCTTAAATGCTCTACTCTGGTTCCTCTCTTTCCTTACCCTGGTCTGGCCCTGCTGTGTGACCATGGAGACTGTTTCCTAATCTATAAAATGGGGGCAATAAGAACTATCTCTTGGGATTGCCATGAAGATTAAATAAAAGGATGTTGATAAACTTCTTGACATGGTGCCTGGATAAATGGTAGCTGTGTTTAGTTTTAATTCACCCATTAACCGAGCATCTTGACAGAACTCGCTCATAGGATAGCTAGAGTTAATCCCTTTGTCCTTTGGAGGAAAACAAGAATCAAGGAATATTTAGAAATGTCTTCACTTAGGACATTGTTCCTTTTGAATTATTCTTTAGGAATTCATTTATTTAAATCTCTCTTTACACAATTCAATTTCTCACTGTTGAAGTATAAAGTGAGCACTAGTAATGAGAAACTGAAATTTGAGCGTATCTAGTTACATGCAGAGCAGAGCTGGGGGCTCCCCTGTGAGCGAGCACTTCATTCTGGGGAGACAGAATGTCTCGCCCGGAGAGTGAAGGACCCAGTGATTTGGGCTGTGTGTCTGATGCCCCTGCTCACTGCCTGGTCCCGGATGGGGAGGTCCCAGGAGGCTCTGATCTTGGTGCTCCATCACTGTGATCACTCACTTAGCACACACTCAGAGCAGCTTCAATTTCTACTTGCAGGAGCATATACTTTCCCTGCTCTGTCTTCTCCCTACTTGGTTTTTCTGGTGGGAGGGTGACCTAAGCATTCATGGCCAAGATGGAGGGGAACCTGATAGAATACTGGCTGGTAAGATGAGAAGCTCCGAGGGGCTTGATTCTCCCAATTGATATTCTTGCCATGTTGTTCTAAAGAAAGAAAAAAAAAAACTTGTGATTTAAAAAAATTCCCTTCTTCACCTAGAGTTAACTAAGTGAAGACCAAGTATTACTGATTCTACCAGATTCCCCCTTCCTTCCTTGGAATATTGCTTCCAACTTGGTTGCTGAGGGATAATGACAACATATTTTTGACTTCTGGTTCCATCTGAATGTCTTTTTAAACATTTTAATTTCAGTGTAACTAACATATGGTGTTATATTAGTTTCAGGGGTATAATATAGTGATTCAACAATTCTGTATATTGCTTACTGCTCAACATGATAACTAAACTCTTAATCCCCTTCACCTATTTTACCCATCCCCCACCCACCTCTCCTCTGGCAACCATCAATTTATTCTCTATAGTTAAGAGTCTGGGTTTTTTTTTTTTTGTCATTCTTTTTTTCTTCGTATGTTTGTTTTGTTTCTTAAATTCCACATGTGAGTGAAATTCTGTGGTATTTGTCTTTCTCTGACCGGCTTATTTCACTTAGTGTTATACTCTCTAGCTCCAGCCATGTTGTTGCAAATGGCAAGATTTTATTCTCTTTTGTGGCTGAATAATGTTCCATTATCCATTCATGATCAAATATAATGATATTTTATATCCACTATATATACAAAATTCCATACATGTATATCACATCTTCTTCATCCATTCATCTATTAATGGACATGTAGGCTGCTTCTATAATTTGGTTGTTGTAAATAATGCTGCACTAAACATAGGGGTTCATCTAGCCCTTTGAAATAGTGTTTTCACATTCTTTGGGTAATAAGTACCCGGCAGTGCAATTAATGGATCATAGAGTAGTTCTATTTTTAATTTTTCGAGCAAACTCCATACTGTTTTCCACAGTGGCTGCACCAGTTTGCATTCCTACCAACAGTACATGAGGGTTCCTTTTTCTCCACATCCTCACCAGCACTTGTTTCTTGTGTTTTAAAAATTTTATTTATTTTATTTTAGCCATTCTGCCAGGTGTGAGATGATATCTCATCGCGGCTTTGATTTGCATTTCCCTGATGATGAGTGATGTTGAGCATCTTTTCATGCATCTGTTGGTCATCTGGATGTCTTCTTTGGAGAAATGTCTGTTCATGTCTTCTGCCCATTGTTTCATTAGATTCTCTGGGTTTTTTTTGGTGTTGCGCTATATAAGTTCTTTGTAGATTTTGGATGATAACCCTTTATTCAATATGCCATTTGCAAATATCTTCTCCTATTCAGTCGGTTGTCTTTTAGTTTTTTTGGTTTTTACCTTTGCTGTGGAGAAGCTTTTAATTTTGATGTAATCCCAATCGTTTATTTTTGCTTTTATTTCCTTTGCCTCAGGAGACATATCTAGAAAAATGTTGCTATAGTTTATGTCAGAGAAATTACTTCCTGTGCTCTGTTCTAGGATTTTTATGGTTTCAGATCTCACATTTAGGTACTTAATCCAATTTGAGTTTATTTTTGTGTGTGGTGTAAAAAAGTGGTCCAGTTGCGTTCTTTTGCATGTTACTGTCCAGTTTTCCCAGGCCCATTTGTTAAAGAGATTGTCTTTTTACCACTGGATCTTCTTGACTCCTTTGTCAAAGATTAATTAATTGTGGGTTTATTTCTGGCTTTGTATTCTGTTCCATTTATTTGTGTGTCTATTCTTGGGCCAGTACCACACTGTTTTGATTACTACAGTTTTGTAGTATCTCTTGAAATCCTGGATTGTGATACCTCCAGTTTTGTTCTTTTTCACAATTTCTATGGCTATTTGAGGTCTTTTGTGGTTCTATAAAAATTTTAGGATTATTTGTTTTAGTTCTGTGAAAAATGCTGTTGGTATTCTGATAGGGATTGCATTAAATCTGTAGATTGCTTTGGGTAATTAGACATTTTAACAGTATTTGTGCTTCCAACCCATGAGCATGGAATGTCTTTCCATTTGTTTGTGGCTTCTTCAATCTCATTCATCAGTGTTGTATAGTTTTCAGAGTACCTTTCATTCCCTTGATTAAGTGTATTCCTATGTATTTTATTACTTTTTGTGCAACTGTAAATGAGATTGTTCTCTTAGTTTCTCCGTCTGCTGCTTCATTATTAGTGTATAGAAATGCCATGGATTTCTGTACATCAATTTTGTATCCTGCTACCTTACTGAATTCACTTATCAGTTCTAGTAGTTTTTGGTGGAGTCTTTATCATGTCATCTAAAAATAGTGTAAGTTTTACTTCTTCTCTACCAATTTGGGTGACGTTCAGTCCTTTTTGTTGTCTGATTGCTGTAGCGAGGACTTCCAGTATTATGTTGAATAAAATTGTGAAAGTGATCATCCTTGTCTTGTTCTTGACTGCAGAGGAAAAACTCTATTTTTCCCCAGTGAGGGTGATGTTAGCTGTGGGTTTTTCATATATGACCTTAATTATGTTGAAGTATGTTCCCTCTAAACCTACTTTGTTGAGAGTTTTTATCATGAAGGGATGTACTTGGTCAGATGTTTTTTTCTGCATGTATTGAAGTGATCATATGGTCTTTATCCTTTTCCTTGTTAGTGTGCTATGTCATTTTGATTGATTTGTGAATATCGAACCACTCTTGCATCCTGGAAACAAATCCCAGTTGATTGTGGTGAATGACTTTTTAAAAATGTACTCTTGGATTTGGTTTGCTAATATTTTGTTGAAGATTTTTACATCTATGTTCACCAGAGGTACTGGCCTGTAATTCTTTTTTTTTTTTTTTTGTAGTGTCTTTGTCTGGTTTTGGTATCAGGGTAATGCTGGCCTCATGGAATACATTTAGAAGCTTTCTTTCCTCTTCTATTTTTCAGAATAGTTTGAGAAAATAGGTATGAACACTTCTTTAAATGTTTGATAGAATTCACTTGTGAAGGCATCTGGTCCTGGGCTTTTGTTTGTTGGGATTTTTTCTTTCTCTCTTTTTTTTTTTTTACTGATCGAATTTCGTTGGTAGTAATTGGTCTGTTCCACCTGAATGTCTTTTAGCTATCTTATTAAGGGCTCTCTATATCAGTTTCTTACTCTGTAAAATAGAAGATTTAATTTCTGGGCCATCTTTTCATAGAATGAACCAATTCTGAGGCCACTGTGTGTATGTATTAGAATTGGAGGCTATAACATAAGAGACTGTTAAAAACTGAGAACAAACTGAGGGTTGATGGGGGGTGGGAGGGAGGGGAGGGTGGGTGATGGGTATTGAGGAGGGCACCTTTTGGGATGAGCACTGGGTGTTGTATGGAAACCAATTTGACAATAAATTTCATATATTAAAAAAAAAAGAATTGGAAGCTATGTTAAGTCTAAACACATTGCTTGATTCACAAGCTGTATGTTCAGTTCTAGATGACACACAATTTAAGGAATGTCAGGACACATGTAGTCACTGCATTTTCCTACCAAGCCTGGATTCTTTTTATCTTGGAGTCCCAGGTAATCCCTACCAACTGATCAGAGTTGTTTCATAGAGTAGGACCTATTTGGTATTCTTAGTCTAGGGGATTAACGAAAAGGAGGTCTTCTTTGACCTGGAGAATCTTAGAAGCTGGATTGATAGATGAAGCCTGCGTGAGTTGAGGAGGATCTGAAGAAATCCACAATGAACATATAAAGACTTGGGAGGTTGTGGGGCGTAAACTAACACTCCTGTAGGAAAAAAAAATGATCTGACTTGGAGGATTTAGGTGGCTGACTTAACTGAAATGTTTAAGATGGTTTGGCGTTGGATTGAGGGAGGGCCAAATGACCTCCCAGACAGGGAAAGCTGTAGCAGGAAAGAGCCCTTGGGGGGATGAGTGTTAAGATAGAACATATAACACTATGTAACTTCAAAACACATAAATCAGATGGATCTATTTTGAATGTTACTAAATTAAAAGAATATGCTAGATTTATCTATATTAAATGCTTATTTAATTCTAGACTAAATATAAACTTATTCTCACACTGTTGAAAGAGCTTCTGGCCAATGATACAGGTGGAATTTCCCAGCTGGGTATCAGAATAATATAGAGCAAAGAGTAATGGGCCTTGAGTTGGAATTGAAGGAAAGCTGGAAGACACCTGGTGTGTGCAGTTTACACATGTCATTCAATTGATTACTTATCTGTCAAATATTTGACTGCCCCTGTGCCAGGTGCAGGGATAAAAAGAGGAACAAGGTAGGGGCCTTTCTCTGAGACTGTCTTAGTCTAGTGGGGTAGGTAGACTCATAAATGGACCAATGTAATTTTAAGTGTGTGTGACAGGAAAAGCCATGCTTCCAATGTTTCTCCTTTCCACTGACACCACTACCACAGTCACAACACTTTTGACACCAGGTGTGGGAGTTTTCTCCACCAAGTTGGGTATCCTATAATTTCACGTCATCCTGACACCATCTACCTGGAGAGCGTCAGATCCCACAGGCTAAGGGCTCAAGTGTACAAGACCTTTCCCTCTTCAGGCACTAGTCCCAAGGCCAGCTGGTCACCCGTGCTTCTGACATATCAGCTATAAATCAGAGGTTCTTACCACCGCCTCCTTGGGTTCAGTTAATTTGCTAGAGGGGCTCACAGAACTCAGGAAAACAGTTTCCTTACTGTCTATGTTTATTATAAAAACCCATGATAAAGGATACAGATGAACATCCACATGGAAGCGATGCATAGGACAAGGGCACAGAACTTCGATGCCCTCACTAGGCATGCCGCTCTCCCCAGATCTCCATATGTTCTCCAACCTAGAAGCTCTCTAAGCCCAATCTTTTTGGGATTTTTATGGAGACTTCATCACATTTCCAGCCCTTTCCCCATCTCTGGAGAATGGGGGTGGGGATTCTAACCATGGCTTGGTCTTTTTGGAGATCAGCCCCCATCCAGGAGCCCACCAAGAGTCCCCTCATTAGAACAAAAGACACTCCTATCATTCAAGAAACTCCAAGGGACTTAGGAATTACAAAGGAACTCTGTGACAGAAATGGGGAACAGATACCAATACATGCATTTTTCTGTGATGTCACAAAGTGGATTGTGAGCAATGAGAAGGACATATTATGGGAATATAAACTTCTCTAATGGTTCCATCAGTTCCGTGTGGGTAAATGGTACTATCCCCATTTTACAGTTGAGGATGTCTATGCTCAGAGAGAGCTGAGGCCATTCAAGGCCACTTTGCAATCCGTCATAACTGGGAACTGACGCTTAACCTGAAGCTCTTTCCTAGAGGGGGTCATTTGAACCCTCACGAGAGGCCTGGATTCAGGTCTAGCTGGGTGATTAGCAACCCAAGATAGCTCAAGCATGTCATTTCACCTCAGTGGGCTGCAGTTCCCCCTGTGTAGCCAGAGGAGCTGAGATAGGAGGCTCCTTCCACTTCTGGCATGGGTGTGACTTGATGACTTGCCTGTAGTCTTCAGATTTGACCTCCATTTAGCTCTGCTGGTGAGGAGATATTATGGATCAACCATATACTACATAGACAGTTTCTCTCTGCTCAGACACCTGATAGTTTGTCTCATAAATTGCCTTGTGGAACGTGCAAAGACAGTTGCCTTTGGTGAGAGGTCCAGTCCAGGCTCATTCACTTTCTTGCCTTGCTCTACTAGTATGTAAATTGGAGATAAAAATACCAGATTCTGGAAGTTTAAACTGCTTATGAGTTAAAGCTTTATAGCTTTATGTTTCTTTTCTACATTCTGTCCTTTTTTTTTTTTTTTTGGCTTGGGGTTTGCCCTTATTGAGAGCTTTTGGTTTAGAATGTCGTATCTTTGCGCCTGGAGAAATGGGACTTTTTAATGTAATAGCAGAATACACCACAGGTGGCTCAGGACAATGGATCACACTTTCCCCTTAGGACTCAGGTTGTAATTGGGGTTATAAATTAATTGTAACAAGGTGTCAGAAAATCTTTCACAAATAAGCACGACAAACTTAACCCATTGAATTACAGAAAGTTTAAATCAGATCCCGGAAATGACAGATTCTGTGTCCTAGCTGAAATCTAAACTTGTGTGCACATGTTTGCGTGACGGCAGTCCCAGCTGGCAGGAACTTGAAACACAACCAAATATGCCACCTTAACCAAGAAATACAACAGGCTGCTTATTGGGGTCATTTGAAAAGAGACTATATAACCATTTTCTGATCTCTCTGATATATATTTCTACAAATAACACTAGGGAGAAGTGAAAACTGTTTTATGGTTCATAAGGAATCAACTCCATGAAACATGAGTTTCAGATGGGGCTGGCCTACACATGTCTGAATCCCTGTAGAATCTTTAAAAATAAGCATATGCTTCCCTAGCATTATCAGAGGTCTCTGATCTGCTCTGTGTTCGATTCTCCTTCCTTTCTCCAACTACTCATAGAAGACAAAGACAGCCAAAGAAAATCAAGCCAGTTCCACATTTGCTGCACTTACTCTTCCTCTCTGATTAAACATATTTTCCTAAATATCCCCTCTCCTCTTTTGGTTTGGCCAGGATGGACCTACGATGAAAACGCCAACTCATTTTAAAGGGAAAGTAGGGCCATAAATGGTAGTGTGGTGTTGTGGAAAGAATACGAATGGCTTTGTAGCTGTGCCTGTCCTAAAATCTTAGTTCCTCTGTCTTCTATTTGTGGGGTCCTCTGCATGCTACAGAGTATGTCTGTGCCCCTATTCCCACATCTGCTCATTGGGAAAGGTAAAAACTAGTTGGTAGGGTTGATGTGAGCATTAAAGAGTGTTGTAAATCATGTAATCAGGAGTTATTTTTTTGAGTTGCCCTATCCTGAAAGTTCTGAGGGTTGTCTACAATAAAAAATGGCAGCAAGAAGGGGAAAGGGGCAGAAATGCTGGAAAATGGTCATTAGTAGGATTAAATTAACTAGCCCCCATGTGACTGAGGATGACCTTGTGTTATAACATAACCTAGTTATGTTAACCTAGTCTCCAGGGTGACTGTTGAACAAAACTCTGTTGAGCAAAACCCTCTACTGGTTTTTGATGAATACACGGTGGGATTAAAAAAACAAACAAACATGTATCTCTGCTTCTTTAAACCACTAGCATTTTGATGTTGGCTTATTGCAGCAGAACCTAGCTTATCCTGATGGACATCATTCCTCTTCAGATTACTGAATTTCTCTTTTGTGAAACTCAGATATCTCCATGGTAAGACCATATTCACTGTCTTTCAAGTTTCTGCTTAAAAACTCTACAGTTATTGTTTGGAACAGTAGCATCAGATTTAGTAGTGACATGCCCAAGAGAGCTTTTCTTAACTGCAACATCTCTTTCATTATTTGGTTTCAACAATGTTGACTTTTTGGCCGGTGCTTGCTCTGGAGAGGCCAATGTTCTCTGAAAAGACACCATATTCTGACTTCACTTGTTAATGACCCTCAGCTTTGTATCTCTGGTCTGAATCTTTTCTCTGAAGTGCAGATTTGCTGTCCAACAGCTGTTTGATGATGCTGCTTGGATATTAGCCATCTCCCATTTAGCTCGGCTGAAGCACTATTGTTTCCTGATTTGTACCCCAGCTACTCTGCACTTGCTTTCCGCTATCATTCAAGTGAAATCTCGATTCCTAACCCTGGCCCACAAGACCGTGCCTGCCTCTTTCATGCCTTCATCCCCTGTTCCTCCACCTAGGGTACTTGGGCCCAGTCACATGCATTTTGCTTCTGATCCTTAGACAGCCATTTTTCTCTCTAGCCTCTGGCCCTCTGCACTTGCCAGGCCCTCTGCTTGGATCCTCTGGAACAATCTTTTTCTCATTACTAAGTTCTTTTTAGGTAAGTCTCCTTGCCACCTTAGCAAACACACTTGTTAGTACCTTATAAGACAGGAAATTATCTTACATATTTGATTAAGTGTTTTACTCTCTGCCTCCTCATTCTCCCTTAGAACATAAGCTGACTGAGGGCAAAGACTCTCTGTTGGTTTTGCCCTGCATCCCCAAGGCCATAATAGTGCTTTCCTAGAACACAGAAGGCACTAAGTAACTAGTGGTGATGTAGGCTGGAGTGGGCATGGGAGTGGGGCTGTGCTGAAATTAGGTGTTTATGTCCCTTTCCCCCATGAACTCTTGAAGGCAAGGGCTATTGTCTGAAGTATAGTAAGAGTTAGTGAACTTAATTAATGATAGTTCAGTCAGTTAAAGGAATGCCTCTAAGTCACTGAGCTAAGTCATTGGCATGAAATGAATTTCATCTCTGCCTTCCCCCAAGACTCCAAGGACCCAACCACAGTCTGTGGTATGCCTTCTATGTGCCACACACTGTGAGAAGCACTTTCTCTCAGTTCACTCCCACACTTGCTCTATGCTGCCATATGACATGTTTTCCCAAATATTTCCTGCTCCTTCTCTTCCAGGAACATGGTATCATTATACTCCCTGGCCCCCTTACTGATGGATGGAGACTTATGACTAGTTTTGACTAAGAAACTTCGAGCTAGGGTGACATGCACCACTTCTGGGGGAGAGCACTTGATTGTCACTGAGAAGCCCTACTGAACTCATGTTCCCTCTGGCGTGGCCTCCCCAAATGGCTGGCAGGTAGGCTGCCCTGTCAACCTGGGTTCCTGAAGGACATGAAAAGCAAAGCTCCCTTGCTGCCTCCTGACGGGCATGTTATGTGATCAAGAAGTACCTTTTTGTTGTCCAGGATGTGGAGAATTGGGGACTATTTGTTACTACAGCATAACCTAACACATTCTGACTGAGAGATGAGTTACGATGGTCCCATTTTGCAGATGAGATACTTCATATTCAGGGAGGTAACTTTCCCAGAGACACACAGCTGGCAAGTGGGGCACTCATCCAGACAATACTATTTTTAACAGATATATAATTTAGCCAGTGTAAGCTTTACTAATTGATTTTTCAAGGTATCTCATGTGTCTTTAGTTTCTCTACATCAGTCTTAATCTGACTCAAATCCCCTGTCACATGTGGTGGTAGAAAACTCAGTCTCACCTGGTCATTTTTGGGTCTGGTTTTTCTTCCTTAGACTTTTAAGAGTAGCCCGGGTATCATCCCTGGAACACACAGCTTTGGGAGATCTAGTCGACCTCATGGTTACTCCTACTGCACTGCATGGTCCTGACACACCTGGAGGTTTTATTGATTCAGTGGCATACTTAGATGTAGGAATCAGCTCAGTCCTGGGTACACCTGAGTCTCAATAGCTACATCCCTCAGAGGTCCTGCTACCTTTCCCACTCCTAGGACTCAGAAGGAGACTCTTTACATTTTCACTACCCTGGGCATCATAGATCTCTGGACTCCTGCCTCTGTTTTTCCTTCTCTCTCTGACTCCCTTCTTTCCTTCCTTCTTTCCTTCCTTCCTTCCTTCCTTCCTTCCTTCCTTCCTTCCTTCCTTCCTTCCTTCCTTCCCCAATATTTTTTGAGTGACTACTATAATCAGGCACTAGCCTTTGTGTTGGGGACAGAGAGGTGAAACAGACAAAAACTCTTGCCCTCAGGATGTTCAGTGACAGAGAGTCATTGAGAAATTGACCACAAATACAATAAATGAATTATATGGAAGCTTGACAGAGTTTGGAGCTATAGAGAAAGCAAAGTAGGGAAGAAGGGTGGGTGGTATTGGGAAGAGGTCAGGGTGAGCCTTGTATTTTCCCCAGAGGCAAAACAAATGATAAAACAAGCTGGTGGCTATCTGGAGGGAGAGAATCCCTGGCAGAGGGCAATGGGCACGTCACTGCTGAGGGCGAAACGTCCTGCCTGGTGTGTGCCTGGAACAGTGGGGGCCTGCAGTGGAGACGGGCAGATGGCACTGGGGCAGATCGAGCCTCACTTCTTGCTTGGAGCGAGATGGAAGCCACGTGAGGAATCTGGCTGGCAAATGGTGTGATCTGATTTTCCTTCTAAAATGCAGGCAGGGAGACCACTTAGGATGCTATTTCAATAATAGTTTCTTTCCCGTATTGGAGCACCTCCCTCCTCTGTCTCTCTGTTCAGGCAACACCCCTACCTCTTCCAGTGTGCTTCTCCCTGCCTCCTCTTCTTTGCTCAGGGAAGGCTGACTGCACTTATCTGGATGAAGACAACTCCTTGGAAGACAGAAGGACCTCAGTACATGCCAGCACCTTCTGAATTGGTCTGGCCCCTGAAGTTAGGGGACACAGAGGCTCAGCTGATCTTGGAGGGGAGGGAACAGTGCAAAGACCAAAAGAGAGATAGTATCTGAATATTTTATGAATACTTCATTGCAGCAAACAGCTATCATCTCAATAAATATCCTGCCCCATAGGCGTTAAGTGTTAGCAGGTGCTTAAAGTAGGTTGGAGTACATGAGAAGGCAGAAGGCGAGGTCAGGAAGAAAAAAGCATGGGAGTGTGTGCATATGTGTATAGGTGGGAGGGGGACATCTTCTAGCAATTAAGGTGAAATTTCTGGGGGCAGGAAGAGGCAGAGGTAAAGCCCTTCAGATGGTGCTGCCACATAAAATATAGAACATCCCGTTAAAGTTGCATCTTAGATACACAATGAACAGTTTTCAAAAAAGTGAGTATGTCTCAGATCTTACATGGGACATGTAGCACGGGACATGGGACATACACTGAAAATATTTTTTTTAAAATTTTTTTAACATTTATTTTTGAGACAGAGACAGAGCATGAATGGGGGAGGGGCAGAGAGAGAGGGAGACACAGAATTGGAAGCAAGCTCCAGGCTCTGAGCCATCAGCTCAGAGCCTGACGCAGGGCTCGAACTCACGGACCGTGAGATCGTGACCTGAGCTGAAGTCAGACGCTTAACCGACTGAGCCACCCAGGCGCCCCTGAAAATACTATTCATTGTTTTCTAAGTTCAGATTTCACTGGCCATACTGCATTTGTATTTGCTAAATCTTACAACTCTGATCTCAGATGAGTTTTGAACGTAGCCATGGTTGAAAACCGTTGCTTGAGTCCCCAAAGATGTGTGTTCTCTGGACAAAGAAGTGGGGAAGAGGAGGGTGAGATCTTTGGTGGAGGAATGCTATGTGAACAGTGGCAAGGCTTGCGATAGCCTGGCCCACTTTGTGCTGAGAGAAGGAGTGCATCATGGGAAGTCTCCTCGCCAAGTGCCTAATGTGTAAAATGTGAGTCAGAACCATTGGTTTACTTCTTTGTTACCTTCTTTCCATCCTGGAGAAAGATGTATTTGTCACTGATTGCGGCTACTATCAATCATGGCGTCATTTATTTCTCTTTACATTGGATTTTTCAATTTAATTCCATAGCTGGGATGTAGTTATTTCACGAAAAAAAAAAAAAATCATCCCTCTTTTTCCTCCGGGCCCTCAGATGGTGTATCATAAATTAAACATTCACATAATCCCTGTTGACACAAAAGGGAAGTTTTGGACTCAAAAGACCCCAAGCTGAGAAAACGAGACTAACGATGAATGGGGTGTCTCCCTCTCTGTTATCGCAGGCAGGGTCTCCTAGGGCTATTTATTGCTGAGGGGTGCAAACAGCCATACTTCAGGCTGGTCAAGATTGTCCACCTACCAGGGAGCCCATTCCTAACACACGTTTCAGATGCTTCCTGCGCAGAACATTTGTCCTTTTAATACTTGACCTACAGCACACATGTGTGATGACTCTCATCTATTACGTGTTTCGGCTTCATGGACTTTTCTTTGCTCCAGTGGAAACTATTTTAATGGACTTTCTTTGGACTCATGAAAATACTCAGAGTTTGGAGGAAAGTCCCTGAAGGGTCTGCTGCCTTAAATTCTTCACACTATAAGGAAATTGGGTTTTGCACATCTTCCAGCTTGCTCTACTTTGGCTGGGTAAATATTTATTGAATACCTTCCAGGTGTGAGCCCCTGGCCTTGGGAGGCAGCCGGGGATGGGGGGAAGGACGTGGCACTTACATTTCACAGACAGGGATTCAAATTCAGGTTTCACAGACACTTCCTTGGACACTACCTCGCTTCCAGTGACAGGATATCAGCCCTAATTCTATTTTTTTTTTAACGTTTATTTATTCTTGAGACAGAGAGAGACAGAGCGTGAACAGGGGAGGGGCAGAGAGAGAGGGAGACACAGAATCCGAAACAGGTTCCAGGCTCTGAGCTGTCAGCACAGAGCCCGACGCGGGGCTCAAACTCACCGTGAGATCATGACCTGAGCCGAAGTCGGACGCTTTAACCGACTGAGCCACCCAGGCGCCCCAGCCCTAATTCTAGTAGTGATGCTCGTACTAGACCACTGCTAATGTGACTCCTTATACTAAGCCTGAGGCCAGTTGCAATAGTGACAATGCTTGCAGTAGTGATACCCATTCTAATACTGTGTATCAGTCAGGGTTCTCCAGAAAAGCACAACCAAGAGGGGGTGTAGATAGAAAGAAAATAATTTATTTTAAGGTATGGGCTCTCAGGATTATGGAGACTGGCGAGTCCGGAATCTACAGGGTGGGCCAGCAGGCGAGAGTCTCAGGAGAGGCTGATGCTGCAGTCCAAGTTCAAAGGCCATCTGCTGGTGGAATTCTCTCTTGCTCAGTGGAAGGTTAGGCTTCATTGCAGTTAGGCTTTCACCTGATTTGAGGGGACCCACACCATTATGAGGGGAATTCTGCGTGACTCAAAGTCCACCGATGTAAGTATTCATGTCATCCAAAAATACCCTCCCCAAAACATCCAGAATAGTGTTTGACCAAATATCTGGGGGGTGCAGCCCAGCCAAGGTGACAGGTACAAGTAACATATTGGTAGTGATCCTAATATTAAAAGGTACTAATATTAAAATGCATCATATCAGGGTTCTACCAGAGAAACATAACCAGTGGGAAATGTGTGTGTATCTCTCTATCAATCAGTGTATGGATATATAAATATATATAGAGAGAGACTTAGTCCTAAGACCTGGCTTATCGTGAAGGCTGGCTGTCCAAGTCAGAAGCCCATAGGCTGGCCATCAGGAAGTACATGCTGGGACTCCCAGGCAGAAGGCTGTTGCTGCAGTCCATAGATGGGATTTCTTCTTCTTCTGGGAAGTCTCAGTTCTACTCCTCAGACCTTTCAACTGGCTGGAATCAGACCATCTGGATTATCAGGATAACCTCCTTTACGTAAAGGCAATTGGTTATGGATGTTAATCACATCCACAAAACACAGTTGGACACACGAAACTGACCATCGCAAAAGATATGTAGCCATAAGCACCTGACTTGGCGCATAATGTGTCCAGTCGTTTCTAGCTAGGGCGGTGAGAGATTCAAAGGCAAACTATGTATTAATCCTGATACTAAGAAGCTTATGATATAGTAGAAAGATATGGCTAGACTCAAGTATTTATATGACAAGGGAATAAGCAAAACAACTTACATTTACCGAACCATTAGGATGTACCAGGCGCTGTGTTAAGAGCTTCACATACATTTGTTGGCGTCCCGTTAACACTGTGAGATAAATATTATGATTTGTATTTTTTAGTGGAGGACACTGAGTCTCAGAAGGTTTCAGTTATTTGCTTAAGATCACACAGCTAACAAGTCCCAGAGTGAGGATGGCCGCCTGCTACAAGCCAGCAGTCTCAGCCGAGATAGAAGTAAGTTCGGTGGGAGGGGAGCAGAGGACGTGTGCAGCGGAGTCAGAGACGGGGAGAGTCCTGGGGATCAGTGGTGTCAAACCAGGGCTGCCAGAGAACCAGGTTGGTAGACCTGAGGATGAAGGGCTGAGAGAAAGCAGGTGATCCAGAAGAAGGGAAAGACCTGGAAAGCGGATACATACATGGGGCCCAGGGGTGGTGTCCTCCATTAAGGGTCCGTGAGAGAGGAGACAGATGCTCAGACACGGCAAAGCGGTGGAAGCCATCAAACTCGGGACATCTTTGGCTTGAGTGGATTTCCCAGGAAAACCACTAAAGATGCTGAGTTTGATTTCTGGGTTAACAATGGCCCTCCAGCCACCCCCTCTCCCCCCCGCCCCCCACCAAAGCATGAGTAGAACCAGGAGCTCAAGAGGCAGAAACCATCAGTGATACGGTCAATTAACATTAATGGTAGTAGTGAGAAGAGCAAGAAGGGAAGGGAAGGGGGAAGAAGGAGAGAGAATTCTGAGAAGGTCACTTTTCTTCGCAGAGCCTGTCACTCTTGTGGCTCATTTGTAGGAAAGTGAGCTTATGGGCGGTGCTCAAGTAACTTTTTGGGACACGTTCTCATTGTTTTCTTAAGTCCCGAAGCCATGAGGAAAATCACGGAGGAGAAATGGAGGGATTGAATATCTGAAAGCAGCAAGTCCAACTTGGCTGGGGCATTTTTTTGGGTGCAAAATTTATAAAATGCCTTGAAAGTATTTTCCACGGCACATTCAGTGACTTCACTCCGCCTCGCTTAGACGGTCTATTTTGGTTTCGAGTTCATAAAGCCCCTTTCTCTCCCCCTCGTCTCCCTGCTCAGGGTTCACGTCCAGATAAAACAGCTAACTCAAATATGGTGTAAAAATACAAGCCCCTTTTAGCCTGGCTTTTCATGCTGCGCCCCAAAGTGTCCCTGCGTGTTGAAAGTGAGAAGGGGCGGGGCCGGGTGGGGCGGGGGGGGGGGGGGAAGGTGTTTTTCCAGCTCCAGTTCTGAGAGCGGGCACCTTCTGGAGCCGGGAGCCCGAGCCCCTGCGCCCTTGCTGCCGTGGAAATCACTCAGGGTGATGCCCGCATGCAGCGGTCGCTTGAGAGCTGGAAAACCTGCCAAAGTCAGCAGCTGGAGTAAGTTGAGTAAATCAAGTTAAGAGGGAACGGGACAAGATTTTGGAAAAGGAGAGAATGCATGGGTCAAACCATTAACCAGGCCTGCAGGGTTAAGATGATGAGATATAAATGGACTGGTATTTCCTGGGTTTAGAACAGGAAGTCTGGATGGGATTTATATCTGGTCCTCTGGCTCTGCTGCTCCCGGGAGCCTTCTTTCCCAGCCGCCCGCCTGCCCAGTGGGCCTCAGGTGTGGGGCATTGAGAGCAGGATGGGGCACACGCCAGAAAGCTCTGGGTTTTGCAGCTATAAATACATTTATCCAGCCCGTCATCCTCAATTAATGCTGGAGTGTTCACAATACAGCGCTCTTCCCACGGGCTGCATCGAAGACCACGCAGACCTCCCCAAACTCTCCTTTCTGGACTTTTAAAACGTTTTCTCTTCTCATCCTGACAGATACCTGGGGCACAGATTCCCTGCCTCTTTTGGAACCGTGATAGTCACAAATAACCGCCATGGGGGACTGGGTGAAAAGGGGATTGTGCCTCCAGGCAAGTCCGGATATTGATTTGGTCTCTGGGGATCCCTGTCTCTCACCGGGCTTTGCTGGCTCAGGTTGATGGAGGAGCTTTGCCCCAGTGTGTGATGTGATCTGGAAGGGTGACCTGGAGGGTCCTTCTGTCCCAGTCTGTTGTTGTTGTTCTATTTTACCTTCCAAGCGCCCTGCGAGAGAGGGAGTAGTGGTTATTTTTTTCGTCTTACAGATAAGAGAAGTGAGGCTCAGAGTGCTTAAGTGGCTCACCCATGGCCATGCAAGCCATGTGTATCAGATGCAACACTGTGAGGTTGGTACAGTAATCCCCATTTTACAGATGAAGAAACCAGGGCTTTGAGACCCTAGCAAGGTAATACAAGGACACCCAGTGAGTGAGGGGTGGGTGGAGCTAGTCTTAAATACAGATCTGTCTCATTCCATGACATCGATGACCTCCACCTGCTCTGAAGCCCTGTCCTCCCCACTGCTGTCCCTGTAAAGTCCCCTAGAAAATGCCTGGTGGGACTTTGAGAGTTGGATAAGATGGCTGCTGCCTCCCCTGTCCACACCCCACACACAGAATTGTTCTATCCTCTGCCTCTCACGATCATTCTATCCATGTATTCGTCTATCCATCCATCCTTCCTTCCTTCCTTCTTTCCTTCCTTCCATCCATTTATCTATCCATCCTTCTATCCTTCCTTCCTTCCTTCCTTCCTTCC
>NW_024412376.1:159406659-159410473 GCF_014898765.1 Herpailurus yagouaroundi
TCCTTCCTTCCTTCCTTCCTTCCTTCCTTCCTTCCTTCCATCCATTTATCTATCCATCCTTCTATCCTTCCTTCCATCCTTCCTTCCTTCCATCCATCCATCCTTCCTTCCTTCCATCCATTTATCTATCCATCCTTCTATCCTTCCTTCCTTCCTTCCTTCCTTCCTTCCTTCCTTCCATCCATCCATCCATCCTTCCATCCATCCACTCAAATAATTGCCCAGTGCTTATTGTGTCGGGACCCGAGCAGGGTGCTGGGGACACACCTGTGAATAAGCTCCAAACTTGGGAACCATCCTGGATCCCCACTTTTCCTTATTCTCAATATCTCCATGCCTGGTCCATTACTGATCCTTTCAGCTCCACCTCTGGCCATTCCTTCTCTCCCCTCCATGGCACCATCCTATCCTAAGACCCTGTCTTCTCAGAGATTACTTCCTGTTTTTTTTTTCCTGTGCTCACTACTCCATTCCCCATGCAGCAGCCAGAGTGGGTTTTTTAGAAAGCTAGATCAGATCGCTTCACTCTCCTGCTTCAAATATCCCAATGGCTTTTCGTGGCACTTGGAAAAAAAGACAAACTCCTTACCACAGTGGGTAAGACCTTTCATAATCTGGCCCCCATCAGTCTCTGACCTCATCTTCTACCATTGTTGCTCATTCTTTCCTTCTTCCAGCTCCAACCACACTGGCTTTACATATGTTCTCCCTACACCCAAAAGTCACTCCTGCTTCAGAGCTTTGGCCCGGTATCCCTCTGCCTGGAAGGCAACATCCTGGAGCTGGCTTCCTCCCATCAGTCCTGTCTCAGCTGTGGTGTTGACTCTTTCTCAAAGCCTTTCTTGGCATCCCATGGAAGGAAAACGCCCTATCTGTCTCCATCACATTCTTCTATTTTAATTCCCTGCTATCACCTATCACTCTCTAGTAACGTTTGTAATTTGTTCATTTTCTCTCTCTACCATTGGCATGCAATCCCACGACTATCTCTTCTCCACTGTTATGTTCTCAACACTTTAAACAGGGCTTGCATGAGGTAGGCACTCAGCAAACATTTGTTGAACCAATAATATGGATAGATATGATCCCTGCCTTTATAGAGCTTCCAGTCCAGTGTGTGTGTGTGTGGGGGGGAGATGAAAACCTTTAAGTGTATGTTAATATTACCAGATGCCTAATGGCTCACATGATTTCGGAATCCTCTCCCTAATTCTGCCTGCCATGTTCAGCAGCTGCCCTTTATGTCTGGGGTCCATGCTGACTCACGTGCCCTCTGTCCACACTTCAGGAGAGAGAGGTCAGAGCACAATTGTTCAAGAAATGTTTTCATTGGTCCATCATTGGGAGAGACTTCTGGGGATCACAAAACTTTATTTCATTTTATTTCATTTCATTTATTATTTATTTTTTCATGGGGAGAGGGGCAGAGAGGGAGAGAGAGAAAATCCCAAGAAGGCCCCTCCCTGTCAGTGCAGAGCCTGATGCGGGCTTGATCCCACACCATGAGATCATGACCTGGACCAAAATCAAGAGTTGGATGCTTAACTGACTGAGCCATGCAGGCACCCCTAAGGACGACAAAATTTTAGAATGAAGGCTTCTGTTATCCCTGCTCTGCAGGACATTGAAGACCTGAACCTTGTGTCTTTTGTGAGCTTTCATTGAAGAGTTCCAGTTCTGGACTCTGGAGTCTAACTGGCTGCGTCTGGCATCTTTTCCGTTTTTGAACTAAGATGTATTTGTTTCAAAAATTTTGGAATATCTAGTCAAGCGTAGAGAAGAATATAAAATTACTCGAACTCCTAAACATCAGATATAAAGGCTATTAATACTTTGGTGTTTTCTCTTCCTGTATTTTTGGTACACTGTGTACAAATCCATTCATCTCTATCTGTCCACCTAGAACTTTTCACAAATTTGGGACCGTGGAGTAAACATAAAGTGGCATGTCTGCAGAATAGGAAGAATCCATGAGGAGAGACAGACAAGGGATATGGGACCCTGTAAACTTCCATGAGAAGGTGGGCTTTTGTGCTAAGGGCGATGGAAAGGCACTGGAGAATTTTAAGAAATGGAGTGCCGTGATGCGGTACGATTCATGCTTTGGGCAGACCACCCTTTATGTTCTGCCCACACAGAGGCAGGCAGGAAGTTGGGGGGCTGTGTCAGTGACACAGGTACAAGATGGGGGTGGGTGCAGAACAGGGAGACAGATGAGAGTGGCAGGGTGTCGAGGACCTGCCACTGGCTTGGGTATTAGGATGTGGAAGGAAGGGAAGGATTCTTGTACGAGCGAGGCTTTCACATACTGTTGCCCTAGGTATCCATACTATTTTAAGAATGGCATCTGGTTAAAGACACATTCAAAGGCATCAGAAAGGGTTTATGAACCTAACAGACAAGGCTAGAAACCGGGCTGCAATAGCATGATATATTGCCATGATTAATTGCTTTCATAAGAAGAGATGATGATTATTTGATCACTTCATCTCAAGGAGGGGGAGGTGCCCAGGTGTCAGTGAGTTTCCTTCTGTCTGAACAAGAATGATTAACTTCAATTATGGCTGCCTTTGGAAAACTGTGCAGGTCTTTTAGCGCGTTTTAAAGTATTTCATTTAGACATTTTGGAAAAACATACATCTCTATTCATAGCAATGGTTACTGTTCTGATTTATAAGTCCTGCTCCACTGTAAATCATTCAAAACTCAAAAATTAAATTTTATGGCATAACACTTTGATGGCTCTATGCCTGAGCAAAGGGCAGGAGGAATGCAATTTTTATTACTACCTATTGCGATCGGACCTCTTTTCATTATGTCTTTTTTTTTGTTTTTGTTTTTTTTTTTTACATAGAGCAGATGGTTCAGGTCCCATACATAGAGAGAGAAGTACACTAATGCTCTGTTAAGAAAAACATTCAAAACTTGACTTTAAAAAAGTGGTATGCTTTTCATCATAAGTTCAATCTTATTTAGTTTTAGAATTATGTATCCTAAGCTTGCTAAAAATTAAAATAAATTCCCATGTCTGAAGCGTAGATGGATGTCTGTGGGGCTTGGTCATTTAATTGCCTTAGGTGCAATCATGATTATTCAGTTATACTCACACGAGCAGGAATGGGTCCTCATACAAATGTGCTTGCTCTGTCTGACACTGCTCAATTCCGTTTTGTATATTTTCCCCCTCTCTCCTAGGGGGATGGGATTAATTTGGTTTCTTCATTTGGGGGGATGGAAAGAAGCCACATCTACTAAGTGACCACTGTGTTACAGGGCCTGGGTGCTCTTATGCACGTTGGTTGAATCTTCTCTATAATCCTTCCTAGTTCTAGTTTTGCAGATGATAAAACAGACTCAAAGAGGTTCGGAGACAGAGTGTCACACAAATTCCAAATTATGGAGTTAGGATTCGAACTCAGACCCCTTTGGGGCCATGCTGTGCTTTTTCCTCTTCACCCCAGGGAAAAGTGAAATGTGTCCTTGTAGCCTTTGTTCTCATGCACAGCTGAAGACAGCACATGTTTCTGCTTATTGGCCTGACACATAATATTTGACGATTCCTCCCTTTGAAGAGTTTTAAGTGTTATTTATTATCCAAGTAGTTAGCAAGAAAAGGAAAACTGGAAAAAAAAAAAAGGGCATTTAATAAGTATTCACTGAGCAAGTTCTGGGCATCAAGCTCGTTGCTAGGGAAGGGTTCCCAGGGGTGAGTAACAAGGGTTCTAAACAGTCCCTGCTTCCAGGAGCCTGTCAGAGGAAGCACTGAATGCAGAGAAAGTTCTGTGACAGAGGCTAGGTGCCAGGGGAAGATGGA
>NW_024412376.1:159410483-159420877 GCF_014898765.1 Herpailurus yagouaroundi
CCCTTGTCTCAGAACAGAAGGTAGCTCAGAGCTTGGGGACTGGACTGGGGATTCTCTCCTGGGGGTACGTGGGTGTCTAGCGAAGCAGGTTCATCTGGTGAGCATTTGGGTCAGCCACCAGGGGAGTCTGAGTCCCAGCAGCTGGGGCTGACCCAGAGACCCAGTGAATGGCATGAGTTTACCCAGTCTTGGGCATATGTAGCTTGTTTTGGTTATAGCTTAGAACCCCTGTTAGATCTTTTGTGAGAAAAGCTTTTTATAAATCTGCATTCTACTTTGATATGGATAGAAATGTTTTGCATGAAGATAATCATCATCACAAGCTCAATACAGCCTTATGTTGTCCAGCAGTTAAAACTGTGATATATGTGTGTGTATGTATACACATACACATATACATACACACACAATGGAATGTTACTTGGTGATCAAAAAGAATGGGATCTTGCCATTTGCAACAACGTTGATGGAACTAGAGGGTATTATGCTAAATGAAATTAGTCAGAGAAAGACAAATATCATTATTTTACTCATATGTGGAATTTAAGAAACACAACAGAGGAACGTAGGGGAAGGGAAGGAAAAATAAGATGAAAACAGAGAGGCAAGCCAACTATAAGACACTCTTAATTATAGAGAACAAACTGACGTTGCTGGAGGGGAGGTGGGTGGGGGGCTGGGCAAGTGGTTGATGGGCATTAAGGAGGGCACTCGTTGGGATGAGCACTGGGTGTTATACGGAAGTGATGAATCACTGGGTTCTACTCCTGAACCCTATACTACACTGTAGGTTAACGAACTTAAATTTAAATTTAAAAAAATGAAAAAAAAAAAGTGTGCACATTCATGCATACATCAGCCATTTACAGCCAAGCACATGTTTATGAAAGCTCCTCCCAGGCATGCACATGTCCATTTATTTACAACCCTCTTTGCTCTAGAAAGGATTTACAAAGATTAGACAATATCTCTGGAGAAAATAAACCTAAAACAAAGGGGGAAATTTAGGCCAAAAGAAAAAAAGTAGGAAAGGAGGATGGTACCGTGAGCAGAGATGGTGGGGGCAGGGCAGAAGGAAAACAGTTGATGTTTTTGTAAGAGAGAAGGTTACAAGTTTGGTGCTACATCTTTGCAGCTGATGATACCATTGCGTCTGGGCGTTTCATTTTCTTTTTAAAGGTTATTTATTTTTAGAGAGAGAGAGCGAAAGCATGAGCAGGGAAGGGGCAGAGAGAGAGAGAGAGAGAGAGAGAGAGAGAGAGGGAGAGAGAGAATCCCAAGCAGGTTCCATGCAGTCAACACAGAGCTCGATGTGGGGCTTGATCCCCTGAACTGTGAGATCATGATCTGAGCCAAAACCAAGAGCCAAACACCCAACCAACTGAGCCACCCGGGCACCCCCGTCTGGTGGGTTATTTGATGTGACACTTACCGCTCTCAATGAGAATGTTATTTTCCACCTACCCATCTCATCTCCCTTTCTGACTGAGAAGCCTTTGTGGGAAGGCGCCTATGGTGCATTCACTTTTGTGCCCAATGCCTTATACATTAAAATGATTGGATGAAATGGGTAACCTGCTGAATGAAGAAGTGATTTTGCCAACAGAAATAGTATGGGTCCCACTTTACAGATGAGTGAAAGGAGAGGGTCCCATTTTACAGATGAATGAAAGGAGAGGTGGATCCAGACCAGGAGCAATGCCTTTTGACTCCTATCCCAGTTCAGTGCTTGATCTTCTGGATCCTGATGCTCCTTTTCTGTCCTTGTTCAGCCTTTGCAAATTCTGCAAGCATTGAGGAATGAGGTGTTACTCAGACAAGGCTGAGCGGCCCTTTGTACATGGCTGCACTTGGCTGAAATGTGTATCATGGGACAAATTGCCCTTTGATATTTTCATTTCCTTTTTGGTGTTTCTTTTCTTAGAACTGAGAAGTTGGTTTCTCTCGGCCTTTGTTCTTTTTCCATAATCACACTATTGCCCAATAGCTTTCCACTAATGACCATCACACCAAATAGCAAATATTAAAGAGGGAATATCAATGAGTCTGTGAATCATGTGGTATTTATGCAGGGAGTCTTCTAAAAATGCACACCACCAAGTTCTGCAAATGATTAAGGCTCCACTGTAGTTATTATCTTTTCAGCCAGACTTGGGACTCTGCTTTGACTCCAATGACTAGAAATGCCCTTACACATTAAGTACCTTGACACAATGGCCTGTGGCAGCTGAGGTATTGCAAATACTCAGTCTCCATGTTTGATTCTTCCAAGAAAATATCTGGACTCTGGGCTGATGAATCAAAAGTGATTTTCCATGAGCAGAAAACACGGTGGAACTTTTAACCTTTGCTTTATACATTCCAAGCAAGGAACATATCCATCTTTCTGTATTCTTAATGCAAAGGAAGTATTTATTTTATGAGGACTATTAAATGGGTTTCCTATGCAACATGCCTTCTAGAACACAGACCATGTAGGCTACATAAAACAGACATATTTCCATCCCAGGGGAACGTCTGGTCTTCTTGCTTTTCTTCTCACCTCTCTGAGCTTTGATCTTGATGGAGACATGCTTTTGCCTCTAGCTGGAAGATTCATAAATCTGAGGGGAGGAAGAGGTTGACTTCTTGGCTCTTCCCTCTCTTAGAGACTCATGCTCAATTTATCAAAGGCCTCGTCTCTAAGAACACGCCTGTAACACCTCAACATCCTTGTAAGATTTCTGCGAGCTTTTCCCCTCTGCCCTTTTGGTTTTTAAAGGCTGATGCAGCTTCTGGTATGTGGGGGATTTGTGAGGTTAATGGGATGCTTCCAGCTGGTTTAAGTTTCTGCCAGAGTGATGTAAGAGTGGGATTTACTCTTGCTACAGGGGACACTTGAAGCTGAGATGGGACAGGGTAAGTGTCTGTGTCTTCTACATTAGGAGATCTTTTTCAGGCAGTGTCCCAACAGGGTAGCCCAGCCCTATGACAAGGAACCACAGACTCCTGGCTCTGGAATTTTACCCTTGAGTTTCAGACACCTCTCACAAAGTCCACTGAAGCTTACCCTGGAATTAATAAACAAGATAATTTTTTGCTGAACTTCCATTTCTCCAAAGATATGAGTAAAGCTCTCCTAAGTGAGACATTGTGCAGAAACATTCCAATTTTCTCTTCCCCCTCGTTGCATTGAACTTCCTTTTCTCCGAGGTTATCAGGTTAATCTGTCCATTAGTCTGGCTTTAGCATTGCCCTAATTCTGCACCAGGATGCTTTGGGTTTTTTGGAGACACAGGTGCAGCAGGAAAGTTTTGAAGCCAGACACTTTTGGCCCCAGTTCTGACTTGTCCCTTTCTAGTTTTGTAGTTCTGAATAAGTTACTTAATCCTCCAATTTTCTTGTCTGAAAAGGGGGTTGGTCACCTAACTTTGCTGGATGGATAAATGGGTTAGCACATGAAAGCCTCAGCTCACCAATCAGATGAATACAACTTTTTGTTTCCTATGACATTTAAGAAAGAGATTGAATCTGAGGACGGTCACCATCATCTAAATGGTTAGATGGTTAGGTTAGAATTCAGGCTGCCATGTTTAGCTTGCATAGGAGGAGTGTGTTAGTTATCTATTGCTGTATCACAAATGATCAGTTAGTGGGGTAAAGTAACATACGTTGTTGCCTCACCGTTTTTGTGTGTCAGGTATCCAGACATGACTCAGATGGGTCCTCAGTGTCTCTCATGAGGCTGGGGCTGAGGCTTCATCTGAAAGCTCCACTGAGTGAAGATCTGCTTCTAAGCTTATGTGGCTAGTGGCAGGATTTGGTTCTTTGCAGGTTGCTAGACTTCAGATCTCAGTTCCCTGCTGGCTTTCAACTGGAAGCCACTTTCGATTCTTTGTCATATGACTCTCCATGGGGTAGCTCAAACGTGGGCAGCTCAAACAAGGCAGCTTGTTTCAACAAAACCAGACGAGTGAAAGTCCACTAGGAAGACAGAAGCTGGAGTCCTCTGTAATCTATTCATGGAAGTGACAGCCCATCACATTTATTGTGTTCTATTGGTCAGGATTAAGTCATTCAAGGAGAGGAGGATACACAAAGGGAAAGGATGTCATCAGGAGGTGGGGATCCTTGGAGGCCATCTTGGAGCCTGTGCACCACAGAGGGCATCAGCTAGAGGTACATAAATGAAAGTTGGAAGATTTTGAGTTGTGAAGTAAGGGATGGCAGCCAGAGCAGGATGGTGACAGTCCATGTGGACAGAGGGACACATACTTCTCATCTACTTAGGAGACAGAGGAGATGGGAATGGTAAAGCAGGGATAAGGATAACTCCCAGGTGGCTGGCTTACTCAGCTAAAGATAAAAGGTGGTGAGAATCTCTAAGAAGGGGAGCCAAGGAGGTTTCATGGGGAGGCAAGAACAATGAGTTTAGTTTCAGTTATGTGTTTTAGAGACTTCTGCTCTCATCTTTACTGTGGGCTGGTCAGCCTGGGACTCACTCCTGTTCCACTGGGATTTTATGCAGAATCCTATGGCATAAAACAATGAAAAATGGAGTTTCTTTGGTTGAGTCTAGGATAGGGATGAATGGGAGTAAAGCCAGCTGAGGCACCTCTGCAGCAACTCCTTAGGTCCCATATTGAGTTTTGGTTTGAATATACTGACTTGCGGTTTTAGCCATTCCATGGGATGGAGATAGATATATGTGTATATATAACATATATAGTATATGTGTATATATAATATATATAACATATAGTATATATACTAATATATTAGTATATATAGTATAGTATATATACTAATGTATATAATATACATTATAGTATATATGTATATAGTATATATATAGTATATACTATATATAGTATATATATAGTATAGTGTACTAGTATACTATAGTATATATATATACACTAATGTATATATACTATACTATATATACTAATATATTAGTATATATACTAATATACTGTATATACTAATGTATATATGTAGTAATACTATATATTACTATATATAGTATAATAATATAGTATAATTAACATATACTATATTATTATTAATATAGTATAATATATATCATATATTATTATATATAAATATATAATATATAATAATAATATATAATAATAAAATATATAATATATAATATAAATATATAATATATATAATATATGATATTAATGGGACATATATATATATAATATATATGGGAATATAAATATATAAATACATTTATATCTCATGTTAATTAGAAAAGGATTTATGGAATGGCTAAAACCCCAGTTCAGTATATTCAAATATAATCTCTCTATATAGTATCTATCTATCTATCTATTCATGCACACACATATATATTTAAAGTCTATTTTATTTATTTTGAGAGAGAGAAAGTGAGTGGGGCAGAGAGAGAGGGAGAGAGAGAATCCCAAGCAGTCTCCGCACTGTCATTGCAGAACCAGACGTGAGGCTTGATCCCACAAAACGTGAGATCATGACCTGAACCAAAACCAAGAGTTGGACATCTAACCAACTGGGCCACTTCGGTGCTCCTAAATTCATATATTTTAAGTAGTGCATATGCAAGGGAGAGTACTGAAAATTCATAAGGTCTTCTGTAATCTGAAAATATAATTTGTGTGATATAACATAACCTTTTCTCTTCTCTCTGTAGAATCCCATGGCAAATGAGGCTAAATTTATGTGACTTTGACTGTCTACCTCTTCATTAGTCCTGTGACCCTAAGGAGACCATAGCTGCCTTAGAGAGATTTAGAACTACTTTCTGGATCCTGATTATAGTTCCCCTACCCAGCTTTAGCATTAGTTCCTGGATTAACCTTTTGTGTAAAATCTTCTAAACTCTTCATGTAGCTCTGATATGTAGAAATCATTCCCCTATGGTTATTTTGGTGTGTCCATCAGCCATTACTAAATAAAAAACAACAAAATCCCCATGCCATACAAAATAAGCATTGATTTAACTTGCATATCTGCAGGTCAGCTGGGGATAGGGTGACCTAGATTGGGTTGAGCTCACTGGTGCTAAGCTACAGGTTAAGATAAGGTCTGCTTCATGCTTCATGCATCTCACTCCCTTGAATCAATGGGCCAATCAGAGTATAGTTTTCTTGTTGTGATGGTAGGGGCATATGAAGGCACACAATGTTACTTAAGCACATTTCACATGCCTGCTTATAGTCCGTCTGCAAACGTCTCACTAACCAAATAAAGTCACGTGCCTAAACCCAAAGTTATGGATGGGAAAGTGTACGAGATCAACATTTACCAAGCACCGTTTACATGCTAGACCCCGACTTGTTGTCCAGGTTACCCACCGTAACATATTTAAACAGCTTTGGCTTTGTTTCTTTCATGGGTCAAAGCCTTGGGTCCAGGCCGCATCACACTCCTTACGGTGATTGGCATGGAATACCTTCCCCACCAACCAATCTGGAAGCCCTGGAATCCTCACGCAGTCCTATGGCATAGGTGGTCATATCTGCCCCCCAGAGATGAGGACAGGGAAGCTTGCGGGTGCTCCCCCCATGGAAGCAGGTGTGCCTGCAGCATTTGTCGGGCAGAACTGCAGTTCTGGGGGTGCCAGGTCTGCTCCCCATCTCAGGCCCCAGGCCTGGGCTTTCCCAGGCACATGTTACCTCTGATTGATATCGAAGGTCAGGCAAGGTCTTTTATAGGCCACGGGAAGTGAAGCTCATTTCTTGCCAGGGGAGTTATTACGGCTGGTATCACAGGGTTTACAGGCCCCAGGAACTGTGTCAGGGGGCTTTTGAGTTTAAATGGAAGCAATTCATAGGCTCCAGAAGACCCGTAATGTTTATAAGAATCGCACAATTCCATGTAACTCTCAGGTGCCTAAAATCCAAGCTCGCATTTCTCAGTCGGTGCAAGATCCAGGCTATCAAAGTGAGTACCATGCTCTAATTCTGAGGGAGAGACCACAGAACTAAATAAAATCTCAATATGGAACTTAAAGCACAATTCTCTGGACGACTCTGAAAATGTGAAAAATACTCTTTGTTCGGAAGGTTACCCTAGCTCATAAACTAAGACAAAGTTTTCCTCTGATCTATAAAACTTGAGAGATTACAGTGAAGGATGCATTTTTAAAGGGACAAATGAAACATCTCATGTTTACTGGGAACCAGCCTGGAGGGTGAAGCTGATTCTTTACATTTATGATGGCTTAAACCTGTGTGTGTGTGTGTGTGTGTGTGTGTGTGTGTGTGTGTGTGTGTGAATGGGTATATGTGGGTGTATGTGTGTATGTCTTGTGTGTGATTGCATGTCAGTGTGCATGTGTGGGCATGTGAGCATGGGTATGTAAATGTGTATGTGTGTAAATGTTTGTGTGTGTGAGTGTGTGTGTCTGCTTTCACTAGGGACACTGGGGAAACCATCTCTGAGAAGCTGACACTTTATTTGTTTTAATTTAATTTTTAATGTTTATTTTTGAGAGAGAGAGAGACAGAGCGCAAGCAGGAGAGGGGCAGAGAGAGAGGGAGACACAGAATCCGAAGCGGGCTCCGGGCTCCGGGCTCCAAGCTGTCAGCACAGAGTCCAATGCGGGGCTCGAACCCACGAATGGTGAAATCATGATCTGAGTCAAAGTTGGACGCTTAACCGATGAGCCACCAAGGTGCCCTGAGAAGCTGACACTTTGTTGTTGTTTTTTTTTAATATGAAATTTATTGTGAAACTGGTTTCCATACAACACCCAGTGCTCATCCCAAAAGGTGCCCTCCTCAATACCTATCCCCCACCCTCCCCCCTTCCCACCCCCCCATCAACCCTCAGTTTGTTCTCAGTTTTTAAGAGTCTCTTATGGTTTGGCTCACTCCCTCTCTAACCTCTTTTTTTCTTTTCCTTCCCCTCCCGCATGGTCTTCTGTTAAGTTTCTCAGGATCCACATAAGAGTGAAAACACATGGTATCTGTCTTTCTCTGTATGACTTATTTCACTTAGCATCACACTCTCCAGTTCCATCCACGTTGCTACAAAAGGCGATATTTCATTCTTTCTCATTGCCACATAGTATTCCATTGTGTATATAAACCACAATTTCTTTATCCATTCGTCAGTTGATGGACATTTAGGCTCTTTCCATAATTGGGCTGTTGTTGAAAGTGCTGCTATAAACATTGGGGTACAAGTGCCCTTATGCATCAGCACTCCTGTATCCCTTGGGTAAATTCCTAGCAGTGCTATTACTGGGTCATAGGGTAGATCTATTTTGAATTTTCTGAGGAACCTCCACACTGTTTTCCAGAGTGGCTGCTCCAGTTTGCATTCCCACCAACAGTGCAAGAGGTTCCCATTTCTCCACATCCTCGCCAGCATCTATAGTCTCCTGATTTGTTCATTTTAGCCACTCTGACTGGCGTGAGGTGGTATCTGAGTGTGGTCTTGATTTGTATTTCCCTGATGAGGAGCAACGTTGAGCATCTTTTCATGTGCCTGTTGGCCATCCGGATGTCTTCTTTAGAGAAGTGTCTATTCATGTCTTCTGCCCATTTCTTCACTGGATTATTTGTTTTTTGGGTGTGGAGTTTGGTGAATTCTTTATAGATTTTGGACACTAGCCCTTTGTCTGATATGTCATTTGCAAATATCTTTTCCCATCCCTTTGGTTGCCTTTTAGTTTTGTTGATTGTTTCCTTTGCTGTGCAGAAGCTTTTTATCCTCATGAGGTCCCAATAGTTCATTTTTGCTTTTAATTCCCTTGCCTTTGGGGATGTGTCCAGTAAGAAATTGCTATGGCTGAGGTCAGAGAGATTTTTTTCATGCTTTCTCTTCTAGGGTTTTGATGGTTTCCTGTCTCACATTCAGGTCCCTTATCCATTTTGAGTTTATTTTTATGAATGGTGTAAGAAAATGGTCTAGTTTCATCATTCTGCATGTTTCTGTCCAGTTCTCCCAGCAACAGTTGTTGAAGAGACTGTCTTTTTTTCCATTGGATATTCTTTCCTGCTTTGTCAAAGATTAGTTGGCCATACTTTTGTGGGTCCAATTCTGGAGCTGTATTCTATTCCATTGGTCTATGTGTCTGTTTTTGTGCCAATACCATCCTGTCTTGATGATTACAGCTTTGTAGTAGAGGCTAACGTCTGGGATTGTGATGCCTCCTGCTTTGGTCTTCTTCTTCAAAATTACTTTGGCTATTCGGGGTCTTTAGTGGTTCCATACAAATTTTAGGATTGCTTGTTCTAGTTTTGAGAAGAATGCTGGTGCAATTTTGATTGGGATTGCATTGGATGTGTAGATAGCTTTGGGTAGTATTGACATTTTAACAATATTTATTCTTCCAATCCATGAGCACGGAATGTTTTTCCATTTCTTTATATCTTCTTCAATTTCCTTCATAAGCTTTCTATAGTTTTCAGCATACAGATATTTCACATCTTTGGTTAGGTTTATTCCTAGGTATTTTATGAGAAGCTGATACTTTGAATGAAGGAGACAGCCATGCAAAGACACAGATGATCAAGCTCTAAGTCCTAGAGTTGGAGAGTGTAATGTGTTCAAGGAATACAGTGAGGGTGGTATGGCTAGATCCTGGTGTTGCAGGTGGGGTCCAGGGAGGTGAGATCAGAGGAGTAGGCAGGTTCTGATTACACAGGGCCCCATGGGTCAAAGGACTTTGATTTTGGACTAGGATTTATGAAACACTGCTGGAGAATTTTGATCAGCAAAATGATATATCCTGACTTACACTTAAATATGGAATGAACAAGTCATGGGAACAGAAGGTACAACCTAGGGAATATTGTCAAAGGTATTATAATAGTGTTGTATGGTGACAGATGGCAGCTACACATGTGAGCACAGCATTACATGGAGAAATTGAATCACTGTGTTGTATGACTGAAACTAATGTAGCATTGGTGTGTCAACTATACCCAAATAAGAGAAAGAAATTTAAATATCCCTTTAGCTTTTGTGGGAAAGCTAGAGAGGAGGCAGGAAGGCCAGCTGGGAGGCTGCTGCAGGAGTTCAGTAGGGACTTGGGGAAGGATGGAGCATTGATGGCAGTGGGGAGGGTTGGATTTGCTTTCTACTTGGGAGTTCGATGACTATGCTGGTTAATTGGATGTGAGGGGTGAGGGGAAGAGAAGAATGTGAGATCATGCCTAGACATTGGTCAGTGGAGCGAAGTAGTCGATGGTACCTTTGGCAAATATGGAGAACACTGGAAGAACTGGTTTGTGGGTGGGCGTGGCCAAAGTCAAGTGTTCTTTAACCATGTTAAAGAACATGGTGAGAAGCATATTCCCTCCCCTCCCTTTCCTTTCCTTCCCTTCCCCTCCCTTTCCCCTCCCCTTCCCCTCCCTTCAGCTTCTTTTCCCTTCCCTTCCCTTCCCTTCCCTTCCCTTCCCTTCCCTTCCCTT
>NW_024412376.1:159420887-159464715 GCF_014898765.1 Herpailurus yagouaroundi
CCTTCCCTTCCCTTCCCTTCCCTTCCCTTCCCTTCCCTTCCCTTCCCATCTCTCTCTTCTCCTGTTTCCTTTTTTCTTCTTCCTTCCCCTTTATGAAGGCCTAAGCACTGTATTAGGTGCTGGTGATAAAGAGGAGAAGGTGACAAGATTGTTGCTCTCAAGTAATTCACACACATAAGAGCAGTTGTTGCAGTAAGTTACAAGATATTAAGAGAAATGCTCTAATAAACATTTGCCCAACTGCCATAGAAATAGAGGGGAAGTACCTAGCTGTAGCATCTTCAAGGAATCACATAAGAGACAGCATTTCTCGAATTGTTTGAGCTTTCCTATCTTGTGCCCAGGTCCTCATTTTGTTTTCTTGACTCTTAACTTTTAACCTGGAAGCTGGTCATTGGTTCTCTGGTTATACATTCTTGCTTCCTGGGTTGAGGCTCCCTTCTCGGCTGCAGTTTTAGCCTTTAAACTTGATGTATCGATAGATGGAGAGTGACATCCAGCTGAACCCACCTTCTGTTACAAGTGCAGTTGACCCTTGAACAACATGGGTTTGAACTATGCAGGTCTACTTATACGTGGATTTTTTTTCAATAAATATACTGGAAAATATTTAGGAGATTTGGAACAATTTGGAAAAACTCGCAGATGAATCATGTAGCCCAGAAATATTGAAAAAATAAGAAAAAGGTACGTCAGGAGTGCATAAAATAGATATAGATAATAGTCTGTTTTATCGTTTACTGCCATTACATTTACACAAATCTATTATAAAAAGTTAAAATTTATCAAAACTCAGCGCGCCTGGATGGCTCAGTCTGTTGAGCGTCCGACCCTTGATTTCGGCTCAGGTCATGATCCTACTGTCATGGGATGGGGCCCTGTGCTGGGCTCCATGCTGAGAGTGGATTCTCGTTCTTAATATTTTCTTTCTCTCTCTTTCTCTGCCCCTCCTCCTTGCTCACATGCATGTTCTCTCTCTAAAAATGAGATGAAATGAAATGAAATTTATCAAAACCTTCACACACTTACCATATGTGGTGCCATTTGCAGTAGAGAGAAATGTAAACAAACATACGGTATTAAACCATAAGTGCATAAAATTAACCATAGTACATACTGTGCTACTGTGACAATTTTCTAGCCACCTGCTGTTGCTATTGTGGTGAGCTCACATGTTGGGAACATCTGCTTAAAACACCTGTGACACTAATCGCCTCCACGTGAGCAGTTCCTCTCTCCAGTAAATTGTGCATGGTGATAAAAAGTGGTTCTCGCTATTAGTAAATGTTGGAGGAGTCAAAAGTTATGCATGGCTTTTTGATAGCAACGGGGTCAGCACCTCTAATCCCGGTGTTGCTCATGGTCAAGTGTCCACGGTTCTGTAAGCAGTTCCTAACTGGTCCTGACTTGACCGGCGGGGTGCACACAGGTTCTACCTTGGTCTGGGGAAGGCTTTGTGGAGGTGAGTGTTGAAGGAAGGGTAGGAAAAAGCCTGGCAATCAAGGCAAAGTTCTGACTCCACTTTTGGGTGTAACAGGAACACAGCACATTTCTTCTCCAGTACAGCTTCTCCTGGCCAGTTGCTGGGGAGACGGATGAGGGGGAAGGCACTGATTAAAGTTGTAAGAAGGTAAAACAGTATAATCTGGTAGGTTTTAGGCTAAGTATAGCAGGGTGCTCAGAAAGGTGCCTAAGATCTTTCCTGTTTGTGAGGAGGTCACAACTCAGTGGCAGGAACAGACATGGAGATCCTGTGACCTGTGTTGCCTATGGTACTAGAGGCATTTATATGATGCCTGGGGTCACAGCGAAAGGAAGGACAAGTTCTCCCAGGGAAATCGGAGGATAGGAAGGAGATGATAATTCAGTTGGACATTGAGGGATAAGAAAAAGTCCACCAGCTGGAGATGGGATGAATTCCAGGCAGAGAAAAGGGGAGGTGCAAGGTACAGAGCCAGGGAGAGGCATGTATTCTAGGACTGGTGGGAAGCTGAGATGATGGGGCCAGGAAGGGGATGCAGATAGGAAGGGAGTTTGGACCAAATTGTGTAGGAACTTGAGTACCATGGTTGGGAATTTTGGCTTGAGGCCAATTGTAGAAAATGGTCAGCCCGATAAGCCTCTAAGCCAGATGTGGGTATTATGTGTCTCTGATACCTCTCCCTGTTGGATTCCTAGAGTAGGACACAGGCAGAAATTGCCCTCCTACCACGTGTGGACTTGTGTCAAGAGGTAGCACAGTTTGTTTAATGAATAAAGAAATTTACCAATTGACCATTCAACTCTGGGAAAATAAAATTTTGTTTTTCTTTTGTTTACAGCTTGAAGTTGCTTTGCATTATTATGTATTTGTTTCAAGTATGTTCAGTTTTCCTATTTTGGGAGGTTATTCCTGACCTTCCTCCCTCCTTCCTTCTCTCCCTTTCCTTCCTTCCTTCCTTCCTTCCTTCCTTCCTTCCTTCCTTCCTTCCTTTGTTCCTTCAATGTTCTCTCCCTTCTTTCCTTTCTTTAGTCTATAAACTTTCATTAAATACTTATTATGTATGTTTTCAGTGTTACCCAGGACACATGGTATTGGGGGAAAAGCATGGGTTTTGGGATCAGACGTGCCTGGGTTTGTATCTTTGCTCCTTTACCTTTCAGCAGTCATTTCATCTTTTCTAATCTTCACTTTCCTGATCTGTAACGTGTAACTAATAATATTTTATTTTAGGCTTTGTTGGGAAAGTTGAGAATTAGAGATACTTGGTGAATCCTGAATAAATTGAGCAAATAATGAAAAAGTGTTTTTAGACCAACAGTTTTGAATGATGTGAATTGGAAAGAATTTTTTTTTTTTTTTTTTTTAGGATCAGCTGTTCAAGGTATTCTATACGTGGTAAAACATCAGTCTGTTTAAATGCTAGTTCAATTTTTTATTTTTATTTTTTAGAGAGAAAGAGAGTGAATGAGGGAGAGGGGTAGAGGAAGAGAGAGAGAATCTCAAGCACACTCCATGCTTGGTGTGGAACCCAACACAGGACTCCATCCCACAGCCCTGGGATCATGACCTGAGCTGAATTCAAGAGTCAGATGCTCAACCAACTGAGCCACCCAGGTGCCCCCTATATGCTAGTTCAATTAAATAAAAGAATGAATGAAGAGAACCTAGAATGGTGCCTGGTGCACAGTCAGTATTCATCAGATTCTTTTATTACATAATTATCCATAGTTGCAGAATAGCTTACTTTTGGTCTCATGAAAATTGTAAGATAGTAAGTTATCTCTTAAACTTTTTTCCTCCAAAAATGTGCTTGCCAGAAACTGGTCTTGTTTGATCTTGAAGTCAACTCAATGCACATAAAGAGAGAGGGACTGTGTCAGAAAGACAATGGGAGCAAAAGAGCTGTCTGTGATGGTTTGAATGATTGTTCTGCAATATTCACTTTTCTCCCCCTCCCACTATGGGCAGAGTAGACTTATTAGTCCCTTGGATTTTGAGCTTGGCCGTGTGGCATATTTTGGCCAATAGAATGTTAGAGGATGAAATATAGTCACCATGAGAAGAATATGTCCCATGTGCATGAGAGATGGGGAGTAGGCCTGATCCTTATGTAAATATTACCTGCAGTCAAATCCAATTCCCCCACAACACAAAGCAGAATTCTTCCAGCTGTGGACCCATGAGCACGAGGATACATGCTTATTGATGGTAGCCACTTACTTTTGGGCTGGCTTGTGAGGCATTGTTACTGAGGAAATAGTTGCCTAATACACTGTGTATACATCCTTTTTATCTATTGGTCTGGACCCTGTACCTCTGCATCTAAATGTTCTTACTCAACCTTATATCATGCCATGCCCATTGCTCGACTTTTGTAGGCAAATTTTTATAGTTTCATATTGATCTGAGTAGACCGAACTCTTCAGTTTTAAAGGTAGAAGGTCATGACCATAATGTCATTTATTCTGGTTTCACCATTTTGCAGATGAAGAAGTCAAGAGAGGAAGCAATTCTCACTGTTCTTAGAGGAACTGAGAGGAAATGCAGGCATCCTGATTTGTCCTTATGTGCATCTTTTCTTTCTGCAAAATAACTTTTAATCCCGTGAATTGGATGTTTCAAGATACTGTAAACCTGTTTTAGTAACAGAGAAAGGGTTGATGTGCAGATATGAAGGGAAGGTGAAGGCATCAGCCTAGTGGTGCTGAGGGAAGCTGAAATCGATAGGTTGGTCCGGCATTTGCCATGGCCAGACATAAAGGCTCTTCTGAAGTGTGCAATCATTGGACTTGTTCAAAGAATTTCTCTGGGAAGAAAGGGATGAAATTAAGCCATGGAGAGTTTTGGCCAAGTCATGAAAAAACATTTTCCAAAAGAGCTGTTAATTTGATGGTGGAATGAGTCATGGCCCATGGGCAGGGCTGAAAATCCCATCAGCTGAATTACTCAAAACTTAACTAGACAATAAAAAAATGTATGGTCGAGACAAACATCCCTTGCAGGGTTAGGCCAAAGAGACTGGCTGTGTCCCTGTTTGAACTTTTCCTTTGTATTTTCAGGCCAAATCTACATGGAAAATTACCTGGTACCTCAAATCACGAGAATGTTGGGGCCAAATTTTGTCAATACAGAAGACTTTTCCCATTTCACTTGTCTTCAGGGTCAAGTTCATTGAATGGTGACCAAACTTTCAATATTGTTACTGTGGCAGGCCTGGTGCTTACTGGTTGGGGGGTGGAAAATCAAGTTTCTCAGTGAAACTAAATCTTGAATTTCACAATTTATAGAATAATATGGTACTGTTTAATAATAGTGATATCCCAATGGATCTTGCTAACTACAAGAGTATATGGCAGTATGGTTTTAAAAATAGAATCCTGGGGACACCTGGGTGGCTCAGTTGGTTAAGCCTCCAGTTTCACTCAGGTCATGATCTCGTGGTTCATGAGTTCGAGCCCCACATCGGGGTCAGTGCTGACAGCTCAGAGCCTGGAGTCTGCTTCAGATTCTGTGTCTCCCTCTCTCTCTGCCCCTCCCCCACTCATGCTCTGTCTCTCTCTGTCTCAAAAATAAACACTAAAAAAAAATTTTAAAAATAGTATCCTGGTTTTAAAAGCATTCATCTTTAAATATACTGTGGTCCTTCCATTATTTCATCTAAAGTATCAACACTGGAATCCAAAGTGTGAGTGTGGGTTTTCCCATGTCATCAGGCAATTCTCTGACCCCAGGTGGGTGTCTTACAATTCAACCCAATTCCAGTACTATCTACCTGGAGATAGCATTGGATTCCCCCGGGTGAGGGCTCAGCCCCACAAGACGGTCTCCACTGAGATGCCGGTCACAAATCCAGGCTGTCACCTCTGTTTCTGACTGCCTGGCTGCGAATCAGAGGTTTCATGACCCCCTCCTTGGGCTCGATTAATTTGCTAGGCTGGCTCACAGGACTCAGGAACCCTGTTTCCTCACTAGATCACTGGTTTATGACAAAGGATATGAATCAAACAGCCAGATGAAGAGGTACATAGGGTGAGGTTTTCAACAAAAGAGCTTCTGTCCTCGTGGAGTTTGGGGCCTGGCATGAAGGCACGTGATGCATCCTGGTTCACCAGTCTGGAAACTCTTCAAACCCATTCCTTTTGGTTTTTGATGGAAGCCTCATCACATAGGCACAATTGATTAGATCTTTGGCCCTTGGTGATCAATTCAACCTCCAGCCCTCCTCCCCTCCCTGGAGGTCAAGGTGGGTACGAATGCAAATTCCAAGCCTGGAGTCACTTATTAACATAACGAAAGGCCCCTTTATCGCTGTCATCACTTAGGGAATTCCCAGCGCTTTAGGATCTCTATGCCAGAAATGGGAATGAAGACCAAATATATATTTCTTTTTTTTTTTTTTTTTTAATTTTTTTTTTCAACGTTTATTTATTTTTTTGGGGACAGAGAGAGACAGAGCATGAACGGGGGAGGGGCAGAGAGAGAGGGAGACACAGAATCGGAAACAGGCTCCAGGCTCCGAGCCATCAGCCCAGAGCCCGACGCGGGGCTCGAACTCACGGACCGCAAGATCGTGACCTGGCTGAAGTCGGACGCTTAACCGACTGCGCCACCCAGGCGCCCCTAACAAATATATATTTCTTATAATAAATCACAATATTACACCCTCCTGAATTTTTGTTTTAAAAGAAAAAAAAAAATGAGATGTGTCTCCACATGTTGGGTGAGTAGCCAGCATGGCTTCACTTCTCATCTGGAGCCTAAGTCCATGGGGAGGCCCTTCTTGGGCCCCGATTCAGGGCCCGGGCAGAAACTCGCAGACTCCAGTTCTTTTCAGAGGATTTCCTTCGCCCTGTCACTGTGCCTTGACTGATGTTATTGTTTTCTTAACCTCCATCTTCTTCGTTAGTTAGTAAGCTCTTCACTTAATGTCTTTGATTCAGTGAGCGAATCACTGAGTAATCAGACCCAGGACGGGTGCTCGGGTTCTCGTGATTCTTTCTTCCGGAGGCCTCGGTTCATACAACTTCTTGTATCTCTTGTGAAATGCCTCTTCAGGGACCTTTAGCTTTCCTCTTGTGGCCCTGAAGACTTGTCATGCTATGGGCTCCTCCTACCCATCCAGACTCTTCCCTTTCTCCCTAGACATTTTGTTTCCAGTCTGGAACTCAACTTTCCATTCACCACTGGGCTTCTTCCATTTTTCTAACAGAAAGCTCGATTTTTTCCTTCTTTTCCTACATTGCTCATGTTTCTCTTCAGGTTTGTGTTATGTTAAAAAAAAAATCAAGCAAGTCAACTTAAAGATTTAATTGGCTTTATTAAGCGATTCATGAATCAAGCAGCATTCTATCCAGCAAATAGAGAGATGCTCTAAGGAGTTGTACAAAATGGAAGGTTCTTATAGGCAGGAGGGTCGGGCAACGATGTTACCAACAAAAGAAAAGAAAGGATTGTCTCAGGGTAGGTCATCTTTTTGGGGGGAATAGAAGGGCAGGGTTTGTAACATGGAGATGACCTCACTAGTGCTGATCAGGAAATTTCAGGTTAAATATTAAAAGGTCACATTCCTGGGAATGGTTGAAACTATAAGTAAGTCTTGATTTTCTGGGGAGCAAATGAGCCCCATTTGGGGCCTGTTGTTTCTTTCTTTTTTAATAGTTTCCCGTGGTGGCTATAACAAATTACCTCGATCTTGGTGTCTTAAAACTGTAACAGAGACCTATTTATTCTCTCACCATTCTGGAGACCAGAAATCTGAAATCAGGGTCTCCACAGGGCCATCTTCCTTCTGGAGGTTCTAGGGAATAATCCATTTCTTGTCTCTTCTGGCTTTTGGTATTGTTGATATTCCTTGGTTTGTAGCCAAATCTCTCTGCTCTGTCTTCACATCATCATCTCGGTGTGTCTTCTCCTTTGTAGGCCAATCTTAGGAGGATATTTGTCATCAGATAAGGGCCCACTTCAGTTGACACATAAAATTAATCATTATAGTCACATAGAATCACTTCTGCTTCATTCTGTTGGTCAAAGCTCATTACCATCGAAGATTCAAAGGAAGTGGATAGAGACTCCATTTCTTTCAGAGTCTGTGTACCTTACCACAGAGAGGCAACCATGTCCCTGTGAAATATGCATGACTGGATCCTACCTCATGTCCATTGATTTGGAATTGACAAAGTAGGGCAAAGGAATCTACAAGTTTACAAAACTTTCTCATAGTTTATGATCCCAACCATAGTTTAAGGGCCCGTGTTCTGGACAATGGGAAATAATCTTCCTGTTGGTTTTGCCTTCTTTCCCAACACGGATTTTTTTCTTTAGGATTTAGACCCTTGTATCCAGCTTCATTGTCTCTGCCTTTGCATTTATTCTCTGCTTTTCTAGTTCTATCTCAGTATTGTCATCTTGAAACAAGTCCACTGCATTACATGAAATTATGGCACTTTTTCTTATTTTATTTATTTATTCTGTTTGGTCCTTTTCTTTTTAATCTTGAAGGTGTGCTATTTTATTTTATTTTATTTTATGTTTTTAAATTTATTTTTAAAAAAAATTTAATGTTTATTTATTTTTCAGAGACAGACAAAGCACAAGCAAGGGAGGGGCAGAGAGAGAGAGGGAGACACAGAATCGGAAGCAGGCTCCAGGCTCTGAGCTATCAGCACAGAGCCTGATGCAGGGCTCGAACCCACAAACGGCGAGCCAGAGTTGGACACTTAACTGACTGAGCCACATAGGCACCCCTAATTTATTTTATTTTTAAGATATATTTTTACTTTTCAAATAATTTTACTTTTATAGGAAAGTTGCAAAAATATAGAGAGTGCCCATATGCTCTTTACCTATTTCCCCCTATCTTGAATAGGTAGGCATGGTATATTTGTTGAATAAATTCACATTGTACCATTCTAGTCACTAAACCACAGACCTTATTTGGAATTAACTAGTTTTCCCATAGGGTCTTGGCCCCCCCCCCCCCACCACCCATATTATAAGATTGAATCCAGGAAGTTGCTTGATTTAATTGTGATATCTCCTTAGTCTCTGTGACAATCTCTCACTTCCTGCTTTTTAGGATCTTGATAAGTTGGAAGATGACTGGTCGAGTATTTTATAGAATGGCCCTCAGGATTTGTCTGATGTGTTTCCTTTTGTGAATGATTATATTGAGATTTTTGCGTTTGCGGAGGGGTAAAGCACCCTTCTAATCATGTCATGTCAGGGAGGACATGAGGACAGCATGAGTTAACCTTTGGATATTAACATTCATCACTTGATCGCAGTAATATCCTCTAGGTTTCCCCACTATAATATTGCCCTTATCCCTCCCCACACTGTTCATTGGAAGCTAGTCACCAAGTTCTGCCACTCTCAAGGGGAGGGAAGTTAAGCCCCACTTCCTGGACAGGGAAGTGTCAACATGTATGACTGCGAATCTTCTGTAGGGAAGATTCCAAATAATGTATATTTGGTCTTTTAAATCAAGGAATGTTCAAAGTAAAGAATGTCCATTGAATAAAATGGAGAATCATAATATCACTGCTCAGGAAAAAATGAGTTCTGCTTCCTCCAGTTGTATTCAATTATGAGTCTTTTTTTTTTTTTTTTTTTAAACTACGTCTACAGTGTGGGCACTATCTTTGGGATCTATCAAAATATCATATAAAGATTATTGCCTGGATTTGGAGGGTCCCTAACTCAGCTGGCTACATCAGAGTTTTAAAAAATCAAGTGAAAAACACATGCCATGAAAAGTACAATTGCCAGCGTTTCCGTGGCAACCGGAGTACAAAGGGGCTGTTTGCCTAGAGAGGTCTGTTTATTTTATTTTATTTTTCTAAAACTATCAAGAACAACCCTTTGAGATGTGACATTCTGTTTTCACAAGCACACTCAAGGTGTCAGACAGAGCCCAATTTTATATTCCTTGAAAATAGAGCACGCTGTACTGTTTGTCGGACTTTTCAACATGTCACTTTCAACCAATTTTATGTACAAATGGGTTACAGTCCCATGAAAATATTCAGAAAAAGAGGAAACTGTTTCAAAAAGGAGTATTAAGTATTATTACATTGAAAGCCATTCATAGTGGGAAACCTTCCCACCCAACCTCCATCTTTTAGAGGAACGGGGAACCAGAGTATTTCTCTAACATGGGAAAGTCTCATCTTTACCAACTAGAGGTCTGAGGGGAGCTCGCTTAAGTTGGCGGTTTATCTCCCCTCCTCTGAAATCATGCTCGCTTTGGTGACATGATCTTGGAGTCGCTTTCAAAGGCACTCTTAGTCCCCTGCCCTAGGAGACACTTATTTCATTTCTGTCTCCAATATGGCTCCAGGATTCACATGCTTATCCCCAAACCAGGTCTTCAGACCTGCAGAGAATTTATTATATAAGATTTATTGAGAAATGTTGGATTACAGGATATTCCAGGAGTCATTTCCATCTTTAAAAGAATATATTCATTTAGAGTACTGAAGCCTGGCTTCTTAGATCTGTCACTTAAAAATATGCCCCTCTCACACCGATGCAGCTTTGATGCAACCATGTCTGAACAGCAGCCTTTCGAGGTTGTGTCAAGACAAGAAGTAGGGATAATTTAAGGTGACAGGGCCAATTTTAAAACAGAGGCCCAGTGTTCCTTATTTTGGGGACTGGGCTCAAACTGAGTTACTTTATGCCATTGAGAACTTCTTAGAGAGTTTCTCAAGTTTTACTCTCTACTCCCAAGAAAATGAGGCTTTCCACCAACAGCACAGATGAAATGTTTGCCCAGAGAAGATTTCAGGGACTTGAAATTGAGAGACATTAGATGAATTAAGAGTTTTGTTGATTCCCCAGAGCTTTTCCTTTGACAACCTTTTTTAGCATTGAACATCTTTATACTTGTATATTCTGTACACAAATATTTTGTATGTCAGAAATGAAATGCCTTTAAGATTTCATCTCGATGTTGTTTTGAAGTGGAAATAAGAAGTGGCCAAACCTTCAGAATTTATGAGCCAGGTGGTGGATGCATTCTTCCTGTCCAGTGCGTATTTCCCTTGTTTGACCTTCCAGGCATGTAACCCCCTGTTAGAGTGTCTTGAATGGGGCCCTCCCTCCCCCCCCAAAAGCTATATTTAAGTCTTAACTCCCAGGACCTGTGAATGTGACCTGATTTGGAAAAAGGAACTTTGCAGGTGTAATTCAGCCGAGGATCTCGAGATCAGATCATCCTGGATCTGGGGAGGATGCTAGGTCCAGGGACACATGTCCTTGGGAGAGACTGAAGAGGAGAAGACGCAGACACAGAAGAGAAGGCCAAGTGAAGGCCGAGGGGGAGATGGATGTCAAGATTGGAGTTATGCTCCCGCAAGCCGAGGAACACCTGGAATCACCAGAAGAGACGAGAACTCCTTCAGAACCTCTAGAAGAGGCAGCTTATGCCAACACTTTGCTTTCGGACTTCTGGCCTCCAGAGCTGGAGATAACACATTTCAAATGTTTCATTGCCCTCTTCTGGGGTTTGTCTGGCTGCCCCTGGAACCTAATGTACCTGTGTTCTCTGTATCATCCTTATCATCCTTGCTCCTTGGGAAACCTGTTTTATTCATTAACTTTCATTTACATACTGTAGTCTAGGCCCTGGAAATATAAAAAACCAATAGGGTGAGTCAGTGCCTTTGAGGAGTTTACAGTCTGGGGGTGGTTGGAGGGGAAGGTGGGTCTTTAGCAGCCTCGATTGGCAATAGCAGACACTCGTATCCCTGGGTTAACCCAGGCTCACACCTCTGTGAGCCCGTGGCGAGGCTTCTCAGCCGCGGTGCTATTTTGACATTTGGGATGGATAAATCTTTGTTGCTGGACTTCTCTATGCATCGCAGGATATTGAGCAACATGCCTGGCCTCTACCCACTAGATGCCAGTAGCAAGTCACCCCCCCTCTCCATTGTGACAATCTAAAATGTGTCCAGATATGGCCAAATATGTATCTTCTGGGGGAGCAAAGTCGCACCCGGTTGAGAACCATGGGTGTGTGGCATTTCTCTGCCCGGAACGCTGTTGCCCTTGAGTACCTGGTTTAACCTTTGATATCTTCCTTGATTCTCAAATCTGTGCATTTCCCCTGTATTCCTATGGCACTCTGCACAACCCTTGCTTAAAGCAGTGATCTTACCTTACTTCATTTTTCTGTCTAAACCTCTGCCTTCTTATTCTTGAGGTTTTCCAAGAAGAGATGTGTTTTTGCATGTCTGTTCCCCCCCCCCCCCCCCGCCCCAGCCCCACACCTAATGTTTGTTATAATAAGGAAAGACCTCCTGGGGGGGGGGTCACACTGTGAGGCCCCCAAAGGAGGCAGATGTGCATGGCCCAGCAAATGTTTTATTACCAGAAAGGGCTTTGTCCACATACCTCAGTACAGGCTCCTGAAGAGCTGGACTGGGCCTTCTGTCGACCACAAGGGCTTCTTTTGTGCCCTAGGCCTGAAGTTGGCAATTTGAGCAGTGTGGGCAGCTTCTGAGACCCCCTTCCCACAGACAGACACCCCCATGCTTGATCTGTGGCTCATCAGTCCCTTGAGATGGTCCTCAAAGAAAGGGTCTCATGGTCATTGACATTTAGGAAACCTTGCCTCTTGTTTTCCCTCTCAGAAATTCACAGCGCACATTAGTAAAGATGAGAGATGGAGGTAGAACTTGTTTCACATTATTCAGATCACTGTTTTCTAGACTCACGGGACCACTGAACCTAAAGCATCTACGAAATCTGCAATCTCATGACCTGTATTCTAGGAAATGCTAACTTAAACTCACAGCCTAATACCCTCCATTGGAGGCAGCACTTACACACTGACCCACTTTGTTTTTAGTTTGTTTGTGTTTAGATTTAAATTAGTATCTAAACATTGGGAGATTTCTCCTAAAAATGGGTTTGGGGGCTTCCTTAATTCTTTTCTTATTTGGTATCAATTAGCTAGAATTCTCTGCTCATTTAGTTTTTTAAAGTTTATTTATCTTGGGAGAGACAGAGAGAGAGAGAGAGAGAGAGAGAGAGAGGAATGAGCAGGGGCGGGGCAGAGAGAGATGGGGGAGGGGGCAAAGTATCCAAAGCAGGCTCTGCACTGACAGCAGAGGGCCGACTGAACTCATGAACCGTGGGATCACGACCTGAGCTGAAGTCACACTCATAAGTGACTGAGCCACCCAGGTGCCCCTCTCTGCTCATTTTAACAGGGGAGAGTTTTCCCAAGTAAACCCAAATCCCCACCATGCCCTTTTATCTCCCTGATGGAAGCTGAGGGTCAGATGCCTTTTATTATACGCGTGTACCCTCGTTTTCTCTGTAAGTAGAGAAATACTACTCTCTTGGAAATGGAGGTAAAGGCTGTGTTTCAAGGAAACATGGAGCAGGCATCTTGACTCTCTTACGCTTGGCCAGCATCATCGGGTGCGCTGGGATTTGCATGCCGGCCAGAGAGAAGACATGGGGAAGGAGACTGCAGGCAGAACTGATCAAGGGAAAGGTCTCGGCACCCAGGATTCCAACCAGAAGTGGAATCTCCTTTAGGAGAGAATCTCTAAGGAGAGTCTCCCTTAAATAGGAAGTCGCCACAGAGTTGAAAGGTCTCTGAGGTGGATATAATTAGACGGCTGGATATGAGGAGGAGTCCTTTCTGGTTGCTGGGCAGCATGGCATGCACACTAGCAAAGAGGTTGGGAAGCGTAGAGCATGTCTAATATGCCTGTGGCAAGACGTGTCCTTACTGCAGCTGTGGGGGGTCTCGAGAGGGGATCTCACAACAGACAGAGGGAAGAGAAGCAAGGGGCATTGGAAGGGATTCGGGCTCACTGGATTGGAAGAATGTTAAACAGGCTCAGGTTCACCCCTTCTGATCCCTAAAACTTGGCCACATTTGATCACGTTAAGGAGCAATGACCATCAGGTAGCCCCAAACAGGTGGGGAGAGGGGCACAAAGACTTAGCCAAGAAAGGGTCTGTACTCAGGGTGCGGCGGACATATTGTTTGCACCCTTCTCATGGCTGAGGGACCGTGGTGACATGAATTCAGTGCTCTTGGGCCAGTCAGGCGTTTGGACTTGGGTGTCAAGGACTAGGATCACGGGCTCTTCCCAATTGAGCCTGTCTTTGTGAAATTGTTCACTTTCCCCTGAAGGAGTTAACATGACACTGTGACCAGGGCAATTAAAATGTCATTTAGACCCTTGGAGAATAATATGGCTCCAGATTTTAAAGGGCCTCAAATAAGACCGCGTGGGCCCTTTAGAGAGTGAGATACCATTGTTATTAGTGTGAAAGGAGGGGGGGGGGTGGTGAGGGAGCATGGGGTCATGGTCTGAGCCAGGGAAGATAAATCTCCCTGTGCTGAGCAGAGGCCTGGCCATCTCCTTGTGATGTGGACTTTATATACAGGCTCTGACTTAACGATTCCTTAAACTGTTCCCATTTTAGCCACCAGTGCCCGTGAAGGCAGATCTGTGCAATCTCATATTCCAGGAAGTAAATGTAATGTCACAGGCCAATGAAATTGACTAGTCTGACAGGAACACACAAATAACCAGGACGTAAGGCTGCACCCCACATCCCCCTGCCGTGTTTATTTAGGAGTGGAGGTCCATTAAGTGCTCTGTGATGGCCTCCTGATAACACACCCACCTTTGCGGGGCGGCTGGGGTTGGATGTCTGCCCTTACATGTGACAGCTGACATTTTTGGATACACTTAAAGATGGCCTTGTCCACCACAGCGCAGAGGACAGAAACCACACATCTTAAAGTTACAGCCTTTCTCACTCATGCTTAGGAACAAGTGGTTCTTTTCAGGGCTTTCCGTTTATGTTGAGGGTCTCTTTTCTCTGTGAGAATATTGTAAAACCTGTCACTAGAGATTGGGGCTCCATTGCTGGAGGGAACAACATTTCAGCAAATGTTTATGGGATGCACAAGGAAAATAATGCTGAGATGTGTGTGCCTGAACAACAGTGTAAATTTTGAGGGACACGGAGGTGAGGCAGAGACCCCGAATTTTTTACCGTCTTCAACTTGGCATGTCAGGAGTCACGTCTCTGAAAGTCTGGAGACCAAAGTGCAGCTTTCAAGGCCACAGCCCACCTGCTAAGTCATATTTCTGTTAGTTCCTCGCAAACGCCCTTGGGCTCTCCCTGCCTGAACTTCACCTCTGTCTTGTCCATTGCTCCTTCCCCCACCAACGCTGCTAAAATGACCCATCTTTGATCTTTATATCTTCATTGATTGGTTGATTGATTCACCTAATATTAACCGAGTGCCTGGGACCGACTGCCCTGGTTTTAAGGATCCTGCAAGAAATAATTCAGAAACCCCCCTGTTCTTGTGGAGTTCACATTCCGGGTAGGGTGAGGGGAGAGACAGATAACAAATAGGTAAATCAATGAATAAAGACGCTAATTTCTGAGTCACCTGGGTGGTTTAGTCAGTTAAGCATCAGCCTCTTGATTTAAGCTCAGGTCATGATCTCACAGATATGAGATCGAGCTCCACGTTGGGCTCTGTGCTGGGAATGGGGTCTGCTTGGGAATCCGCTCTTTCTCCCTTTCCCTCTGCCCGTCCCCCACTGTTGGTCTGATGCTGGCTCTCGCTCTCTCTCCAAAAAAAAAAAAAAAAAAAAGGATGCTGATTTCTGAGAGTAATAAATACCACAAAGAGAGGGAAACAGAGCGAAGGGAAAGAGTAAAGGTGAAGGGGGGCTTGATTTAAGTTGGGTGGTCCAGGAAGCCTCACTTAGGAAGAAGCCCAGGTGAGGACGGTGGGGGGCAGCCATGTGGCTCACAGGGTGATGCTCCATTCGCTGTGTGGGGGGGTCGCCTCCCCCTCCCAAGGACAGGATCTCGTCTGCGTTGGTTGACAACACCAGGAGGCGGGAGGTGCCGGAAGGATGTGAGCCAAATGGGGGAGCCAGAGATCAGTCAAAGAACTAGGGAGGGCCCAGGGCCTTCAGGGCCCTGAAGGTCATGGTTTAGGGACTGGATTCAAGGTAGGAGGGGGAGCCAGCAGAGGGTGTAGGCAGTGTGTGATGGGCTGGGATGTGCATTAGATCAGTGTTGAATCTCTCGTCTCTTTCGTGCCAGTTCAGAGGTCGCCTGTCTGTGAACCATTTGCGGCAGCAGGGACCCTAGGCTCACAGCATGACTGTGGACTGACGAAGGGCGTCCACCTTCCTGTCCACTGCCTCTGTGCACGGTGAGGACAGGAGTTGTGCCCAGGGTAGGCCATGCTCCTCCACAGCGTTTTGCACACAGTGCCTCCTCAATAAACGTCTACTGCATTGACCTTAATTATAAGCTCCTGGAGGTTAATAACGTTTGGCCAATTTATTTTGTAAAATTCCAAAGGGCCCTTAAGAAAAGTTCTTTGATGGTGGATTGGGCTCTTGAAACAGTGGTCTTAATGGATCGTCACCCAGATGGCTCCCACCTCGTTGGAGGGGTAATTAGGGTGAACTCGACCAAAAGAATTTATTCAAATGACTTCCCTTGGTCAATTAGGTTCCTGCAGATGATTTTAGAATGTTTCTTAAACGTGTCCGTGTTCAGGCAATGAAACCAAGATTAAAAGCCCAGACTCCTTGTTGCAGGTTCCAGAAAAAATGTGCATTTTAACGGCTGCTCCCCTAACTTCAAAATTAAACATATTACATTCTTGGGAGTACGATTTCAGCTTCTTTACGTTTATGACACAAATGGAACCATTCGCCCTCACTTCAGTCCATAAAGGCAAGACTCATTAGAAGGAGGAAATTTCCTTTATCATTAATGGGCCACACTCACATGATAAACCCAGCTCCGCTTCTCCCACCCCCTTTCCCGAAACTTCGATTCTCGTTTCAAGCCGTTCCCACATAGACTATTTATCTTCCACATTTCCCCAACTCTCAATGGCACCATTATATCCTTTATTTGGAATCATAAAACTTTGAGAATAAAAAAGAAGCAAATTAATCCTCCCAGGGGAGTGAAGGAAGACGGATCCTGCCAGCTTTTAACTTGTAGGATTGGACTGGCCTGGAAACACAGTTTTCTTTTTCAACAGCTTCGCCGGTGGGGGGAAATGAATGGTTATGACAGAGAATCCTGAAATAAAATGCAGAATTATGCAAACGCGTTAAAAACTGACAGCTTGAAATAAAAACTGTTGAAAACCCGAGGAATAAACAATGCGGGCTGGAAGGGGAACATTTTGAAGCTACGAATGGGTCACTCTGCTTTTATTATTCACAGCGGAAAAATAACCTCGATCATGATGTGAAAACCACAATTTCCTTTATTTGTGGATCATGCCAGATTAAAAAGCATTCAGGGGAGAAGTGGGGCTGGGAGAACTGAATGCCGTCCGAAGAGGCAGGAGCTCAGTGTCCAGAACCCTGTCGCGGACGCTGGCTCACTGGGTCCCGTTGCATAAGTCCCTTCACCTCCTGATGACTCCCTTCCCATCATCAGGCTGGAATTAAGGATTCGGCCTTTCCTCTGGGGCCTGAGATGTGGCTCTCCTAACTGCCAGTTGGATGACGTGCTTTGCCATTGCGATTTGCTCTAAGGAGTCTCAAGGTTGTGAAAACAAGCGATAAAAGTCAGTTAACAGGGCGGCTGCCACCAGAACGGCCAGTGAGAAAACCTGTAGCGCAGAATGCCTGAGAGTGAATCTCCAGGTTTGGGGTTCTGGAAACAGATTCTGTGGCTAGTGAAGCCTTTATGATTTGATTTGATTTTTATTACTCTTTCAGTTGGGAGCTAGCATCCCTGGATAATGGATGAATATTGTGCTCTCCTAGAGTAAAATGAAAATCATCGAGTTGAGAAACAATACACAAGCAGAATATGACGGCTTAAGAGGATTTTGGAGGTCATCTGGTCCAGCACTTTCATTTTGCAGAGGAGGAACTTGCCGATGCAAAAAGTTTAAACGACCTATTCAGGCTCGTGGATCCACAGATCCACAGGGCCACAGAGCCACAGGGCCAGTTGCCGCTGGCTTTGAAACCTGATTTTGACGGTGGCTTAGTGAATTCAGTAGTTTGAACGGAGGCTGGCGATACCAGAAGTTTCTGCATCGCGGTGAATTTGATGGTGGGCCAGAAGGGACCCAGAGGCAATCCTGGGTAATGTCCTTTATTATGAAAGAAGTCTTCTGAAGCTAAAGGAGGCAGGCACCTTTTCGAAAAATGATGTGGGCGTAGCTGTTAATTACAATGTTTAAATTGGGTCATTTCTGCTTAGTTTATGTTTTCCTTCCTTCCCTCCCTCTTTCTCTTTTTGTCTTTGTGTCTTTTTTCTTAAAAAAAATTTTTTTTTCTTTTTAATTTGAAGAGATGTTCTGGAGAAAAACTAGGTAAATATGAAATGAATCTAGGCCTTGGTTACCTAGTGTGGAGAGAAAAACCCAGAAAGTGGAGGTGGGGGCCGGTTCACATGGTAGAGAGGAAAATCTCCTGTGATTTACTCTGACTTGCTAATTTTCAGAAGGAAATTAATAAAATTGATTCCAGCAAAAACTCTAAGTGGACAAATAGAAGAAAAACAGATCGAGAATTGTGGATATTTAGGGCAGAGAGAAAGTTCTTAGAGAAATCTTTCCCTCAGGGAGAAATAAATATTTAGGAGAAATCACTAACTCTAAGGGTCGTTAAAGCAAAGATCACTCATAGGATGGAAAGCAAACCCTCCCACCAACTATTAATTCCAATTCCTAGACTCGGTGGCAGTAACATGATTAGTTATTGTGGGTTCTGGAAGAAAGCGGGACCCTTGGCAATAAAGCCCTGGAAATATGTATTTTTAAGTACTATAAAAGATGTGGAAAGCAACTTTACTTTTCATCCCGGGGACTAGAAATAATACACCTGCAAGGACAGATGAATGGCATAATGTTGGCATTCAATGGGGCATTAAACATTTTGCGCCACGTTTATGGGGTTTTCCTGTCATTAATTCTAGGTAAAATAAACTTTTAAAAAATGTTTTTGTTGTGTTTTTGGATAGCATTTATTTTTCACCAACTTGCTTTTCTTTGCCATTTTTTTTTTTTTTCTGCTGGGTTTTTGTGTCTATTATGTTTTTTTGTGTCCGCTGTGCCCTTGGCTGATTTCCTCACTGGCCTCCCTGTGCTATGGGGCCTTTCTTTTTCCTTCCCCTGCCCCTTTGGCGTCCCCTCTTTCAGTCCTGCTGCACGTGTTCGGACCCATGTCAAGGTCGGATGTGGTCAGTTCTGCTGGCTGCAGTCACTGTGGTTTGCCTGTGGCACCCTGGGATTGGCAAGGCCTTGGGCACACTGTCCAGGAGCTGCAGAGATGGGGGCCACCCGAAACTCTCCGATACCAGGGTGCCCATTCTCGAATTGAGTGGGATGGCAAGGCCTTGCTTTTCTTCCTGGTTCTACTTCTGCCCTTCCTCCTTCATTTTGTCTGCTTCCTTAAAGCAGTTCTCTTCCCTGTTAGCAGTACGCATGCCTTCCCTTTTCAACTTGGTCAGTTGCAAATCAGGGAAAAAGGAGTGGGTGTCAGGATGCCTGGGTCCTTCATCCCGGCTCTGACACTCACACAGCACCTGTGGGACACTAGGCAAGCCACCGAACCCTCTGATTTCAGTTTCCTGAGAACTTTGGGTTCAGATAAATGTGTCATCTCCTGAGACCTATCATGTAGTAATTCTCCTCTGGGGCTCCAGGTGTGATGGGGAAGGAGGGCAAGAAACGAATCGAGCAGAACACACTGTCTTGATGAAGAGGAATGGAACACTTGAAGGGGTAAAATTTGACTTGAGGAAGTAAGCCTGGCAGCTTACAAAGTGTGGTGCAAGGACTAGTCTCTGGAAGCCCTTGGAGCTCTTATGAAAATTGATTTAATTGACTCACCAAATAATTATGGCAAGCTGACTATGTGTCAGGCTCTGTTTTGGGTGCTTGGCACATAGCAGGGGACAGACAAGGGCGGGTACCTGCTGTCATGGAGCTTAAGCTTGGTTAGTGTTTCAGGTGGTTATATGTGCTAGGAAGAGTCTAGCCTGCTAAGACAAGGGTGAGAGGCTGCTGTTTCATACAAGGTAGTCAGGGAGGCCTCCTGGAAAAGGCAGCACCAGAGCAGAGACCAGAATGAAGTAATGGGGGGAGCCATGTGGATGTCTACGGAAAGAGTGTTCCAGGCGGGAAAGCAGCTAGTGCAAACACCTGGAGGTAGGAGGTATGTTTGAGGAACGGCAAAGGAAGCCAGTGTGGCTGATGCGGGGTGGGAGGGTGAGGGTTCCTGGGTTCTACCATTAAGTCCATCACTGTATCCATAGGCTTGGAGTTGGGTTACAGTCGGATGCTAAGCAGGTTCCCCAAGGATTTCTTATGCCCATTCCACATGTGACCCTAAGACTTGCCTGATGGCAAGGTGACAGGTGAGGGATCTTCTTATTCTGGATCCTGAGTCCTTTAGGTCAATCAATGAGCATTCTTATTGGAGACCATGATATTGAGAGTCTGTGTCAGTCTCTCTGGAACTTTGTTTTGGTAGCTTGGGGACAATCTTTCCCTTGGCTCTGGAGAATTCACCAGCCCCCCCTTTGGATGATCCTTGGGTGCCTGTCACTGTGAACTCTGAGCCATTTCTTGGGTTTAGGTCTCTTCTTGCTACATCTCCCATTTTTGGTAGAAGTATCTTGTGGTTGTAATTCAGAGTTTATCCTATTCAGAGGATATTCTATCCTAAAGAAGTAGGACCATGAAGACAGGTTCCCTCCTGACGCCTAGAGAGGACTCTCAGCCTGGATGCAAGGAATGCCCAACGAGTAATTTAGACACTTAAATCCATTGGGAAATGTGAGTCAAAAATTTTTAACTGAATTGATCCAATCTAGTAGATAGCCTTTGCTGGCTTCAGACGGTGGGTTCCCAGTAGAGAATTAAATTGAACAGCTTTGTGACTTATCCTACTTTGCCAAGGACTTTGAGTGTATGGAAGTTTATCTCGTATCTTTACAAGACCCTTCCCTGACTCAGCCAAAGAGTCTCTTTTAGTCCCGGGCCCCAAGTAGCCAGACCTTGGGGAAAAGTATATTTGTCACACTAAGAACCTTAAGAATCAGAATTTTATAGACCCCTCATTAGCTGGTTAAAAATAGGGCCAGCCAACTGCCTTCACAGGGAGAAACTTCTGGAAAAGAGATGTCCACTTTCATCTGAGTGGTCTGGTTCTCATGGACCCCCATGATAGCGGCCAGACTGCTCGGTGAACAAACAAATGTCTCATGGGTCCTCATGCAGAAAATGTTTCCCAGATGCACCAGCCAGCCCTCTCCTCACTGAGCTTGCTTTTGCAGCTGTGATGTCAGGTCTGGGCTTTGATTCACCAGGCTTCTCAGCCAGAAATCCCACCTCTCTGCTTCTCCCCAGAGAGAAAACCCCACTGTCCCACTCGGGCCCAAACCTTGCTTCCATGCAGATGCCACAGAACAGGAGATGTCCTTTCTCTGCCTCTTCTGAAGCTTTAAACCACTCCTTGGCTGCCCCTACCATTTCCAATCACCACCCTTTTCTTCCCTTATCTCCCCATTTTGGGCAGAAGTATCTTGTTGTAATTCAGAGTTTATCCCACAGGGCCCCCCATCAGAACTTTTTTTGTAGTCTCTGGGTTCGATGAAGCCAGATCTTTTTCATTTGGGTATCCCCAGTGCTATCATGGTGGCACATTGGGTGGCGTGTGACCATCACGTACTTATGGCCAGAGTGAGTATAGTTAGCTGAATGAGTTCAGGTCTAGCAAAGACACTATGCTCAGCATAGGATTTATACTATGTCCTAAAGGACCAGTACAAATGAATAAAAATGCAATCAGAATACCAAGAGGCACACTAGACAGGGATAGATGAGATCATTCACACAGATAGAGTAGTAAACAATGTTTGGCTTCACTAGTTCTGAAAGAGCAAAAGGATCATGCCCTTGACTGATGACCTGGGACGTATCTGCATTTCTGGCAGCAGTGAAGGTGTACGTTTTTGCACACCACTGCACGCTGATAAATGTGTATTTTGGGTCATAAAACATTCATATGCTTTGACATAATAGTCTTGCTCTTGGAAATTGATTATAAGGAAATGATCCAAAATAAGGGCAAAAAACTAATGTTTTTTCAGAGCCCTGTTCCTTATAATTTAAAAACAAGGTTGCAAATGCCATATTCAATAATAAGGGTTAAATAAAACCTGTTACATTCTGTGGCACACTCTACAACCAACTTAAACAGCACTTACAGAGATTTAGTACAGGTTGAGCTACAGTTTAAAGATAACATCTAATGATAAAGCAGAATATTTTCATAATTCAGTAGACATACTGACTAGGAGAAGGAAGGCTGAGTTGGAACAAAAAGAACTGGAATTCAGGTTGGAGGGCATTTACTTAGCTTGTATTTTATCTCTCCTGATCCTTGGATTCTTCGTCTACAAAATGGACACACAGCTTTTTACCTTTTAGGATGAGATATAATGTGTGCAAAATCCAGGGTCTGAGCATAAAGGGCATGCTCAATAAATGTAGATATTATTATTATTTGAGCAAAGTTTGCTTCACCTATGACCTAAATCAAGAAGCCAAGACTCTGACAAATAGTTAAGGATGAATGGGGAAAAATGGGCTTTCATATTTTTCCCTATTGAAGTGGGAATATTAGGAGGGACAGATTACTGAGAAGATAAGGCAAGATTTTGATGTAGAGATGGAGTGGGGAGAACATAGTAGGAGGATGGGAAGACAAAGATGGGGAAGGGAGGTGAGAACCAATATGGGTTATGGGGAAGGGCAGAGGCTGTACTGATTAGTAGAGAGGATCATTTATGTTAGGGAGTGGTGGATAAATGATGTGGAAAAGATTCGGGAAGTCTTTGACAGCATCCATTTTTGACAGAAAGTATTTCAGGTGAAGGTGAATATTTGAATGGTAAGGTAAGGTTTGGTGGGAAGACTGAAGCTTCTACAGCACATTACTGATGAAATGGAAGGAGTTAACAAGTTCAGATTTCATTCTCTGTCTTCCTTCCTATCCTAGCACCCTGTCAGGACATGATCCAAGAGTAGACATTTACATGTTAGTATGCATTTACGTCTACTTGTTGCTATTTTCAACAATCCATCAAAAATTCACTGAAGAATTCTTCAAAGTATTTGCTCTTTAAATCTTATTTTTTAATGTTTATTTATTTTTGAGAGAGAAAGAGAGAGAGAGAGAGAGAGCAGGAAAGAGGCAGAGAGAGAGAGAGGGATACACTGAATCCGAAGCAGGCTCCAGGCTCCAGGCTCTCAGCACAGAGCTGGACATGGGGCTCGAACTCATGAACTGTGAGATCATGACCTGAGCCAAAGTGGATGCTTAACCAGCAAAACCACCCAGGCACCCCTAAATCTTATTCTTTGTTATAGAATGAAAGACACTATTCCATGTAACAGGAATTCTACTCAGTGGGACTATGAAGAGAGGCACATGTTAGTGCTGACATTGAATATGTAAGTTGTTAATAACTCCATTTCCATATAATGCCACCTCTACCATAAAGTCATTACTTTGCTTATTTGCTCATTAATTTATTCAATTTTTTATCTATCCATCCATCCATCCATCCATCCACTTATTTAGCAATCTTTCATTAAGCACGTATCTTGTGCAGGCAGAATGCAGGCATTGGGATTATAAAAGGAAATACGACATAGTGACAGTCCTTGTGGATCATGGAAGATTATGCTTGAACAAAAGTCCTCTTCAACTTTGCTCCTGAGCATGCCGAACTCTTTCACATCTTTGTGCTCTTATGAACCTGCTATGTATATATATTCTCAGTCTGGAACATTCCTCTTCAGTCTCTCACTGTTGTAATACTCCTTCCCAATTTCATTTTTATGCCGGTTTCTCTCTGAAGCCTTCCTGGTTCTCCCCAGGTAGAGCAAGCCATTGTCTCATTTGTGTCCAAGAGAACTTTAGAGATGCCGTTGGCCAACGTGAGAACTGTAAAGTAGCAGACATCCAAGTGAAGTGGAAAGATTGTGTGATTCTGAGAGGGATGGAGTTGACCATGAATCCTGGCTCCAACCCTCACATCCCCTCATGAACTGCTTGGCCTGGATCTGGTTACCCACCATCTCTAAATTCCTGCCTTTCTCACATTCTCACTGTTTGCCTTATTTGCCAACGATTACCCTTCACTGAGCGGTTGTGGGGATAAATGATGTATTATGACGTATTGTGAGGAGATGATCCTGGACCTCGTACATAGTAAGTGCTCAATATTTGCTCACTCGTGTCCTCTTATTGCCACCCTTGGTGGCAGTGCCTCGAAGTCAGGTTACTTATCTATGCATCTCCCCCAACATCCAGAGAATTCTTGCTTCTCGGAAGCAATGCAGCATGGTAGCTAAGAGCAGGGACTCTGGTGAGAAACTCCCTGGAATAGCCTAATGCTAACACATGCTAGCTGTGTGGCCATAGGCGAAATTACTTGAGCTCTCTGTGACTCGGTTTTCATACCTGTCAAATGGAGATAAAACTAGTACCCACCTCCTAGGGACGTTGTAAAGTTGACATAAGGGTCTGATCATGGTAAGCCCTCATTAAGGTTGGCTATTATTAGTAGGTGCTCAAGAACTGTTTATTGAAAGGCCAATGAATAGATTGTTGTGTGTGATAGTCTCAGGAAGTCTGGCTAACGTGAGGGTGTTTATCTGGTTCAGAATGCCTGTTTCTTGACGTACATATAATTAGTTTCTATTGCTAGGTTATTATTAGGTTGAGAGGAATTACTTTCCTATGATGGGCAATGTCCTGAAATGCTGAAGGTTAAATTCTACCAATGCATCTAACATCCACATTGAAATTATTTTGTTGGTTTTAGTAATATGGATGAGTTCTAAGGTGAGTAGTTGGTCAAAAGTAGAGGTTTTCCTGTAAAGAAGTGACCAGAAATATCTGAGCCGTGGTTTCTGAGAATGTTTGGAAATATTCCCTTCAAGCCTTAAACCTCCCATCTGAAAAGAATCCATGTTGCTGGCTTTTTTGAAGGGGAAATTCAACAAGACTATAAAACCTGGGAGGAAAGAGGCGTGTCTTAGTCTTTGTATCTCCTATTCAGCGTCCAGAACGGTCCTGGGTCTGTGACATTGCCCACAAAACACCTGTAAGTTAATGATAAAAAAAAAAAAAAAAAAAAAAAAAGTGAAGCTATTTTTCTTCCCAACCTAGAGCTCACCCTCAGAAATTTCCATGTGATCACTACCCTTCCCCCAGGAAAGCATTAGTGTTGGTTTAGATATTTATTTATTTCTAATTATGAGATGTAAGAGATTTGTGGCAATATCATTTTCTGTCAAAAGGATTGGCTTGGGGAGACCGGTGGTTGGGTGTCCCTTCTGCCTTCTGTTGGCTGAGTGACCCTAGCCACGTCTTTGACTACTCTGAGCTTATACTTCTCCATCTGAATGGGAAGCAGTTGGACATGAATGGTGAGAGCAACAAGGATAACACTTTGCCAACCATGTGAGGACACTGTGCTAAGTGCTTTAGAATTCCCTGCACTTGATTTCCGTGGCAATCCCAAACAGGAGCTACTTTTTACCCTCCTCGTGTTACAGGTAAGGAATCTGAGCTTGGGAGAGTGGAGTCATTTGCCAGAAGTGTAAATAGCAGGCTCAGGAATTGAGCCTGGGCTTGTTGCTATGTCACAAATCTCTGAATAATCGTGGATTTGTGACAAAGAGCGCTAACATGAATGGGGTTTTTCACGAAGGATCAAGAGGTGACTTTGCCAGTATATTAAAAAGTACTTCCGCCCCTCCCTCCCTCACTCCTTCCTTCCCTACCTCTCCTAACCCCCTGACATTTGTTCCTCAATCAAATCTCTGGCCCCACCTTCCAGAGTGGTAGGACTCCGCTTACCCTTCCTCTGTGGCACTCTGTACTTCTCTTATGATGGCTTGTCATAATTGCTGTTAAATAATTATTCACTTGGTTATTAAAGTCTGTCTCTGGCTAAAATAAACATTGCTAGTGACCTGGGCTGCTTCTACATGGTCAACCTGAATCCAGAGTTTACCTAGCTGAGTAAACAAGGCCTATGAGAAATGTTTGTTCAAAGGATGAAGGAATGAGCACCTACTATGTGTCCCACAGTGGGGGAGGCCAGAATAATCAAAGACAGATGGATGGTGGAGCCATGGTGAGATGTCTACTCAACGCCATGCCCGTCTTTCTAATTATATCCTTCCTCAAGTGGGCTGTAGTAAGCTGGCGAGTGTTCTCCATTGGACGCCAAATGACCACCCTTCAGAAGTGTTCTCAAAGATCCATGCTGAATTGGATGGGAGGTTTGTCTTGATGATGATTAAGGTTCCTTGTCATGTGAACATGTGTCCATTACTTCATTGGTTCCTTCATTTATTCATTCATTCAGTCACTCTGCTAAGCAATTTTTATTGCCACAAACATTTACTGAGCACCTTGCTAGTTGCTGGTGACATAATGGTGAAAAAAGCTTATCCTCTAGTAGAAAAAAAAAATGTTAGCTGCCATTCCTAAGTACTTCCACGAGTCAGATAGTATCTCTGTATTATCTCTGGTCTTCGCTATGACTCTGTAACTTATCAGAACCATGTTGCAAAGGCAGAAACAGGTAGGGAGATTAAGTGGCCTGGCTAAGGCCACACAACTAGGTGGTGGCAGAGCGAAGACACCAACTCAGGACTGAAAAGATTCTAGAACTCTATTCTGTGAGAGAAAAGAAAGTGTGGCTGCAGAGCGGGCAGCAGTTCTGTGAAATTTTGAGCCTTATTAAGGCAACACGTTCAGCTACTGGTGCAACATTTGCTCTTTAATGCTCTGCACTCAGGAACAGAACCCTAATTCTCAACTTAGGGAGGTTACCACCTAGAAGGGACAGATGTGAGCAGCTACATAATTAGGAGGTTGTAAAGAGAACTACCATTGGGATGCGTCCCTCAGATGGCTCCACTGGGGATGTCACATGGACATAGTCTGAAAGGAAACAAGGGTCTACTGATGCGTAGAAGTTTCGGAGAGAGAGCTTTCCAAGGAAACATCTCACATATAAGCCTTTTATTTATTTATTTTTATTTCAAAGGGGAAGGGGTTGTATGTTTGCTACTTCTAGAGGGTGTAGTGACAGCCCATATATCCTACCTCATCCCCCCCCTTGGTGCCAATATCGAATGATGATATTCCCTCTGGCTACAAATAAAGATTTCTTTAGAGGGCAGTAAAATAACATTTCGACAATTGTTTCCCGTGAAGATTGAAAACAGAACAAAATTAGCCAGCCATGAGAGGATCTTTTTCACTTCTGAAGCCTAAATACTGCTGTGTGACAGCTGAGCCTGAGCTGAGTGTTGGGAGCTGAGTTCTAGGCCTAGCATTTGCTACCTGTTTGACCTTGCCCATGTTCCACAACCTCTCTGTGCCTTTGTTCCCGGGCGGACCAGGTCAGAGGGTTTCAGCTACTTTCTGAGAAGCTACAGAGACTCTGGGCATGCCCTGGGGAACAATGTGAGATCCCAAGAGGATGTCAAGGTGTAGAAGATCTGAGACCCCACTCCCGCTTCAAGCCCAGCAGTTCTGCCCTTATTTGCTTTCTTCATTGCAGATTTTACTGGAACAAAGCTTCCCCTCCTTTGAAAAAGCTGCCCTGGGCTCCAGTCACTGCAGTCCCCCCAAGGCCCCTTCCACAAGGGTCCTGGCTGCCAAGGAACGTCTGGCTAAGGTCTTTGAGTGGCCCTGGGTGCCTCAGTTACTTTGGAGACACACTAGCCTGCTCACAAAGGACTGACAACTGGGACCTGGCTTCGGGGCAGGAATCCTGGTGCCATCAGTGTGGGATGCGGGCTGGAGCCACAGGGCCTCGCAGAGAGTGCGACTTACAGAGGAAATTTAGCAAGTCATTAAGGAAGCGCCTGGCGACTGGGAGCAGTTCAAGAAGGAAAGCCAGAGTCAGCTTATTTGCATGGCTGATGGTTGAAACCGGATCCTACCTGTTCTTCTACTGGGGGCTCCAAGCCAGCCCTGCAGTAGACTGTTGCATCTTAAAAGCTTCTCCATCCCTGTGCACCCAACGCTGCTGGGACAGCTGTAAGTCTGGTGGGCCAGAGACTGAGGGCAGCAAATGAAAAGGGATGGAATCAAAGAAAGTTGTCCACTGTGGCTTTCCCCTGGGACAGGAGAAGCCTGCGAAGTGCTGTTTTGAAGTGGTATTCTCATACCAGGTGAAGATCAGGGTTTGGGCTGTGTGACTCCAGGCAAATTACTTAGCCCTTCTGAGTCTCAGACTCTTCCTCTGTAAAATGAGAATGATAATTATAAAGACGTCACAAGACCCTTGTCGGCTTTCCATGGTAGAATACCTGTATAGCTCTTGGCATGGAGGCTGCTATGTAGAAAAGTAGTTACTCGTCATTGATTATTGGTTCTCTGGAACATCATTATTTGCAGTTCACTGCCATTCAGATAGTGATAAAATAAAGCTAATGGATAAGATGCCATTGGCCTTCATGCCCAGGGGTTAATAGGTTATGTGTGGGTATGCACATGTATCGGTGCATACAAGATATGCTTGCGTATTGCACAGAAATCATGTGAGTGTATATATCTCAATTTGGGACCTACGATGCTGTGTCTATTCTAACCATGCCTTTCAGATATTAACACACGCAGCCCTGACTAATGTCAGGTTCTGCTTGTTTCTTTAAGGAATACTCACTGAGGGTCTCCACACCAGGTGAGGCATTCTTCTGGAAGCTGAGGATGTACATGGGACTCCTAACTCAGTGGAGTTTACTACAACAACTGGATACACACCCATTCATTCAGTGTCTATTTTGTGCCTGGCATTGCTCAAGATGATGTTTGAGATGTAAAAATGTAGTTTCTTACCCTCAAGAAACTTACATCCCACCCGGAGGAGGTGCAATTGTGGCAGCAAGTTACGCCCCTACCTTCAGCTCCTCAGGGGGAAGAGTGCCCTCCTCCCTCAGGCTCCTGTGCTCGGCATTTCTCTGACCCCTCAGTGCCCCCACAAGTGGTCCTTCCCGGAGAAAAAGGCCACTTCCAAGGAGGTTTGAGAGCTGTAAGGTCAGAAATACCAAAAGGCAGTCACTTGCATACCAATGAATTTAATTTGTGAGTTCAGTTCATTTATTGAATTAAACAGCAAAGTCAGTTTTGTAGGCAGCATGTGGATGTGTCTTGTTTTTTACCCATTCAGTCACCCTGTGTCTTTTGATTGGAGACACATTACCATTTGTCATTTTTTCAAGTTTATTTGTTTTGAGAGAGACAGAGACAGCACGAGCAGGGGAGGGGCAGAGAGAGAAAGGGTCCGAGAGAATCCCAAGCAGGCTCCCTGCTGTCAGCATGGAGCATGACGTGGGGCTCAAACCCACCAACTGTGAGAGCGTGACTTGAGCAGAAACCAATAGGCAGACACTTATCCCACTAGCCACCCAAGTGCCCTCTTTATTTATTTTGAGAAAGAGAGAATACGAGCAGGAGTGGGGCAGAGAGAAAGGGAGAGAGAATCTTAAGCAGGCTCCGTGCTGCCAGTAGCCGTACTGATGTGGGGCTCCATCCATCCATCTATCCATCCAGCATGACGTGGGGCTCAAACTCACAAACCGAGAGATTATGACCTGAACCGAAGTCAAGAGTTGGACACTTAACCTGACTGAGCCACCCAGGCGCCCCATAGCCCATTAACATTTAAAGTATTCATTGATAGGTTTGTACTTATGGCCATTTTATTACTTGTTTTCCAGTTGTTTTGTAGTTTTTCTCTGTTCCTTTCTTCTTTTGTTCTCTTCCCTGGTGGTTTGATGACTTTCTTTACTGTTATGCCTGGATTCCTTTCTCTTTTGTGTGTGTATCGATTATAGGTTTTTGATTTGTAGTTACCAACAGGTTCACATATAACATCTTATGTGTATATTAAGTCCATATTAAGTTGATTGAAGAGATCCACTTCCGAGCTAAAGACACATGTGGACAGAAAACAAAGAGATGGAAAGACATCATGCAAATAGATATGAAAAGAAAGCTGGAGTGTCAATACTTATATGAGACAAAATAGACTTTAAAACAAAGCCTGTAGCAAGAGACAATGAAGAAAACTGCATAATGATAAAGGGAACAATCCAGTAGGAGGATATAACAAATGTAAATATCTATGCACCTAACATGGAGACACCTAAATACATAAAGCAACTAGTGACAGACATAAAGGAAGAAAATTACAGTAATACAATAATAGTAGGGAACTTTAACTCCCCACTTATATCAATGGACTAATCATCTAGACAGAAAGCCAACAAGGAAACAGTGGCTTTAAATAATGTATTAGACCAAATGGACTTAACAGACATATTCAGAACATTCCATCCGAAAGCAGCACCATCCACATTCTTTTCAAGTGCACATGGAACATTCTCCAGGATAGATCACATAGTAGGCCACAAAACAAGTCTTAATAAATTCAAGAAGATTGAAGTCATAGCATGTGCCTTTTCTATCCATGAGAGTATGCAACTAGAAATGAATTGTAAGAAAAATATCTGGAAAGGACACAAGTACGTGGAAGTTAAGTAGCACGCTCCTAAACAATGAATGGGTCAACCAAGAAATCAAAGAGGAAAATACAAAATACATGGAAACAAATGAAAATGAAAAGAGTGTTCCAAAATCTTTGGGATGCAGCAAAAGCCATTCTAAGAGGGAAGTTTATAGTGAACAGGCCTACCTCAAGAAATGAGAAAAGTCTCAAGTAAACAACCTAACCTTACACATGAAGGAACTAGATAGAAAGAGAGGAACAAAGACAAAAGCCAGTAGAAGGAAGGAAATCACAAAGATTAGAGCAGAAATCAATGCAATAGTGGCTAAAAAAAAACAAAAACAAAAAAAACCAAAAAAAAAACAAAACCCCCCAAAAAACCAAACAAAACAGAATTGAAAGGAATAATAAAAGCAGGAACTGGTTCTTTGACAAGAGAAACAAAATTGATAAACCTGCAGCCACATTCATCAAGAAAAAAAGAGCGAGGACTCAAAACACAAAGTCAATGTGGACAATTCCTTTAGTCACCCATGTGTCTTATCTGACTTTGTCTCCTGTTCCATGAGATGGAAATGACTATCCTCATCTTGTAGTTGAGGCATCTGAGGTTCACTGGTTTTCTGTCACTCGCCGTAGGCACAGAGCTTCCTGGCAGGGCAGAGGGTCGAGGCAGGGGCACAGTGACAGCCGTGAGGGGTTTCTAGGAGCCTGGTCTCACTTGGAGAAAATGATACTCCCTGACCGATTGTATTCTTGTTTTCCCTGCTTCTATCTGAAGCCAGAGTGTTGAATCTCTTCCGAGTCATTGCTCGTTGGTGGCCAATAACCTTTCCTCTGGTGAGTGTTTCCCAGTTTCGGTCACCTCTCTCCCCAGCTGCCTTCTCGGCTGTGGCTCAATAGATCATGTCTCTCCCCGCCTCATATGTTGAGATAGAGCCTTTCTATCCCAGTGTGTCTATTTTTTATTTTCCAAAAGTCCCATGTGCTAGAATTTTAATACTGGAGTCTGTTTCCTGGTTGGGTCTTGTCTCTGTTAGCCAATGATATCATGTTTCTTTTAAACACATGGCTGGTGGTTTCATTCTCTGCCACATTTGGATGCTGTTTATGGCTTCTGTGAGGGAAAGGTTAATTTCCCATTTTGGTGTCTGATTTTCTTCTTTCAATACACAAACAGCTGACTAGGTTTTAGTTGGAGTCAGAGATCTTTGTGTTGACCTGAATCTCTTAGAACCTTCGAATGGTGCTCAACAGTGCTTGACCAATAATGTAGCAAGCATGCTTTGTGGTGATTGCTTATATTTATTTTGGCTTTCAAGTCCTGTTGTGTCTACTGCTGTAAAAGTCTATCCTGTTTGCTCTCTTCTCCCCATTCCCACTACACCCTTCCCCATTTAGGCATCTGTTCCTCTCTCTTGGGCAACCACAGTGCCCTTATAAATGGTGTTTTTGCGGCAATTCTTTGCCTGTGTCCCTCTCACCCACTTCTGCTGGGTCAGTCTTCCAGAAGCACGGCTCTGATCCTATCACATCTCTGCTCAAAAACCACCCATGATTTCACATTCCTTACAACATAAGTCCACACTCCTTCCATAGATGAGTTCTGAAAGCTCTAAGTTCGATCTTGAAGTTTCTATGAGATTTTATAAGACTCTAAGCCAAGCAGAATGGCTGGGACCCTCCGTCAAGTCCTCTAAAAATAACTTTCCTGAACTGGTAGCTCCTGCCTGTCCTCATGTTGTTGTAGTATTTTCTCTGCCTAGAATCTCTCCTTTTCCCACATTTCTGTACATCCTGAATGTCCTTCAAGGCTCAGATCAACCCCATTGCCTCCAGCAACATCCCCATCTTCTGCAAGCCACCCTCCTATCTCTTGATTTCCTTCTTGTTTGAATTCCCAGTCTAGTGACTGCAGTGATGTTCACCAGCTAAATGGATTCTAATCCTTTCACACACAAGCCACAAAATCTTCCCGCGTCTGTCCAGTGAGTCCAGCTGTCAAAGATGAATTCAGATTATATATATGCTGGCTGGTTTATACCTAAAATTGACACTTAAACGTTCCCCACTAGACACTCATGTTCAGACAGCAGTGAAAGACTGTGGTTGGTGATGCAGGTGACTGAGAAGAGTTTTATTTCCTATGGCCTGAGCCTGATCAAAGGAGGCCTGTGCATTCACATGTGGATCAGATCCTCACATGTCTTCACCAACTTTTCTCCCAAACTGTGGCTCCTCCCAGTGTCCAGGGTTATACAGTCTACTCTCTACCACATGGGCTGAACAAGGCATTTGTAAACATGATTTTGACTCTATTGATGCATCTTATGATTCATTGGTAGCCTCTTTGGCCCTTTCCCATGAGGGTCTTTGCCATAGACTCACACCGCTTCACTCATGGCTCAAGTTGGCATCTGTCTGCATATTCCTCGACTTCCCAGGCACTGCCAGTACCCTGAAGGTCTCCTGTCTTCACATGTGTGAGCCATCCAACTCTGTTCTTTCTGCCCCTTATTATTCTGACTTCTGGTGGCTTCCCCTCCAAGCCATTTCATTCACTCATTCTTGTGGCTACACACCCTGGACTTTGTCACTTTCTGGAACCGTTCCGCCTCAGAAGTCATAAAATTCACACCTCTCACTCTCTGACCACAACTTTTCTCTCCTTCCAATTCCCTCACTTGTTCTCAGCTTTCTGGTTCTCCAACTCACTGGCCTCCTCTTCTTTGTCCTACATGGTCTGCTGCTCTGTCTTTACTCTCATCCCTATTTACACAAATTCCACAGTTATCACTTCAACAACTCCTTGAACTTGAATGTCATTGTTCTACTGTCTTTTGGTCACACACAGATCACAAACTATTCCTGAAGGATTATCAGTTCCAGCCTGCAGATCAAGGTCACTGTAAATTCATGCAAATGGACTTCTCGATCGATGCCTCCAGTGCTCAGTTCCCAGCTACTACATATTGCTTTGCTTTTCAGGTTTCTTGCCTGTTCTCCAGGAGATGTTTCAAATATTCTCCTCTTTTTTTCAAACCTAAACCTCTACCTGCACTCTCGTGCTCAGCACGAACAAAAGCGATGACCAGAGACCTCTTGTCATTTTCCATCATGAAACCTGTAAACCAGCACGCACGCAGCCTTTCTTTCCTCGTTAAAGTCTCCTCATTCAGCCTTTCTGGCTTTTCTCAGGACCTTTCTGTTACACTTATTCCTTCCTTGATGGTTTCTGCAACATCTCCTTTTTCTCAACGATACTTCCTATCAGGTTTTAAACCTATTTCTTTCCCAACATTAAAAAAGAAAACAAATCCTTCTTTAACCCTATGGCCCCCCCTCTACCAGCCACCCCAGCCGCTTCTTCCAAAGGCATGGAAGCTCCTTGGCTTGAGGAATGGAAGAAGTTTCCTATGGATTGAACATTTGACACTGGGGTCCTGGGAGGTGGGAGATGAGGTTGGAGCTTGATGCTTCATAAACATCGATTAAACTGAGTTGAACAAATGTAAGTTTATTGGATGACAACATGTTGTTTAATAAATATGCCAAGGGTTTAGTAGTTACACAGAACTATGACACAGAACCCTTGCCTTCAAGGAACCTATGATCTAGCTGGAGAAAGATGTTAGCAAAACTTGAAGAGGCAGCAGTAGAGGGTAGATGCTAACCGCACTGGTTCAGTCTTCAAGGTATGTCCTAAATCTGATCCCTTCTTACTATCTCTACCTCACTATGATGTTTTAACTCAGTAGGACTTCTTTCCTGGATTGTTTCATTAGTTTCCTTTTTTTTTTTTAAGGTTTATTTATTTATTTCTGAGAAAGAGAGAGAGAGAGAGAGAGAGAGAGAGAGAGAGAGAGAGAAAAGAGAGAGAAAATGGGAGGGGTAGAGATAGAGGAGAGAGAATCCCAAACAGGCTCCACACTGCCAGTGCAGAGCCCAATGGGGTCTTGAACCCACTCACTGTGAGATCATGGCCTGAGACAAAGTCGGATGTTTTATGACAGAGTCACCCACGCACCTGTATTTCATTAGTTTCCTAATTGACTTCCCTGTTGATATTCTTCCTTCACGTTGGCCAGTTCTTATAGCTGAAGTTTGCCTTTTAAAATGTATGACATCCTGTCTCTCTTCAGCAATAAATCATCCCCCTGGATGCCAATCTTTGTTACAGTTCAAGTCAAATCTTCACTATAATCTGTGTCTACCACCAACCCTGACATCATCATCCATGGGCCTCTAAATTGCTCACTGGGCTCCAGCCACACAGACCCCCCTGCCATTTCTTAATTTCAAGTGGACTTCTACCCAGAGACTTTGTATTTACTACCATTTGTTCATGGCAGGCAACGTCCCCAAATATTGCCTTGGCTACTCCTTCACTTCTTTGAGGTTTCTGTTTCAATGTCACTTTATTAAAGAGTCCTATCCTGATCACACTGTGTGTAAAATGGCACCCTGGCCTTCTTAATTCCCTCTCTCCTCACCCTCTTTTATTTTTCTTCTAGCACTTAGCACTATAATTGTTTTTGCATTCATATATTTTCTGTGTCTTCCTATGAGAATGTAAACTCCATGAGGGCAGGGTCTTGGATCAGTTTGTTCTTTAATGCATCTCCAGGTTCTTGCACATAATGATTACTCAACAAATAATGAGCACATGAATAATGAATGATGAAAAAGAACCCTGTCCCATCCTACTGCACGTGTTCATTCATAAATTCAATGTACATTCAGTAAATATCTACGTATTAGAAGCAGATGCTTAAAGATGGTACATCTACTAATACATCTTACTATCATCTTTGAGGGGCTGGTGCCATGTGGTAAACCAGCTCCAAGATGATCTCAGTGTTTCAGTGACAACGAAGGCAGACCAAGATGATCCAGACACCTCCGGTTCAAAATCCATGGCTTGTCTTCGTTCCAGACCCCAAATCCCAGGGCTGGTTAAAAGCTCAAGTAGAGATGACCCTTGAACAACACAGGGGTTAAATATGCCGACCTCTGCATAGTTGAAAATCCATGTATAACTCTTGCCTCCCCCCAATTTTACCAGTAGCGTACCATTGACCAGAAGCCTTACCAGTAACATAAACAGTTGATTAACACATAGTTTGTATGCGTTAAATGTGTATTATATACCCTGTTCTTATAATAAAGTAAGCTAAAGAAAAGAAAATGTTACTAAGAAAATCACCAGGAAGAAAAAATACATTCACTGTATTTATTAAAAAATAATCCATGTATGAGTGGACCCACGCGGTTCAACCCATGTTGTTTAAGGGTCAGCTGCACTTCGGAGCCACAGGTTGTGATGTGAGCAGGCATTCACATCTTCCTTTTCTGCTTGGTGGGAAACAGCATTGCCAGCCTCCAGAGGCTGGAAAGGACATGCAAACAATCTAGACCTATCCTCATTTTATAAATGGAGAAACTGAGACCCGACGAGGAATCACTTGCCTTTGATCAGAGGGTGAGCTGGCTGCAGAATGCAGCAGGAATCACTGGGTCCTGCTTCCTGGATTGGAGATCTTTCTGCTCTGCCACATTGCCTCTCTTCACCACCCCTTCCTTTAATGCTCTCCTCACAATGTCCTCCTTTTCTTCTTGACAGTCAGAACTTTGTTAGGGAGCTGGGCAATGTGTGCTATGAAAAGCAACTTTATAGCTCTGTGCTGTTATGATCATATTTGGGGGCGGGGTGGCAAGAGCAGGCGGGAAGGAGCCAAACAGACTGGTCTGCATGACTGCTCTGTGTTTTAATAGGATCCCCGCTGGTCACACCCTCTCCCGGACTCCCTCACCCTGAGGGCCACATCGCGGTCACCAAGCAGTCAGGGAAATGAAAACAGTAATCTTAGAGCCCAGAGTGGAGCTGAAGGCAAGACCCCCACCCGAGGCTCATGCTCAGACAAGGCAGCAAAGGAAAGGAAAAAAGCAAGAGCGAGAACAGCAGGGACCCTCCTAAAGGAGAGATGGAGAAATTTGTTTTTCAGGGAAGGGCCCAGAGCAAGAGCCTGCCACCCACACGGGCAGATTTCAGCCACTGCTTTGTGGCTAAGTCGCAAAACATGATAGGCAGGGCAAGATAAAACAGATCCTATTATGTGACAAGTTCAGCCTATTTACATACAAAGCATTTGTCCTCAAAACTCCTAGAAGTAGGACTTTTGAAAGATGTGTTATAGGAAAGAAATTGGTGACCACTTGATGAAAGAGTATAATCACAGAGCCCTGAAATAAAATAATATCATTACCTAGCATTTACTAATTGCCTGCTATAGGTTAGGTTCTGCAACCTTCAACCCTATAAGGGAAATATTGTTATTAGTTCTGTGTTGTGGATGAGGGAACTAAAGCTTAGACCAGTTACCAGTTTGCCTCAGGTCACGCAGCTAGTAAAGTATGGCATTAAGAGCCCAAACCGAGTGTGACTTGAGACACCATTCCATGTTCTTTAACACCATTGCTATATCTTCAGGAGCTGCGCTGGGTCCTGGGAATTAAGGGTACTGTTACTCCTATAACAGAGTAACAGAGGTGTTCCTGTGCTCCAAGGTGGAAAGACTCTGCTAAAGTAGTCAGCTGGTGAGTGGCAGAGCTGAGGCTTGAAAGGAATTGGGTTTGACTACAATGCTAAGGCAATCCCCATTTTTCACAGAATACTTCCATCCTTCGCAACACAGATCTGCTTGTCCTCTACTGTCCTGGAGGCCACCAGGCACACTGTAGTCAAAGGGACTACCCTCCAACTCCCCAAACAGGCCCAGCATGTCTGTGTGCTTGCATATCCTTTACCCTCACTGACAAATCCTTCCTATCTTCCCCATCTTATCTCCTAGAGGAAATGTCCCCAAACTGCCAGAGTCTGGTGTAATTCTTCCAAGCCTAGCTTAACCCTAGCCAGGAGCATGGTCAAGTCATTTTCACAACTGGTGGGAGAAGTAGAATACTTGGGTATATATGCCAGCAGGTTGGTGGATTAGCTTAGGGTGTGTGGACGCTCTTTTTTGATTATGTCTATTTTTTCAGTGAAATAAGAGATAAAATGTTATAGGTCGGGTGTTCCCTACCCTGCCCTCCCAAATTTGTATGTTGAAGCCCTAACTCCTAACATGATGGTATTTGGAGGTGCTGTATTTGGGAGATAATTAGGTTTAGATAAAATCATGAGTGCGACCCTCATGATGAGACAGTTACCCTCCAAAGAAGAAGACAGAAAGATTCCCTCCATGTGCATGTGCCAAGAAGAGGCCATGTAAGCATGTAGCAAGAAGGCAGCTGTCTGTAAGCTGGGAGGAGAGCCCTCACCAAGAGCTGAATCTGCCAGCAGCTTGCTCTTGGACTCCCTAGCCTCCAGGACTGTGAGAAATAAATGTTGTTTAAGCCACTCAATCCATGGTATTTGTCACAGCAGCCTGAGTGGACCAAGACAGCAATTGGCACTGATACTGAGAGTGGGGGTTGCTGTAACAAACACCCAAAAATGTGGAGGCAGCTTTAGAACTGGCTAAGAGGTAGTGGCTTAGAAGAGTTTTGTGGCATGTGCTAGAGAAAGTGTTGAATGTTGACAGAAATAATGATGGTCAAGGCCATTCTGGTGAGGTCCTCAATGGGAGCAAGGAGCATTGTATTGGACAATGGAGAAGAGGCAATTCTTGTTACCAAGTAGAAAGTAACATGGCTGTCCTGTGTGTTCTGGAAGGAAGGGAAGGTCAACCTTGTGAGGGATGAAGCTGGGGTAGCTCAGCAAAGTTTTGAAGGAACAGCTTGGTTCCTCCCGCCTGCTTATGGTAAAGTGTGAGAGGAGAGAAATGGATGCGGGAAGTTGCTAACTAAAGAGGAGCCAGTCTATCTGCATTAGAGAGAACACCAAGAGTGTGGCTGAACAGTCATTTGTTAAGGAGATCCGTATGGGTGTGAACAGTGGATGTAATAAACCACTGCAGTAGAAACACTGCCAGTTTGAACTGAAGAAGACAGAAGCAGGATAAAACGGAGGACTTCTTAGATTCTACAGGATAGAACCAGAGTTATTCAGCTGAAATGCACCCTATTCTTCCAGACAAGGGAATGATGACCCTGAAGGTGATTGAGAAATCATGCATACTGCTTCCTTTGTTTCAACAGGCCAGACAGTGACCACTGGGAGCTGTGGGGTGTGACTTCTGCCTGGTGCACCAGGGGTTCCTGAGGGTGAAACTGTTGCCCTAGTGGGTCCAGAAGGCAGAACTCTGAGTCAAAGAGGATTATTCTCAAGACTTGAGGTCTGATGATACTTGTCTTTCTAGGTTTTGAATTTCCAAGGGAACTGTCACCTCTTTTCCTATACTATGCCTGTCTTGCCGTTGTATTTTCAAAGTACATAACCTATCTGGTTTCACAGCTGGAGAGGAATTTTGCCTACCCCCAAGTACCTCCAGTCTCACCCATATCTGATATGTAAGATTATTAGTTGAGGGGCGCCTGGGTGGCGCAGTCGGTTAAGCGTCCGACTTCAGCCAGGTCATGATCTCGCGGTCCGTGAGTTCGAGCCCCGCGTCGGGCTCTGGGCTGATGGCTCGGAGCCTGGAGCCTGTTTCCGATTCTGTGTCTCCTTCTCTCTCTGCCCCTCCCCCGTTCATGCTCTGTCTCTCTCTGTCCCAAAAATAAATAAAAAACGTTGAAAAAAAAATTTAAAAAAAAAAAGATTATTAGTTGAGAGTGGGTTTGGGGATTTCAGAAGCAAGGAGTGGACATAGCAGAGACAGATATCACAGATCAATGTCCTAGGCTTGCCAGGTAGCACTAAAGACATACTTGAGAATGGCTGTCATACATTCAGGGTGATACTGATTACTCCGGATTGCATTTTCCCTGGCACATTCAAACGCCCAAGGCGGAAGCGGAATTCAATCTCATTGAGATTTTCTAGTGAGCATAGTGGAGAAGAGAGAAGCAAGGGGATTGAGGGCTTCTTCCAGAGCTTTTGGAATCTGATTCAGACAAGAAGGGACTGAGGAAACAGAAGAATCACCGGAGCTGAAGGTTGGGAGAAGGGGTGAAGGGGGAGGCTTGAAATTGAGATTAGGAAGAGGCTACAGTAACTGATCATGATGGGTTCTCAAGTATGACTGAGGTAGGTGGAAGGTAAGATCACTGGAGGAGAAGAGGACAAGGGAATTGAGAAGCCACCTTAATAGAAGGATTATTTGTGAAAATACCTGCCAAGAATTATAGCAGTCATGCTAGAGAGAGAGTAAGCCAGAAGCTAATATGGAAGAATGGAGAAAGTAGTTCCAGAGCCTCTCAGTGGCCACTACAAGAAGAGACAGGTGAAGCAGCTCAGTGATAGGGCATCTTACTGATGACAGACTGGCTTGTCCTGGCCTTTGTAGACCTAGATCCTAGTGCAGTGTGTTACTGGGGCTGGTGCACAAATGAAAATGGAAGGAAGAATGGAGGTGATTGTCTGGGTCTCTTGAGCCTTCCTGGTCTTTGCATCTCTGGCATCCAGCTCATCCCTCACTCAGTGGAGGAGTGAATGAAAGAATGAATGAATGGAAGCCTGTGAGCTGGTTCAGAACTGGATGGAACTGAGGATATGTGCTCAACTGTCTACTTCTACTGAAGGTCGGGTCGGCAAACACAAATTTCTCTACCTGACTTTCAAGGCCCTCATATTCCATTCCATTCCAACCTATCCTATCTTGTTTCCTACTCTTTTCAAATTCAGATTCTCAGCCCGACAGCTTGGGCTTCTAGCTGTCCTGACAAAACACCACGCTCATTCCTGACTCTCGGCCTCAGTTCAGGAATTTCCTCCTACAAGAATGGCCTATTGTAATCTTGTTTCTCCAGCCAGTTTCTTCCTGTCCTTCAAGGCCAAGGTCAGTCCAGCCCATCCACCAACCTGCCCTTCTCAGATTTTCAATCGCTCTTATGAAAGGTACCACATACTGCGGAGTGAGTTTTATCTTGTCTTTTATTATTTGCTATTTTAAAAAGAAGATTAACCTTGCTTTTCCAAATAAATATTGAGTTTCATCAGGCAAGGAATGTTTTCTACTTTTTGTGCCCCATTTCTTGGAGTCTCTCTCCCTGTGCCAACAACGGCAGGTTGTTTGGATTGCTTCTGTTAGCCCTGTCTCTGTCCTTGGATTATCCTGAATCTGCTGATTTTTTTCTCCTCTGGGCTTCCCTTTCCTCCAGTGAGCCATTCTCCTTCTACCTTTTGTTGTCTGGCTCGTCTTCCTTCTTTGGGAGCTCAGGGTTTACACAACTGAGTTTAGGATCCTCTCTTCTCTCTCTGTACCCTTCTGGAACATTACGAACTTTACCAGTCACCTTTGTGCAGCCACTTGAAAATTCTTTCAACCCGGCTACTTCTCTACAGATTAGAGTTACTTCCATAATTACGTACTGAACATTTCCACATAGATGACCTGGTGTCTCCCCTAATTCAGCATGCTTGACATCATATTCAGCGTCTTTCTTTTGCTATTAGTTCTCCATCTGGAGGGCCCCTGTTTCTGTTAACGACATTGGCCTACTTACAGCACTGAAAGCTTCTGTTGGCTTGCTTGTGGCCTATGGGGTAAAAGTGAAACTTGTCATAATGTATGAGGACCTATATGAGGTGGCCTCCACCAACATTCTCCAGCTTCATTTCCCTGACCATGCAATTTAACAGCTGGAACAAACTTCTCCAAGTTTCCCAGAGCATTCAATTTCACATCTCTGTGTTCTTGCATATGTTGTTGCTTCTGCCTGGATGCTGTTCCTTCCTTTTCTATCTAGGGAAAGTTTTAGATCCAGCTCCAACATCACCTTATCCCCCGGGGGGCTTTTCCTGACTTTGTAGAGTTTGATGCTGGCACATTCGTATTAACCTTATGTACCATTATACACATGTACTGATTATAAGACGTGTCATACATTTGTTTATTCACATGACTATCAGGCTAGCTAGAATGTGAGCTCTTCTTTGTTTATATTCTCTAGCACAGTATCTGGAAATAATAGATGCTCATTAAATGGGTTTTGGAATCAATCAATAAATGAGTGAATGAATGAATTTTTCCAGTCTCCCCCAAATCAAGTTTCAGACTGAGATTTGGCTTTCCCTGTTCTTTGCCTTCTGTTGCTTCTTGTGCTCTCATTTTCAATCATACTGAAAACACCCCCACCCAGTTCTTTCTCTCGTGTCTACAAGATGGTGGTAAAACACCTGTACCTCTGCGCCTACTTCACGTTCTCCTTCCTTTTCTGTAGAGGGCAGATTCCTGTGATAATGCCAGCTTTGGTAACACCACCCACTGCCAACCTCAAAATCCATCCATAGCTCCATTTGACTCTCTGGACAAAGCCCACAGTTGGTATTTAAGATCTTCTATCATCTGGAAGCAAGCTGTTGCTGCCACACACGTCTTCCTAATCACCTAGAACTCTGAATAAGACTTGTGTCTCATTATCAGACATGCTTTCCTTCACCCCTGCGGCCTTTGTTTACTTAAAAAAATCCAGATATTTATTATACACCTACTATTACAGATTTCACTGTATTGGTTTTTTTCTTAGTCCTCAAAACAGCGTTTGAATTTTGAATCCCATAGTATTCGCCTCGTTTTTAAAAAAATGTCTATTTCTGAGAGAGAGAGAGAGAGAGAGAGCGCGAGCAGGTGGGGGAGGGGCAGAGAGAGCGAGAGAGGGGGACATAGAATCCGAAGCAGACTTCAGGCTCTGAGCTGTCAGCCCAGAGCCTGACATGGAGCTTGAACCCACAAACCATGAGATCATGACCTGCGCCGAAGCTGGATGCTTAACCAACTGAGCCACCCAGACGCCCCAGTAGTCTCCTCGTTAGTATACGAGGAGTCTAATTCTTGGGAAATTTAAGTAACTTGTCTGAGACTATACCCATTTTACAGAGTTTGATGGGCACCTTTTTTGGATGGATTAATTTTCCTTTTGTATTATGTCCTGCTTCCCCCTCTTATTATAAGTCCTTTGAGGGTCAGCCTCCTTGTTCACTAAATTCCACTGATTTATGGAAGAGAGATTAGGAGCTCAACAACCAACACACCGAGTCCAAGTTGCTGGCAAACCATCTTCTGAGGGGACTTTATGAACAGCAAGTTTGCAATGGGTCTCTGTAAAGCCGTCTTTATGGTTCTATGCAAAACTAAACAAGAAGAAGAGGTCTGATCAGAATTGTGGCATCTCAACTAAGGTAGCCGGACTAGCTTGTTATCCATCAGTTAATTGCTCATCCTTTCCCACGATACTGGGCTTTTATATACTTTCTCAGGTGGTATAACCCGATGATTTATCATCTCGATTATCCCTCTTGACATTGAAGATTTATTAGGTGCAGGCCAGGCTTTTAGCTACACTTTAATTGTGTTAACTGCAAATGCAATTAATTGTGTCACCTTTGGGGAAGAATTTCACAGCTACATTCGGGGGGAGGGTGGTAAGTCCCTTATTAAAGTAGTATGTGTTGAAACTCTCAAGAGGAAGCCCAGATTCTACGATTTTTGTGAGGCTTGACTATATCCATCTTTCTTCCCGCCCCCCTCCCCCCCTCCTTGATTGCCGTTCATCAAGGCAACTGGTAGCCGCTTGCTTATTGCAATTCAATTTGGGGGATATTAGCAAGTGAGGGTCATTTTACTTTCTGTAATACCGGCTGTCAAAATTAATACTCCGTGCCTCCCACAAAACATAGGGTACCTGTTCTCCTGACTTGATTGGCCTGTGCTCAGGCCTCTTCATCATCCCTCATATTCAGGCTCCCTGCCTGGGGCTGGGTTCCTTGGGAAGGGCTCAAATGCCCCTTCCTCCTCCTGGCATTAGCCTGACTCCCGCCTGTAGTCACTCCGGGTCCTCACATAATAAATCACTTTAACCTGTTTCTAAAACAAGGTCAGATTGTGCTGCATTTCTTAAAAAGGATTTACAAATCTCTCTTTGGGTGCAGTTCTCACGGTAGACCTTCGGCCCAGAGAAAGGACAGGAACAGGGTCTGGGGAGAGGGGGGGAGGTGTGCGTTGGGGGAGGGGAGCCAGCAGGGGCGAGGGCGTGGGGTGAAGGTCCTCATGCTTTGGCCAAAGAATCTCTGAGACGTTCGAGTGGGTTTCCACGCCTTAAACGTGGGGGGCATTTAACATATCAAACGCAAGTCAAAAGGACACTCGGACGGCTCGCTTCGGAGGCAGCCTTGTGCACTTTTGGGAACCCTCCGTCCTTCTGGTTTTCCGAAATATTCTAAGTATATATTTCCGATCAGACTCGCTGTTTTCTTCTCTGTGGCACTGCCCTGCAGCCTGGAACCATCTGGGCCCGACCGGACGACTCAGGCCCTATCAGCAAAATCAAAGGCGGGACCCAGGCTCAAGAGTCACTTAGGATTTTCTGTGGCGCAATTAAGCATGTGCAGCGCACCGCAGCCACGGAGGCGCTGTTTATTCAGCGAAAGTGCTCTGTAATTTATTTAAAATAATCCATCTTTCCCAAATAAAGGGGCCATTGACGGCCTCCCCCTGCAGGCCTCTGCTGAAAGGCCCCCTCTTGATGGTCTGTTTTGCCGGTCACAGCTAAATACCCAACACAAGTGATTCGGGCTCCCTGCCTCCCCTTGCTTTTCTCCCACTATGTTTAAAAAAAAAAAAAAATGAGATTTTACTAAGCCTGCTTGTTTTCTTTTACGCCAGTAATCAGACAAGGCTACACTCCCCCCCCCCCCGG
>NW_024412376.1:159464815-159471947 GCF_014898765.1 Herpailurus yagouaroundi
CCGCCTTTTTTTCTTTTTAAAATAACACACACACACACACACACACACACACACACACACACACAGATTGGCCATTAAAAATGATTAATGCCAGCCAATTTGATAATCGCCAAGCAGGGAGGTGCCAGCCATTTTGGGATTTAGTGCAGCCTCGGAACCGGCTTCTTTATGGCCCTCGGCTAATGAGGAATCACATTAGGCTTTTTACTGTATATGAATTGATTAGCTGAAAATGAGATTACGTCCACAGTGCAACACCAGCGACAAAGGGCCCTTTCTTTTCAAACACTTCACCGTGCCAGGACGCTGCTCGAACTCGAAACTGTTCTTTTCTCCTGGTTTTCAAGGAAAAGATTGGATGCGCCCAGGTGTGGCTTCTGCAGAAATGGGCTTTATCTGTGTGCATCTCCAAAACAGAGAGACCAACCAACAAGAATACAGTGACACTGAGGACCTGCATTTTGGGTTGTGGATTTGACAGGTTCCAGGGAAGCGGTCAAAGGTGGATAGGACACAGGGCTTCTGAGTTAACCCTTGCCTGAGTGGGGAGCTGGTCTCTGCCACTCGTTTGCTCTGTGACTTAGGTCAAACTGCTTAACCTCTCTGAGCTTTACTTTCCTTATCTGTACAATGCGATAACATGTGCCTTAGAGGATTATTAGGATTCAGTGAGATACTAGGTATAAAATATTTAGCACAAGGCCTGCAACACAGTAGGTCTTAAAAATATACTTTTCCCCTCCTTTCTCCCTCTTTTCTTCCCTTTTTTCCTTCCATTCTTCCTTCCTCCCTCCTTTCCTCCTGCCCTCCCTCCCTTTCCTTTCTTCCTTCTTTCCTTCCTTCCTTCTCTCTCCCTTTCCTTCCTCCCTTCCTCCCTCCCTCCCTCCCACCCTCCCTTCTTCCCTTCCTCCTTCCCTTCCTCCCTCCCTTCCTCCCTTCCTCCTTCCCTTCCTTCCTCCCTTCCTCCCTCCCTTCCTTCTTCCTTCCCTCTCTCTCCTCCTTCCTTCCTTCTCTCTTCCCTTCCTTCCTTCCTTCCTTCCTTCCTTCCTTCCTTCCTTCCTCCTTCCCTCCCTCCCTTCCTCCCTTTCTCCCTTTCTCCCTTCCTTCCTTCTTCCCTCCTTGTCTCTCCTCCTTCCTTCCTTCCTTCCTTCTTGATGAATAGTAATTATTAAAGTTGCTTATTATGTTTACTTACTGAGGAAGGAAACAGCAGGAGCTGGTGGTGAAAATGCCAGCCTTTTAACCAGGAACTCCTCATCTAGCAGGCAGGCCCTGTAACTACATTGTATAGATCAGCAAAGTAGGAAAAGATGGGGGAGGGCCTGGGGTGGGGGTCGTGGGAGACACCCCTGCCTATATTTAAATGGTCAATAAACTAAGACATTTTTTTTTTTTTTTTTGCATTTTAAATAGCTAAACAAGGGGCGCCTGGGTGGCTCAGTCGGGTGAGCGTCCGACTTCAGCTCAGGTCATGATCTCACGGTCTGTGAGTTCGAGCCCCGCATCGGCCTCTGTGCTGATGGCTCAGAGCCTGGAGCCTGCTTCGGATTCTGTGTCTCCCTCTCTCTCTGCCCCTCCCCTGCTCATGCTCTGTCTCTGTCTCTCTCTCTCTTAAAACTAAATAAACATTAAAAAAAATTAAAAAAAATAGCTAAACAAAACACATCACAAGAAGAATACATCTTCAAAGATGAAATGTGTGAAATGACATTACAGATAAACATTCACAGATGACATTTGAGATCAATTTTGATGACAGAGAACATCAGCTTCGCACCCCAGTAAAGCAAAATGTCATCCCTCGAAGAACTGGATTTTTCTCACAAATATATTAGGAAAAAGTGCTCCATTTCTATGATAGTTTGGAGTTCATCAATAACAGGCTTGGCGAGATTTGTGTACTCTCTTGTGATAAAAGTAACCACCTAATGTCTTCCATTTTTCCCTTGGCCCACAGAGCCTAAAAATATTTACTATCTGACTCTTTACAGAAAAGTTGGCTGAACCCTGCTACAGTGGCATCCTTGGTCCAGTTAACAGGCATTTCCTTTTGGGGGAATTAGTTATTAATATATGTGCTGGAGGTGGGGGCAATGGAGGGTTATAGGGCCCTGAGTTCAAATACAAAGCTGAAAGAGATATTTATATGCTGACCGTATGGGCCTCTCCCATTACTTTGTATTCCTCTCATTGTCCTGTTGCCCTGAATGTAAATCTAAAGTGATCCTAGCTGGTTTTTTTTGTTTTGTTTGTTTTTTTTTTTAAATTTTATTTGAGAGACAGAGAGAGAGCACACATGAGTAGGGGAGAGGGGCAGAGGCAGAGAAAGAATCCTGAGCAGGTTCCATGCTCAGCACAGAGCCTGACTCGGGGCTCGATCTCACCACCCTTGAATGGTGACCTAAGCTGGAATCAAGAGTGGACGGTCAGGGGCGCCTAGGTGGTGCAGTCGGTTAAGCGTCCGACTTCAGCCAGGTCACGATCTCGCGGTCCAGGAGTTCGAGCCCCGCGTCGGGCTCTGGGCTGATGGCTCAGAGCCTGGAGCCTGTTTCCGATTCTGTGTCTCCCTCTCTCTCTGCCCCTCCCCTGTTCATGCTCTGTCTCTCTCTGTCCCAAAAATAAATAAACGTTGAAAAAAAAAAAAAGAGTGGACGGTCAAGCGATGAAGCCACCCAGGGGCCCCTAATTCTAGCTGTTCTTAATCTCAGCAAGAGATCAAGTCTGGGGGAAGGAATATAACAGGAGGAAACAAGTAATTGTACTTTTGTTGGCTCCCTGACCTTACTTTGGTAGGTAAAATCTCTTGGGAATTGATGGCAGGCTCTCACTCCAAGCAGTTTCCACGTATGGCCCATGTGAGCCTAAGCCCCGGGAGGGCAGGCCAGCGTCTGTCCCGTCGACTGCTGCATTCTTGGAATGTGGGGTCGTGCCCAGCACTAGAGCAGATACATGATAAAACATAGGCTGAATCCATTTCTCCCTCTTCTCTCTTCCTCCCTCACTTCCTGGGAAAGAACTCCGAGGCTCAGCCTGGCCAATCTGTCTGCTCTGAGAAAGGGGAGGAGCCCACGTCTGAAGTGGACCAGCGCTCTCTGCCCCCCGCCCCACCCCCTGCAACTCCCTTAAAGGGAACTGACCCTGGGGATCAGGGCTTTGCCAGTGACCCGGCTTCTGGATCATTCGTGACGGGCAGCCAGAAAAGGGACTGAAGGGGAAGGGTGACACTTGGCTTGCTGAGGCTCACTGTGCATCTGCGTGAAGGATGTGGCACGAAACGCACTGTTAGTGCCAATAAGCTCTACTCAGCGATGGAGCTGGGCTGGGCTTCTCTCTGATCCACTTACACACTTAAGCAACACGTCAACCACTTCGTAGAGATCGGGGGCCCTTGTCCAAGTTGGTAACTGCCTCGTTTCCTTCCCTCCTTCTCTCTGCCTTCCCACTTCTAATACCACCTGTTGGGGAATGAAGCCTCCCAGCTTCTCAGATTCAAGCCCCAGGAAGAGTGCTGTGGATGAATTGCTGGAAGAAGAAGGTTGCATTCTTAGCTCTGACCCCTCCGTCCCCGCTGGGAAACCTGGGGCAGCTCCCCGCACCTGGGTCCACCTCTGTTCGCTGTTTCCGGAAGTTGCGAAGGCAGTCCCTGCCTTGGCCCCTCACAGGCTGCCAGGATGGGCCTTGCAAGGCCAAGTTGGATATCGGAGGTGGATGTTGTTGGACAGCGCTGCCCAGGCATGCACACACACACATGTGCACACACATACATGTGCCCCCCCCACAGGTGCACGCAAGGTTTCCTGTTGCTATCGTTTCCGAAATCCTGACCCCTCCAGCTTCTCCACTGTTATCAACTGAATGCTTGCCCCACCCTGCCCCCTTTGTGTGTTGAAGCCCTACTCTCCAGTGCAATGGTATAAGGAGGTGGGCCTTTGGGAGGCGATTAGGATCAGATGCGGCCGCAAGGGGGCGGGTGCCCCTGGTGGAACGAGGGCCTGCGTAAGGGTAACCAGCGAACCCTCTCCCTCACTCTGCTCTCCACCATGTAAGGACGCGACAAGACAAGATGCTGGCAGTCTGTAACCAGACACTGGCTCTTCTGGCTCCTTGCCCGTGGATGTCCACCCTCCATAGCTGCGAGAAATACGCTTGTGATGAGTCCTCGGGCTGCGGTGTCCCGTTACACTAGGCCACTGGACTGAGACACTGCAAAGGTGGGTCTGGGCCCTGTGATGGAGTGGACGACAATAAGATTTACCACTGTGGAGCAGCTACCTTGTTCCTGGCGCTTCACACAGGGTGGGTGGTCCCCACGGTAATCCTGCAAGGGAGGCCTCACGAGCCCCAAGTTACATGTGAGGACACTGAGACTCAGAAAGTTCGAGTGACCTGCCTGGGCCACACAGCTGGTTAAAGGGAGCCTGGTCCAGATACGTCAGACCCCCAACATTCACCTCAGGGCATCACTGTGCTGCCTTCCTGGTGGTTGTCGACACCGTTGTCAAGGCCGTCCTACCCATGTCGGTCCCTGCTCTGACACCCAAACCATCTGCACCTCTGTCCCCCCCCCCCCCCGCCACCCCCAACAGGAATCTGCCGCTGCTCTGTGCCCCCGGCTACCAGCCTCCAGCTGACTGCTGCACAGGGCCGATTAGTCAGGGATGTGTGTCCGTACAGATGGACTCGGCGTTTCCCGAATTGCCAGAGGATAAGAGCCATCAAGCTGGGTTGTTGAAATGCACACGTGCATATCACACTATTCGCAAAAGTGCCTTGTGAGATTTGATGTCTTGCTTTTGTCTTGCAATCGACCTATTCATTCGATCTCAGACATTTTCTTAACCTCTCTAAACACTCAGTTTTTCATCCACAAACTGGAGATAACACCACCCGCAGAGGCCACGTGTGGGTGTCGAAGCCTAATATAGCAACGGGTTTGTGGGAGATGAGCAATGAGCAAAAGCTCAAAAGTTCTCACTGCTGATGGGCAGCCACCCATGGGGACAACTGCTTTGGTACATCTTCCTTCTGAAGGAAGTCCACTGCTTCCTCTCCAGGGTCTTCATGGTTTCTGCCCTTTCTCCCCAGCCCCACCTGGGCCTCCACATCTCCCTCTCTTATTGGAATAGTGACTTCCCACCTTATCTCTGTATTTTCAGGCACAGTAAGCTCTATTTCTATTACTCTTTACTCTAGAACTTTCACTTTTCTAAGACTCCCTAAGACTCTAAGACCCCTGGTCACAGAGCTGTCCCTTTCTCCCCACACCACCCTTTTCTCTTCCTCAACTGGTGGACCTTGGCCAGACAGAACCTGAACCTGTTAACGACCACAACAGAGTGGTTCACCATCCTGACTCTGAGGTTCACTCTTGGAGTTCAGAGTAGTATCTGCCTATTTCCCATGTTTGAGATTCAGTTTCCCTATACGTTAAACAGGGGCTAATAATTATGTTGCCCTAATTGGGTTATTGTGACAATAAATGAGACATTAAATTAGCCAACCTTTTAATACAGTCTGTGGCATGTAGGGGGCACTCACAGAATTGGTAGCTATTATTATGTAAGCTGATAGTTACATTGTTCTCGCTCAGCCATACTAGTGTATGATGAGGACCCAAGTGTTCTTTTTAGAAGAAAATTTGAAACCTTGGGGAGGTGATGCTGTGAACCAGAGAGTCTAGTGAGTGGGTATTAGATATAAGATCAGGAGTGCAATGGGATAGATGTTTTCACCATACTTATCCATTTAAAAAAATTTTATTATTTATTTTTATTTTTTAATGTTTTATTTATTTATTTTGAGGGAGAGAGAGAGAGAGAGAAAACACATGAGTAGGGGAGGGGCAGAGAGAGAGGGAGGGAGAATCCCAAGCAGGCTCTGTGCTGTCAGTGCAGAGCCCAACGTGGGGCTCGATCTCATGACCTGAGCTGAAAGCAAGAGTCAGATGCTCAACCAACTGAGCCACCCAAGTGACCCTATCAATTTTTTGATATATGTGTCAGGCATTGCAATGATTGATTTTATGTCATGGTTGATTGGGCTAAGGGATGCTCAGATAATTAAATATGGTACTGACTGTGTCTGTGAGAGTGTCCTTGATGAGATTAACACTTGACCCAGTAGACTGAAGAAAGAAGATTGCCCTCCCCAATGTGGGTGGGCCTTATCCAATCCATTGAAGGACTGAATAGAATAAAAGGCTGAGTAAGAAAGAATTCTCTCTCTCTGCTTGACCATTTTTGAGCTGGGACTTCAGTCTTCTCCAGCCTTTGGACTCACAGTTGGACTGGAACTTATACCATTGCCTCTTCTGGTTCTCAAACCTTTGAACCAGACTGGAATCGTACCATTGACTCTCCTGGGTATGGACTTCTCAGCCTCCATAACTGTTTGAGCCAATTCTTTATAATCTCTCTTTCTCTCTCTCAGTTCTGTTTCTCTGGAGAACTCTGGCTAGTAGAGGCATTGTGGTAGGTGTCGGATATACCTATAAAATAAAACATAGCCTCTAGTCTCAAGGAACTTATCTACTAAAGGAGAGGAGTGTGTGAGCAAATTAGAGCAAGATAGTGTCATAAAGAACAGTGTTATAACTCAGGAAAACAGAGGCCAGAGTGGAAGGAAGGATTTCCACTCAAAAGTAGGATTTTCACTAAAAAGTAGGCAAGGTAGACTCATATAAGGATCCATAGTTCCAGCTCTCTCTGTCCCTTCCCCACCAATGCAAATAAATAAAACACCCTGATCCACATACCACAATTTTTGTCTTCTGCAAGGCTCTCATTGACATGCTCTTCAATTTGTGTTGGATCCAATATTATGATTTTCCCAGGACTCCTCACTCCTTAGGACCTAGTAGAACCTTCCTTTATGTTTATAATGATAACAACAACAACAACAACAACAACAACAACAATTTTATAGGAAATAATGAGATAAGCATCTATTTCATATTCACTTTATAAGCGAGAATTGAGTTTGGAGAGCCTAAAAGGGCTGCTGGCAGCCATCTTTGATGGAGAGGGGAGATAGCCCTGAGGTACAGTGAGCGTAATATATGGTAGAGGCAATAGAGAGACAGAGACAGAGAGAGAGAGAGAGAGAGAGAGAGAGAGAGAGAGAGAGAGAGAGA
>NW_024412376.1:159471957-159481957 GCF_014898765.1 Herpailurus yagouaroundi
GAGAGAGAGAGAGAGAGAGAGAGAGAGAGAGAGAGAGAGAGAGAGAGGTGCTCTGATGATCTGGATGAAGCCCTAAATCACCTAATGCTGAATCTTGTACATGTTTGGCAAGCTTATTGGAGAGAGCCTGGCAGTTTAGTAGTTATTGGAAGACTACATTTCCACACTGTTTAGGCCTGTGTCTATTGAGTATCTATTACTCAAGTTAAGATTTTCATCTGATAGATAACTCATCATAATCAGCTGTAGTAAACTGCCAGATTACTATAAGTAGCTCTAATTTCTAGGGAATTTCAATGTAGGGAATGTGGTAGGCAGCTTCTAAAATGGCCTTCAATGATCCCAGCTTTCTGGTAGTTACACTGTTATATAACCCGCTTCCCTTAAGGGTGGGCTGGACCTGCAGACTCACTTCTCATGAATAGAATATAATTGAAGTGATGGGATGTCACTTCCAAGATCAGGTTGCAAAGAGACTATAGTTTCCATCTTGGGTACCTGCTCTGTATCTCTTTTTCATAGACCTTACTCTGGGGGATGTAAACTCTGTGTTGGGAATAGGTCTAAGACTAGGCTCATGCGACTAAAAGCTGATGTCTCTGGAAGGCTTGTGAATGAGTATGGAAGTGAATCTTCCCTGTACCCCCTTTCCTTCCCCCAGTTGAGCTGAGATGACTCAGGCTGCCATGGCCAATGCTTATGAGACCCTGAACTGAAGAACCTAGATAAGCTGCGCCCAGATTGTAGGTCAAAAGAATCTATGTGATAATAAAAGCTAATTCTAAGTTTTGGATTAATTTGTCATGCAGCGGTAGGGAACGAATATTGGGAAGGAACATGACATGTCTGTAATTTCATCCATTCTGGATCCTCTCACATGGATCGCTTTCCTGTTCAGGTACATCTGAAGGGGAGAGACGTCATCTGGGGAGGTGTGCTGAGGTTTTCGTACTAGTGGAAATTTTAATAATTCATTTCAAATCTTTTTCATTCATCATGCTCCTGGAAATATTGAAGAAAAGGGAGACTAGAACTAAATTCTAGGAGACTGACAGATGCAGTCCTGATGCAATTGAAGTTGTCGGGTTCAGGAGAAATTCTCAAGAGGGTATAGTATGGATACCTGTATTAGTCAGCTCTGGCTGTTATAACAAAATGCCATGAACTAAGTAGCTTAAACAACAGACATTTATTTCTCACTGTCCTGGGAGCTGGGAAGTCCAATATCAAGGTGCTGACTGATTCAATTTCTGAGAGCCCTCTTCCTGACTTGCAGATATCTGTCTTCTTGCTGAGTCTTCACAGGCTTATGGGAGACGCAGGACAGAGCAAGCGGGCTTCAAGCTCTTTGGTGTCTTTCCTTTCCTTCCTTCCTTCCTTCCTTCCTTCCTTCCTTCCTTCCTTCCTTCCTTCCTCCTTTGTTCTTTCTTTCTTTCTTTCTTTCTTTCTTTCTTTCTTTCTTTCTTTCTGTTTTTTTTTTAATTTTTTTTTCAACTTTTTTTAATTTATTTTTGGGACAGAGAGAGACAGAGCATGAACGGGGGAGGGGCAGAGAGAGAGGGAGACACAGAATTGGAAACAGGCTCCAGGCTCTGAGCCATCAGCCCAGAGCCCGACGCGGGGCTCGAACTCACGGACTGCGAGATCGTGACCTGGCTGAAGTCGGACGCTTAACCAACTGCGCCACCCAGGCGCCCCTCTTTCTGTTTTTTTTTTTGGGGGGGGGATGCTGTGGACAGAAGGAGAGGGAGAGAGAGAATCTCAAGCAGGCTTCATGCTTAGCACAGAGCCTGCCTGACTCAGGGCTCTATCTCAGGACCATGAGATCATGACCTGAGCCAAAATCAAGAGTCAGATGCTTAACTGAGTCACCCAGGTGCCCTACTAGGTATCTTTTCTTATAAAGGCACTAATACCATCTTGCGGGCCCTACCTTCATGGTTGTGTCTTACTCTAATTACTTTCCAAAGGCCTAACCTCCAAATACCAGCACACTGGGGTTAGGACTTCAACATACAAATTTGGTAGAGAGGGCACTCACATTCAGTCTATAACAGTACAGAATTGGAAATTTGGGGCAGGTGACTGAGGGTGGAGGGTGAGGAATCATGCTGTCACTAAATACAGCGGAGACACTCCCTTTGTGCAGTTGTGGCCTCTAGCCAAGGGAAAAATTATAGTTAGTGTATTTGTGAGTAGGTTCTGGAATAAGACAGTACAGAGTGGCAGTTACAAGAATAGACACTGGAACCAACCCACCTGCATCTGGCTTCTGGCTCTGCCGTGTACAAGCTGTGTAGACTTGTGGATACTTCATCTTACTTAATTTTTCCCATACCTTGGTTCGCTCATCTATAAATAGGGGTAACAATAGGATTACTTTGAGTATTAAACAAATTGATAGGTGAAACATGCTTTGCACAGTGTCTGGCTTGGTGTAGGTTTTAAAGGGGTCCTTGCCTCCACCATCAGATTACCTGTGCTTCCATTCTGGCTGAGGCCACCTGTGTGGCTGTAGGTGTATGAGTTATCCGCTGATTTTCCCCACTTTCTCATCTGTCAACATGAGACTAATAACAGCATATCCCATAGATTTGTTGGGAATGTGACAAAAATAACACACATAATGTGTTGAGCACCTAGTAAGCATTTGGTAGAAATCAGCTATTATTGTCTTTCCACCTTGTTCTATAAAACAACTTAACTCATTTTCCCAACTCTGAGGGTCAATACGAAATTTGAACTTGCTTTATAGAAATTGGCTTTAGGATCAATTTTGTTGGAACAGTTCCAGGAAAGGAGATTCCCTAACCCATCTCAGGTGGCTCTTTTTCTTCTGTCAGAACTTATTTCAGTTAAAAACAATCTTGTTGAGGGGCCATGGATTGTAGTGGAAAAGTTTGAACTCTGCTGCCAGTGAGAGCTGGTGTTGATTTTCTTCTCTACCTTAAGGTAGAGATTAACTGTAATTATAATTATATTATACAACATAATAATTATTATATAATTATTATCCCTATACAATTGTATAGATGGAGACATCTATACATCCATTGTATAGATGGAGACAATAATGCCTCTTTTGCAGTGTTGGCGGGATGATGGAATAAATGAAATAAAGTAAACAGACACTCCTTCTCAAGATTGCCCCAGAGTGAGTGTGCACGGGTTCTTCCTTCCTTCTTCCCAGAGATCATCAAGTGTCCTTTTCCACTACCTTCTTTTCCTCTGCATGTAGTACCGTAATGTAGTGAGCATTTGTGAATTCTGCCAGTTAATTAATTTCATGCAGTGTTGCTGGGTGGCTTAATCCCCTTTCCTAGCACTCCTGGGACTATATGAAATACAAGACAAGCATTCTTACCATAAAGTTATATTGAGGAATTTAATGAACAGAAAATGCCATATACCATCTGTCTCAAAATTAAGTAGGTAGCCTGTGCATAGACACGGAATTCTTGGGCGACCTCATTCTGTAGAACCTGTTTGCTCTGCCCGTTCCCCTACTGGAAGTGTGAGATGTTCCCTGATGTTGGCCTCTGGGCTCGCCTACTGTGAGGGAACAGCACTGAAGAAAGGAACTTAGGCCCCCTGGAACCCACACTTGTAGTGGATGAAGCTAATGGGCTCAGGACAACTTCCTGAGTTCAAGTGTCAGCTGCAATACCAACTGAGGCAAATTACTACAACTGTGCCTCAGTTTTCTCCTGTGTAAAATGGTTGTATAATTCCAGCTGTGGTAACAGAGCAATTCTCAGTAGTTTGACACACTTACTCTTTCTTCCTTCTTTCCTTCCTTCCTTCCTTTCTTCCTTCCTTCCTTCCTTCCGTCTTTCCCTTGTTCCTTCCCTTCTTCCCTCCCTTCCTTCCTGTCCCTCCTCCCCTCCCTTACTCCTTTCCCTCCTTTCTGCCTTCCCTCTTTCCTTCCTCATTTGCTGTATGATGAGGGAGAGAGTGAAAGACTACAAAATGCTGATCTCTGACGAACCACACTGGAAAGTGGGTGCATCCCTTCTGCCTACATTCCACTAGCCAGAAGCCAGGCATAGGGTCCTTTTCTGAATCCAGGCAAGTGGTCATGGGAGGCCTTCCTGTGTGTTGGATAAAACACAGCAGTGAGAACTCCTGATATTGTCTTTGCTACAATGGGGGTAACAGTTTTTCTGTCTCCCAGAGATGCTGTGAAGTTTACACAGGAAAGTCCAAATGGAGCACATAGAGTAAGCCCTCGACATCTGGCCTCTTAACTCTGCACTTGGCTAATCCTCAGCATCACCACTTGTTCATCTCCTAGTCCTCCCCATGCACACTGATTGCAAATAATCCAGGGGGCTGGAATAACTCCCCTTAGAGCCACAATCCCAGGGCTTCTGTCTGATCCTCAAACGGGGCATGGTTAAAATTTGCCCCTAAGAGGCCACCTTTTGATAATCTGTGCTTCTTGCCATTGACTTGGGCTTCCCAGTTGGCTCTAGATGATTGATGGTTCCAGGTTAGCTTCTCGCTGATTTCATGGGTGTGGAGAGTGGGAAGGGGGGCTTGATGAGCCCACTGTAAACCTTACCATCCCTTTCCTTTGCCCATGGGTTATTTCCCATTTCTACTGGTTTCTCTGTTCTCCTGTTAGTCTGCCAAGGAGTTTGAGATTGCTAAGGTTGTTCATGTATTCATTTATTCACTCATTTATTAATTTATCCTAAAAGTAGTCTTCAAATGTCTGTTATGCACTAGGCAATACTGGGGAACGAATATATCAGCGAACATAAGATAGAAACACCTTTATCCTCATAGATGCTGCATTCCATACTGTGTCTGTGTCCGGAATGGGGTAGACACCAAAATAAACATAACTATAATTATAATAATGCTATATCAGCCATGAGTGCCATGGGGAAAAAAATAAACATTGTGGGCAAGATGAATGTTATGGACTGAATGTTTGTGTGCCCCCCAAATTCATATGTTGAAATTTAATCCTCAATGTGATGGCACAGGAGGTGGGGCCCTTGGGAGGTAATTAGATAATGAGTATTGAGCCCCTGTGAATGGGATTAGTTCCCTTAAATGAAGATACCAGAAAGTTAGCTTGCTCTTTCTCCTCCATGTGAGGGCACAAAGGGAAGTCATATGTCTTCAGCCTGAAAGTGGGTCCTCACCAGACCCTGGCCACGTTGGCACCCTGGTCTTAGACTTCCAGCTTCCAGAACTGGGAGAAGTAAATTTCTGTTGTTTGTACTCCCCCTGTCTAAGGCTATTTGTTATAGCAGCCTGAGCTGACTGATACAAGATATGTTGTTAAGTGTGCTGGAGATGGGTAGAACTACAACTGGGGTGTGTGTGTGTGTGTGTGTGTGTGTGTGTGTGTGTGTGTGTCTTGTTGTTTGTTTATTTTTAAAAAATTAATTGCTTATTTTTTAGATTAGTTTTAGGTTTACAGATACACAAGGCAGGAAGTACAGAGAGTTCCCACATATGCCTTCTTTCCCTGCACACAGTTTTCCTAATTATTAATGTCTTACAAGTGTTGTAACTCATGAGCTGGTATTGATATATAATTATTTACTAAGGTCTATAATTTAAGTTACAGTTCTATCGGTACACTGTAGTTTTACAAGGAGTGATATATTAGACACCTCTTGTGCCTATCAACCCCCTGGGACACCTGTGGGACACCTGCATTCTCATGAATGCATGTGGAAACCTGCATGTGTAAGGGTGTTAAGCATCTCATGGGGAAACCTTCTCCCAGTGGAGGGTGGGAACTGATGGATGATGGCCTAAAACCTTTGGGAACAAGGGCTAAGATGGATGTAATGTTTTTGTTGAATACATGATGCCATAAGTCCAGAGAAGCTAAGAGATTTCTTGGCGACACACAGCCCTTCAGTGGACATTCTGGGGATGAGATCCTTGGTTTCTGGGCTCTGTTAGGAGGGGAATAAAGAAAGAGAGAGCCCATTGTCGATTGGGTTCCAGGTAAGTGCACGAATCAAGGGTAATCATTTTGCAGTCCATTCCTCTGGCCTCAGTTTACATGGTTGTTGTTTGTTCCCTTGTTATTATTACTCAGCAATGTATTCAAGCTTTTAAAAAAGGAAAATTAATACTTGCTTTTTAAATAGCAGTTTCCAGTGACTCATTTAGGAGGAAATCTTCCTAGGAACTTGGATATTGGAAGATTGAATAATTTGAACTATGTTTGTTTTTCTGTCTTGGACTTCGATCCTGTGAAGGTGTCTGCACCGATAGCTCAGGGGATTAAAATATCATTTTCATTTGCTTCTCATGCCCTAGTGAAGGTCACCGAGACCCACCTTCCATCGTCCTTGGATATCACAGCACGTCTTGAAGGTGACCCAGACTGACCACATCTTGGGGGTTTCAGGCTGTTCCGTTTCCATATTCATTTAGTCACTGGGCTTTTTATGTGTGATTTTTGGTGACCATGAAATTGAGAGATGAAGAGGCCTGGATGCTGCCAAAAGCTGTGTGGCCAAGGCTCCGTGTGAGTTTCTCTTGCTTTGCCAGCACGATTTATTCCTGACTGTGGCTCTCCTCCCGTTCAATCCTCCATCCTCCCGGCAGGGCCAGTGACTGTCCCCCCCTCCCTGCAGGCCTACCTGACCTGGGGCCCAAGGGCTATGGGTCTTAGGGATTCGTTGGAACATCTCTCCCCTCATGTGTCTGGAAGCAAATGTGAAGTTTTGGCTTTTGTTCATCACTCTCTTATTCTGAAATAGAGAAATGAGACAGGGAGTGTTAATGGTAGAACCTTTGGAAATCCCTTCTTAGTTGTTATAACAGCAACTAACCTGTATATCGAGCTTACTATGGACCAGGCTGCCTTTTAAACATTATATAAAATATGCCATTTAACTCTCATTATAACCCTATGAGTAGCAGCTCTATCTATCTATCTATCTATCTATCTATCTATCTATCTATCTAATCTATTTATCTATCTGTCTGTCTATCATCTATCACCTACCCATCTATCATCATCATCATCATCATCATCATCACTATTTAACAGACGAAGAGCTGGGATCTGAATCCCATTAGTCTGGCTTTGGAGTCCATGCTCTCAGGTGCAACATAAAAAGTTGGACGTGAAGGGAATCATCACAGCTGACCTTCTCATTTACTCACATGGAAATGTACTCATGTAGCTCAGAGAGAGGAACTGACTATCCTAAAATCACAGCAAGGTAGTGACTGCTGTGTTCCATTCAGAAGCTCCTCTCTTCAGAAGCTCCTCTCCTTCCTGCAGAAAGAATCTCTGTCCCTGGGGCTTAGGCTTCTCCCCTTAGGGAGAAAGTCTAATGCATTAGGCATTCGGGATTGAAACAGCTATTGAATGACTTTTTATTCAAGGTAGAATAACCTGCCTAAAGAGGCAAGAAGGAGGTGGTGAGCAAGTGGGGAGTACGTGTGTGTGGGGAAGGAGGATGCTGAATTTAGCAATTGTGCTGCATTAGGCTCTGGCCAAGCTCCAGTGATTTTTATTCGTTATTATTATTTTTATGGGAAAAGGAACCTGCAACAGTTTAGGCTCAGCTATTTGCCTTCAGGCATTGGTTTGTCAAATTTGGAGCCAATGCCAGTTCAGCACAGTGGGTGTTCATGGACGGGGTGTGTGTGTGTGTGTGTGTGTGTGTGTGTGTGTGTGTGCATGCACGTGTGTACGTGTGCTCAGGTGTTTGTCGGTGTGTGTCCGTCGTGTTGGCATAAAAGGCAGTCCATCCTAGGCTTGCTTGCTACTTCTTACCTCCAACCCACCTCCCTAATGTGTCAAGAATTATAAATTAATCACCTGGCTGGTTTGCACTGAACTTACTAGTGTTTATGAAAGGGAATTCATTGGATATGCCTGTTAATGGAACACGTGTAATAATACTAAATCCTGTGATTAAAAAGAAATTTAAGGCCCATGAGTTTTTAATAGAAAAACATGTCATTCGAGTGTTTATTTGCTGGAGTAAAATGGCTGAGATTTTTTTAAGGGTCTTTAATTTTAGAAGGACCATGGTGTTCACACTGAAAGTTAGCAATGCCTTTGCAGAATCCCCTTTAGATTTTGTTTGGCAGAAGACTCTTTGATAAAGCAGAAGCTGTTTATTGCTTCCTTTTTGATGAAAAATATATTGCAGAATAGTTCTACCCATGGGTTTTATTCATTCATTCATTTATCAAAACTGTATTACATACCTACCATGTACAAGCACTGGGCTAGACTGGGATTCAGGATAAAAATACTTGGTCCTTGCTCTTAGATGACCTACATGTGATGAGGGGCAGACATGTGAAGAAATAATTCTGATACTTGTTCTGAAGGAGGTGTGTAAGGGGCAATGAGGGTATGCCAGGAGTCAAGGCTGCCCAGAGGAGGTAGGATTTAAGCTGAGACTTATCCAGTTAATCAAGATAGAGGAGTCCATCAAGGATAGTACTACAAATTCAGGGGTCTTGGGAGCAAGTTGTGTTGGGGGAGAACTATAAGGTGTTTCTACCTTTAGAGTCTAAGTGTCCTTTATCCAAATGATGTTAATTGCTTAAATTCTCTCATTCATGCAATTATTCATTCAGTTGCACGAAGATGCTATTTTTGTTCACGTATGTCTAGACATATATACATGCACACATATGCCAATATGTACACATATATATGTATATATTAATATTCTTTGGTGAAGTGTGGTACCTTGATTTTCTTAAATTTTAGTGAGATTTAATCATCCACATTATTTTATACTGAGGTGTAGAAAGTCCTACATGTAAAATGAAGCTGGTTGATTTTGGCTTTTCAGAAGTTTGCCTGTGGGTTTTGTAGAAATCTTTTCATTTTCCAGGGAAAGCTTGCATAATTTCTCCACAAATCCTATTTATCTTTCAAAATGGCAAGGAGAGCAAACTGTTTTGGGTTTCATGGAGTTGGAAGACTGTAAAATCTCTACACGTTTTCAGGACATCTGAGTATAGGTTTTAGGAGTTTGGGATGTCTTTAAGAGAAGAGTTGTTTTAGTTTTATTTTTTATTTTTAGCCTTGCTGGATGATTTTAGAAAAGTCAAAATAAGTCCCCATGCATTTGGATTTTCTAAAACTCAAATAAGTATGCATTCATTAAATATTGATCAAGCACTCCTAATGAAATTTAAGAGGGGATAAGAGATGAAAGGAATCCAACCTATGCTCAGGAAGCTTACAATCTGTTGAGGGCAAGGGGCAAATAAAGGGGTGGGGGAGAAGGGTGGACACTGTTATGGAGGCATTCTTGAAAAAGAAGAGGCTGAGCTGTGTCTTGAAGAACTACTATGGCAGAAACACTGGTGTGTGTTTGGAGCAGAGGAAAAATTGTAGACCACAGTGGGGAGGTGAAACTGAGCATTTATCTGGTTTTTGAAGGATGGGTAACATGTCAGAATGAGATTGAAAGTTTATGTTTTGAGACCACTCAGCTCTGCCGCGTCCCAGATGATATATGATAATATATAACAAAAGAGAAAAAAAAACCCAAATAGTTCAAATATAGGACACATTTTCTCTGCAGTTCAGAAAAATGAAAAGAAATACAGATCTGAGAGCTGTGCTGGGGCCCTGATGATTTCTGGATTCCCATGGAGGCAGGAGAGGCTTGGCGTTGAGGCCTCATGGGGTAATTGGGACTAAGATGCCCTATTGGTGCCAAGATCACTGCTTTTCAACAGCCTTAGGAGGTGGTTCTCCCCACTGGTGTGAATAGTTGCCACTTTTTAGTTTGTATGAAGTTATACACCTTTCAGTTATGGGCCAAGAGAATTTCCTGGCTCAGTGATTGTATCTGTGAGTGCTTTGGGGGGCAAGAGCTTCTAGTTTCCCATTTGGGACCTAGTTCTGGCCCTGAGTTCCAGAAGCCCAGGTGAAGGTAGAAAAGGCTAGACATGGAAGAGTAAATGGATACAGACATATTCAACCCTCCATCTCCACCACAGAAAAACAACAATTTTTCTATCCAAACCATGC
>NW_024412376.1:159486957-159656833 GCF_014898765.1 Herpailurus yagouaroundi
TGGGGACTGGCTCACAGAGGGCCTCAGTTGTGGGCAAAAAGAGCAGGAAGGGGGAAGGAGGAAGCACTGGATCAGTGAGGAGCACAGAGCAGAGGATGGGTGGAGGATGGGAGGAGCAGCAATGCCATAAGCAGGAAACGGAGCTGGGGGTGTGTCCAGTAATTCAGGTAAGTCAAGATGATGTTCCTGGTAGGAAAGATGGAGAAAGAGGGGCTGATCTAGAGACACCCTAAGAGGTAAAGTCAGGAGCATGGTGCAGCGTAAAGAACGGTGTGGCTGAGGGGCGCCTGGGTGGCGCAGTCGGTTAAGCGTCCGACTTCAGCCAGGTCACGATCTCGCGGTCCGTGAGTTCGAGCCCCGCGTCAGGCTCTGGGCTGATGGCTCAGAGCCTGGAGCCTGTTTCCGATTCTGTGTCTCCCTCTCTCTCTGCCCCTTCCCCGTTCATGCTCTGTCTCTCTCTGTCCCAAAAATAAACGTTGAAAAAAAAAATTAAAAAAAAAAAAAAAAAGAACGGTGTGGCTGAGCACAGAGCCAGTAAAAGGAGAAGGTCAGGAATGAATCCTGATTTTCTGTGTTGGAGGGGGTGACTGAATGATGCGTGAAACAATTGAGATTAAAAATATTAAGAAAGAAATATAGTTTGATTTTGGAGGTGGAGTGTTCTTTTAGTTTTTTTAATGTTTATTTTTTGAGAGAGAGAGAGAGAGAGAGAGAGAGAGAGAGAGAGAGAGACAAAGCATGAGCATGGGAGAGCCAGAGAGAGGGAGACACAGAATCTGAAGCAGTCTCCAGCTCTGACCTGTCAGCACAGAGCCTGATGTGGGGCTCGGACCCACGATCTGTGAGATCATGACCTGAGCTAAAGTAGGATGCTTAACCGGCTGAGCCACCTAGGCACCCCTAGAGGTTAAATTTTAAATGCCTTTGATACATCCCAGTGGAGGTATCCACATGGTGGAGGTAAACCTGGAAGCTCAAGAGAGAACTTTGGATATCTAGGTGGATGCTGGTTAGAAGCATATAAGTGGATGGGGCACCTCACATCTGAGGGATGATGGAACTGAAGTATGTATTTTTGAGAGAGAGAGAGACAGAGAGAGAGAGAGCACGTGTGCAAGTCGGGGAGGGGCAGAGAGAGAGGGAAACAGAGGATCTGAAGCTAGTTCAGTGCTGACAGCAGTGAGCCCACTGCGGGGCTTGAATTCACAAACTGTGGGGTCATGACCTGAGCTGAAGTCTGATGCTCAACCCACTGAGCCACCCAGGTGCCTGGAACCAAAGTATTTTTCTATCATCTGTCATCAGTCTTTGATTCAAGGCTTCTGGGGGGTGACGCGTATTCCATATACCTGGCCTGCCTTGATTGTTAGACATCAACAAGAAACTAAGTTCAAATTCCTTGATTTCACTGAGTTGATGTGGCTGGAACCAGGATCTCCTGACTTGTTTCTCAGGTATCTTTGCTCCGCATTTATCTCTACTCCATTCTCGATGCTACGACTTCCATTCATTGACCCATTGAAGCATTCGTTTGTAACTTCAACAAGCACTTATTAGGCACCTCCCATGTGCCAGGTGGGGCCAACTGCTCTCTGGAGGTGCTGGGAATAGAACTGAACCGCACACACATCCTTCCACTCACTTCCAACTCACTTCCAACTGTTTCCACTTCCTGAAGGGGACTTGTGTTTAGATTTGGAGAAAGACCTGAAGAATAGGAGAGCCAGAATGACATCTCCCAAGGGCCCTGGGAACTTGAATGACTCGGTGTTGAGGTGATGTGGAAAATGATAGCTCTCCGAGAGAGCATGCACTACTCTGGCTTATGCAAAACTATAAAGAGCTCCCTGTCTGCATTTACAAAAGGAAAATTCATGTTTCCTATGGCCTTTAACTCCTAATCTTTACTGGCTACAAGAGGGTATTCCAGGCAGTAGAGTGCTTAATAAATATTATATTGTTTGCTAATGGCAATGCTATTTGGGGGTGATATTTCCTTCTGAATGTGCTAGCCTGGTTTAACAAATCTGCTGTGTGTAGTTTCACCTTTCACTGCGTTGCTTGAGATGTCTCAGGGGCACTTTCAGCAGGGGCCAAGGAACGGCCCAGAAATGCAGAAGTAAATGAGTCTGCCGGATGCATTAATAGTTTTTGTCTGTGCTGACTTCCCTTTTGTTGTAGAAATGTAACCAACACCAAGGGGCTCCTATATGTTAAGTAAATGTGTGCATTCTTGCTGTGAAGATGTGAGCTGCTTGAAGGGCTGATAGGAGCATTCCCCCACATATGTGTCTGGTTTTTATACCCTTTTATATGGTCAGTTCTGACCAAACTCCTCTCGTTCAACTCTAGCTTTTTAGAAATGGTTTAGTTGGATAACTGACAAGTAGTATTGATATCTGCTTCAAATTTTCCCTTACTTCCAAAAGAGCTGAGTGCCAGCTGAGTCATTGTTGTGTACCTGTGAGATACAAAGGCATGGGGTTCATGAGCATGGTCTACTTGGAGTCAGACTGGATTTTAAATCCTGTTTTGGCTACTGCATGTTCTTTCCCAACCTCAGTTTCCTCATCTAGAACACGGATGCCTACCAGTACCTGGGGTAAATGCTCAAAACTCCATCCATCTACCCTCTCTTGCTCTCTCTCTCCCTTCCTTACCTCTCTCTCCCTTTTTCCTTCCAATGTATGCTGACTCACTCTTTTTCTTTTGGATTGTCTTTCTGAGTTTAAATGCATCCAAAAGAAAATTCATCTTAAACAAAAGAAAATTCATCTTAAAATTAAAACAAGAGAGGTAAAAAACAGACTTTCTTGACCCGATATCTTCCTCCTGCTATTATTTTGCTTATCCTTTTATGGTAAAATTTCATGAAGTGTTCTCTGTACTTGGTATATAAACTCCTCATAGCCTACATATTCAGTAGCCTTCTGGAGCTTGGCTTTAGCCTCTGCTGTTCCACTGAAAATGTTCTCCTCAAGGAGACATTTTCTGTAGACCAATGAATCATCATGTTACACTTATTGAAGTACTTTTACATTGATTGCATTTTACAATTCTTTATAGGTTTGTATTTGCTTGTCCATTCAGGGGGAACACTGTTCTCTACTGGACATTTTGCATGTAATTTGGATACATTCTCTTGTCTTGTCTTAGTTACTGTTCTGTAAAGTGAATCTGTGGAAGTATCATCATCTTGGTCAGTGGGGAAATCAATAAGACTGCTTTAACACTCAATTGTGCTTTTTCTTAAAAAAAGGAGTTAAGCACAGAAATTATAATATTAGCACAAACAATATATTTAAGTGGGGCACCCAATTTAAAACAAAATATTCAGGAAAACACACTTTTGTAGAATTATGATCTGTTTTCACAGATCCTTTAGCGTTCTCTATCATTGTTTAGTCTAGCTCAGGTTTTCATTTTGACTTAACTAATTATTAACTATGAATGTTTCCTTCAACAACCACAAACTATTTATACTTCTTGGTGAAAGTTCTGCTTGGATATATAAACACGTGCCCCTTTATAGGCAAGACTGTTTTGAATGTATAACAAAAGGTCATGAGAAGGAATTGAAGTGAATTCATAGAGTTGATCCTCTGGCTAATCTGAAGTCTGTGGACTTTAATCTTCCTTGGATCTACCAAGCAGAAGGGCTCTAATTGCTTTGCTGCAGTGTTAGAGGCAAGAGTCTTATCTTTCCCTGGCTCCTGGTTTTAGTCTTTTTTTTTTTTTTTGGCTTTAATTTTCATTACAGTTAGTGGACAGTGTAGGTTGAAGATGCATGTAGCTAAATGGGACAGGGACAGTGTGGTTTCCCCACTATGGAAACTCTCACCATTTTTTGGTTTCCTTTGGATATTTTCTTCCATAAATCCAGAAAATAAGCTTACCCTATTGTTTCTGGATTTGTCAGTTTCAGGTCTTACTGATTCCCTATGATGGAAGATGAGGACATAATTTTTTCTTTCATGCCTCCTCTTGGCCAAGAGCTACATTTCTAACCATTATCCACCCATCCATAACTTTCCATTACATTACGTTGAACTCTATGAGATTGCCATTGTTCTTGGTGAAAAATGTTTGAACATTGGTATCTTCATAACCTGTAGTTATGCCATAATTTGAGATAAAATAATAGCTGAGCCATTTGGCAATTACAAATACTTTCCCTCTATTGGTACTTTTGTTTCTTTGATGGGTTGGTTTTTTAAATAAAAACTTTATCAATAAATCTTCCTCAAACTCTCTTGTAATTTGCTGAATATCCTCTCAACACAATCAAACAAGTGGAGAACTGAATTTTTATCACCTGTGACACAGCTTTGTTGGAGCCTTTTTGTTTACTCAAGTGGACTAGTTGCTTTCTAGAACTGCTACTGGGACCCTCCTAAAGCATCATTCTAGGAATACCTTGTCTCTTGTATTGGTGTCTCTGTTTCCCATATTCATGATGGCTGCATTTTTGGTCTGCTCTCATTAGTGAAGGCCCTGCTTTTCTAGGTTTCTGAGAAAAGGAGAAAGGAGGTAAATTTGGGGGGGGGGATCTAACATGTCATTATTCTTTGTTCACACTGAATTGATATTTCATTGCCTAAGTTGGTATATTAGAGTTCTCTACAGGAAGAGAACTAGTAGGAAGTGCAGATAGATAGATGGATAGATAATGGATGGATGGATACATGGACGGATGAATGGATGGATGGATGGATGGATGGATGGATGGATAAAGAGATAATGGATAGATGGATAGATGGATAGATAGATAGATAGATAGATAGATAGATAGATTTATTACGTTGGCTCATGTAATTATAGAGGCTGGTATGTTCTAAGATCTGCAGAGTGAGCCGATAAGCTGAAGACCAAGAAAAGCCAATGGTTTAGTTCATCTGAGTCCAAAGACCTGAGAACCAGAAGAGCCAGTGGTATAGTTCCTATCGGAAGGCCTGCAGGCTCAAGACTCAGGAAGAGCTCATGTTTCAGTTTGAGTCTGAATGCAGCAAAAAAGCTAGTGCCCCAGTTTAAAGGCAATTAAACAGGAAGAATTCTCTCTTACTCACTGGAGGGTCCTTTTTGTTATATTCAGGCCTTCAGCTGGTTACATGAAGCCCACCCACATTAGGAAGAACAATCTGCTTTACTCAGTTTACCAATTTGAATGTTACTCTCATCCAAAATCATCCTTGCAGAAACCTTCAGAATAACATTTGACTGAATAACTGGACACCCTATCATCTAGTCCTGTTGACAAATAAAATTAACCATCACAGTTGGAAATCACTTTCCCTGAGCAATTTGAAGACATTTCTCCAATTTTCTTCCAGATTCAGGAGTTCTTCTTGAGCAATATGATACCTAATTCATTTTTGGATTGGTTTGAGGCACATGGCTTGACTACCTGACCCTGGTCCTCAGTCTCCTAATAATAGCTGGACTTTTTGTAGGCGTGGAGGTCTCTGATATGAGTATCTTTAGATAATTTTTCTTGGGATGGTCAGTTTTCCTAAAGAGAGTCTTTTAGCGTCATGCCTAGAAGATAAAAGTCTGGCTTCTAGAGACCTTAGACCATAGGATAATATTTAGGATGCAACTTTCATGTAATCTCTTTGCTTTCAGAGAACCAAATCTAAATTTAGCTTTGTGCCCCCTGGTCCATATACCTTCTATTTTAGAAGGTACACTTCTCTATTCCCTAGAGAATAAACCTTCATTTACTGCCAGAGTTGGAATGGTGGAGAGGATATGGAGGTCCAGTGGCTTCACGAAGAGATTTTCAACCTACCTACCATTTTTACTTTCACATTTCTGCCCATTTCCATGGGGTCCTGCAATGCTAATTCCTGATCCTTATAGAGGTACCATGGCATCTTTCAAGTCAATTACTACTCATTCTTCTGTTTCTCGACTCCCAAAATTCTGTGGCTGTTGTTTTCTTTTTCTACTTTTCTTTATCCTTGTGCTTGGATCCTTTAAAATATTACTTTCTTTTTTTCTTTTAGTGAGGTGTTCAGAAGAAGGTATCCTAAATGTTTGTTCAGTCTGCGATCTTTACCTGAAGGCTAAATCTTGCTTCTTACTCTCTGGCCGAGAGCTGGGGTTAGGGGATGAGGAGGAATTACATGCTAGTGTGATTTACTAAAATTCAGAATCATGGTCTTTCTCCTTAACCCAAGTGACTATGTTTTGCTTTTAGTGACCTGACGAAGTTGCTCAATCCTTTGAGCAGGATGTTGAAAATAAATTCCAAGTCTACTTATTAAATACTGAATTCTACAATATCATTAGACCTTTTATAAATAATCTAAAACTATCCCCTAAACATTTATCATGCACAAAACCTTGTTTTAGCTAGTTGTATTCTCAAGCAATTCATGATCTGGTGTGAAAAATTGGTCTGTTAAATAAAAAGAAGTAATCACGATAATGATACAGGCAGTTTTATTAATTTCTACATTACTCCATCCCATGTACCCAGATGCAAACAAGTCATAATTCATGTGACTACATGATAACCTCCCAGATTCTGAGTCACTGGGACACATGACAAAAGCACATTTTATGATGATTAAGTGCATTACTTAGCGTGTGTTTGTGATTTCTACCTCTTTGGACATTTTCAAATTAAAGCTGTGTCATCTCTCAGAATAAGTTAAGTGTGGCCCAATCTGGAAATGATGGGATTTTAGTGGTGAGTTTTATTATGACTAAGTTCATATACATAAGACGGATGACCCCAAATTTCCTAAATAGAGTGATTTTATGAAGATAAGCCAGTCTTTCTTATTTCGTTAAACAGAGACTCGGGTCCAGGGCTCATGCACCATAATTGTCTGGCACCACAACTCTGTCTTGCCACTTCACCGTTCTTAGGATGGCGTCTTACTATCCAAGATGGCAACATGAACTCCATTTCCTCATTCCAACCAACAGGAAAAAGAGAAAGGGCTATGTCTTCATCTTGAAGACACATCCAGGAAGCAACACGTATCCATTGGTTAAACCTTGATCACATGGCCACCCTTAGCTTCAAGGAGTGGGGGAAAGTTTATCTATTCCAGGCTGCCTTGTACTCAGTAACTATCAGGGTTTCTATTTCTAAGGAAGAAAGGAGGAAAGATAGGGAAGATACAGGAGAGAAGAGCAGTCCACTTCACAGGGACACTGTATCTCCAACTTGTGATTCTACACTGTTTGCAATCTGGAAAACACTGGGGTGATGAGAGCTGGTGACAAGTGACATGCTGGGCATCATGTCAATGGCAGGATCATAAGTCATATATCTGTTTTATGGGCATTGCTGCAATGCTGGGATCCAGCTTGGAAGTAAATACTCTTAAAAATTATGTATTTTGGCATTATATAGGTGCCGTGTGGTGATTGGGGGTGTGTTGGCTAATAGCGAACCAAAACACAACATTTTCTCAGGTGTGACCGTTGATCTTAACAAGACACAATCTAATTAATAATGCTAGTGTTTGGGGCGCCTGGGTGGCTCAGTCGGTGCAGCGTCCAACTTTGGTTCAGGTCATGATCTCACCGTGCATGAGTTCAAGCCCCGTGGCGAGCTCTGTGCTGACAGCCCAGAACCTGCAGCCTGCTTTGGATTCTGTGTCTCCCTCTCTCTCTGCCCGTCTCCCTCTCACCCTCTGTCTCTGTCTCTCTTTCAAAATAAACATTAAAAAAAAAGTATCATCTCATTAAAAAAAATAATTCTTGCATCTATTCAAAATTATGTGTTTCAGCTTAAAAACTAGAATTCTGTGTGCACACATATTTGAAGGATATAGCATTTGTGCTCGCTTCGGCAGCACATATACTAAAAGTTGAAGGATATAGCATTTGATATAATTTAAAGATCGATAATAAATAGACGTGCATATATAAAGATAGATGTATATTGATTAAATAACCTACTCGACTACAATTTTTATTGTTATAAATCACTGTATATTGTACTTAACACCTTTCTTTCTATTTAAGAACAGTCCTTTAATGACAGATCTTATAGTTCTAAGTGATACAGTCCCCCCTGTGTCCTGTCTTAGGTGTGGTTCTCTGGAAGGAGACTCTGAGAATGTGTTTTACATGCAGGTGGTTTTAGGGGAGGGTGTGGGGTGGGGAAGGGGAACTGAATGGAAGAAGGTGGGCTGTCTGAGCTAATCCCACAGGGGTTGGAGCGGGGCTGGCACTTCAGAGCCGCCCCTCCCCTTCACCAGGCCAGTGATGGGACAGGAGTTGCCTCTCAGGAAACGGTGTGACCTTGGGCAAGCATCTCTCTTGCACCTGAGGCTGTGAGATCTCAGAGCCAACTCTCCTCCAACATGATGGGGGCATCTGGGGGGGGGGCCACACTGCCCCCTCCTCTTCTAGGGGAGACAAATCCCAGTTCTTGTACCTTAAACTAGCCATGTCTTCTCATATTTTACCATATTTTTGGCCAGTTCTAATTCAACCTGATTCCTTTCATTTTCATCAAACGTGCAGATATCACGGTTCAGTATAATAATATTCAAACATCTTTGTAAAGAAATGATGAGGAATCTCAATTAAGAAAATAGGCGATACGCTTATTTGTGACTGGATTTTTAAAAGTAATTTAAAATTTTTAATAAAAAGATCTTTTTAGTTTTTTGATGGAAAACACTTTGTTTCTGAAATCCCTGAAGAGTCTTTAAGGAGATGAGTTTCTTCTTTTCTTTGCTTTTTTCTTTTCTTTTCTTTGCTTTGCTTTGCTTTCTTTGCTTTGCTTTACTTTGCTTATTTTCTAATATGAAATGTATTGTCAAATTGGTTTCCATACAACACCCAGTGCTCATCCTAACAGGTGCCCTTCTCAATGCCCATCACCCACTTTCCCCTCTCCCCCACCCCCCATCAACCCTCAGTTTGTTCTCAGTTTTTAAGAGTCTCTTACGGTTTGCCTCCTTCCCTCCCTGTAACTTTTTTTTTCCGTCCCCTCCCCCATGGTCTTCTGTTCAGTTTCTCAGGATCCACATAAGAGTGAAAACATATGGTATCTGTCTTTCTCTGTAGGACTTATTTCACTTAGCATCACACTCTAAGGAGATGAGTTTCTGTGACTCTCCCATCATCAGAAAAAAGCTTTGTGTTTGGAATCGGATGTGCCTGCATCTGAACCCGGACAGTTAGTCACTTGCTGTGTGACTTTGGCAAGTCGCACAACCTCTCTGCGATTCGATTTTCTGAACAAAACAAAGCCCTTCTCCCGAGGTCCCTTTGGACTCCGAGCCTCCCCTGACTTACCGGGGAACACAGCCAGCGTTTCCAGCAAACTAGGAGCTGTTGGAGGCCTGACCCATTTTCTGGCCGCCTGTCAATAGAATTAACTTATCACTGAAGGTTCCTTCCTGAAGCACCGCTCATACCAGGAATGAACGCCCTGGGAGGGCTGGCGAACGTGACTTCATGCCAGCGGCCTCCCTGCGGCCAAGCCTGCCGTAGGAAAGGCTTAATTTTTTGGCTCTACCCGCAGCAGGGAGCCAGGGAACGACCCAAGGGCAGCGCAAGCAGGTGCCAGCAGCGAGAAGCGCAGGCCAAGCCAGCGTCCAGATTACACTGCAAGCACCAGGGTCCCTGTAACCGGATTGCTATTTGCCCGGCGCACACCCACCCTGGCGTCGCTAATGAGCGGCCCCCTGGCTCCCTCCACGTAGGAACATAGGAGACTTTAATGAAGACGGAGGGGCGGCCCACGGGGAAGGTTCTGGAGCCCTTTCAGCTCCTGAGCTCAGGGAGCATGACTCATCCTTCGAGCTGGGGGCCTGAGACTTGTGCCCCTGCCCTCGGGTCCCCGTCACACATACGTTCCCCTTTCTTGCTTCCATTTCTAATTGAGAGAAGATATGCTTTATTTGAAGTGAGAATCCGCCCCCGCCCGTGTCCATGAACGTCCTCCACTCCTGCAAATTACCGCAAGGGGACTAATAACTCAAGTCGTGCAGACAGAAGGCAGTTTAGTGATCTCATAGAGGACTCTACAGGGCAAGGCAGGGGGCAAGGGGATGGGGGTGGGGGGCCTGGCTGAGTCGGAACTATCCAAGCTTTCCCCTCCTGTCCTTGCGCAAGAGAGAGCATAGCCTGTGCTCTCTACCTCCTGGGGCTGCCAGTCAGGCACACGACAGAGAGATACAAAGGGGAGCTTAGCCCCTGGCAATCCAGGATCCATCAATCTGTCAACAAAACCTACCGGGATATTTATGGAACATCTGATATACGAGGGAGGGAAACCCAGTGTGCCTTATGATTAATTATTTTTAAATATTCCCTTAAAACATTCAGAGGGGGAAAAAAAAAGAATTGGCCCCTTTAAACACTGAAAGGAAGTTTCTGGCATGTAAAGCTGGTTGGAAACCTGCTTTGTGTGTACATAAAGAGATACTTAAGCCTTGGTTTTTTAATTTATTTTTTTTCCCCTAAAGTAGCCTTTTTTTCTGTTCTTTCAGGAATTGACGCTCCAACGAAGGCCTGGGGGAGGTGTGGCCGCTTCACCTGTGCCTGGATCCCTCACCTCGAGTCCTCACTCAGCCTGGGGACCCTGTTTCCACCCAACACCCTGCTGCAGCCATCGTCCTGGTTTTGTACCTGAGAGACCAGAGAGGCTGGCAGGTGGGCATTTCTCGTCATGCAGACCATGGCCACCGAGGCTTCTGTCTTTCGAATCCTAGGATAAAAATGTTCTTCCTTCCTGCCTTCACCCAGGGCTGGCGACGGGCTTCGCAAGACACAGGGCAAAATGAAAATCCAGGCAGGGTAGTCAGTCTCCGTCCCCTCCTCTGGCCCGCGGACAGGTGTCACAGTGGACAGCTGACCCCCAAGCGACGGTAAGCTCCACGGTGGAACTCACTTAATGCCTGGTCGGGGTGGACGAGGGGCCTTCACTGTGTCGTCCACCGGACAAAGCCTGGTGCTGCTGGCCTGGGTCAGAGCTGGCCGCTGCCCTGGGATGAGAAGGTGATGGCAAATGTGGCCTCCCTACCAACACAACCAGCTCTCCACCTTGTGCGGCAGGCGAATGTGCATGGGGGATGCACGGGGACAGGCCTGGAGGCACCTGGGACCCCAGTGGGTGGCTCAGGGTCCATCCCAGGGAGGTGAGGACTCCGTGCCCCCAGCACATGCTCCCCTTGCGAAACAGAAAATCAAGGATGCCATTGGTAGGGATTTGAAGACCGCAAGCACAGAGCTTGAAACAAAGCGCAGGGTCCTTCTGAACTGCAGAGGTTACAGGCTCACAGGTTGGTCCTGACCCTGCCTCCCCTCTGGAGACCACCCTCACCCATACCCCCCGGGTGCTGCGCCGAGAGCCTCCCCTCCCGGACCTCACTTCATCTCAGTGCACTGATGGCTTCACCCTCCGACTGCGTGTGCACTTCTCCCATTACCTACATGCCTCTCCACCTTTTCTCCCCACTTTCCTTTTCGTCACCCTGCCTCTTTCCACAGGGAGCCTTCTGGAAAGGAGTCAGCAGTCACTGGGTGGCTCTCCCGCTTCACGTTTCGTTCGCCCCACTCGCTTCCAAGGAGGCAAGCGCTTCTCTTACTCCACTGCGAGTCGCCTTGCAAAGGTCGTTGTCGGACCCCTAATCACCCGACCCAAAGGTCAGATTTTCAGTTTTTTGTCTTCTCCCGTTAAAGACGTGATATTTGATGGTGTTGATGATGCTTCCTCTTGGTACCGACTCCTCGGTGTGTTCTCTCTCTGTCCTGCATGTGAGAGGTCTGAAATCAAGGTGTAGGCAGGACAGGGCCATGCCTCCCCACAAAGCCTCTAGGGGAAGGTCACACGTTGCCTCTTTTACTTTCGGGTGGCTGCAGGCACTCACTGGCTGTGGCGGCATGACTCTGGTCTCTGCCTCTGTCTCTGCAGGGCCAGCTTCCCCTGCGTATCTGTTTCCTCACATTGCAGTATTTTATAAGGACACCAGTCATATTGGATTAGGCACCCACCCTACTCCAGTATGACCTCACCTCATCTTAACTAATCATATAGGTAAAGACCCCATTTCTTTTTTTTTAATTTTTTTAATGTTTAATTTTGAGAGAGAGAGAGAGACAGAGACAGAGTGTGAGCAGGGGAAGGGTAAGGAGAGAGGGAGAGAGAGAATCCAAAGCAGCTTCCAGGCTCTGAGCTGTCAGCACAGAGCCCGATGTGGGGCTCGAACTCACGAACCTTGAGATCATGACCTGAGCCAAAGTCGGACGCTTAACTGACCGAGCCACCCAAGTGCCCTTGGGGCCTTATTTCTACATAAGGTCCCATTCCTAGATGTTGGGCGCTTCCAATTTCAGAATGTCTTTTCTCAAAGGCCACAATTCAAGCCATAACGTAGTGTAAAAGTAAAATTATATTGATAAAAAATGCATGCTATTTAATTTCTCAGCTTGAGTGTATACATCTATCTAACGGATATGAAAACACTTGCTCTGCCCACCACATGTATGAAAGAGCAAGTCAGACAGTGGATGAGGACGTTATCACAGACTCAAGCACACTCTGCAAGCATGGGGGCTTATCATGATTGTAATATGATCCCCTTTCATTTTTTGTGACTGCTGAGTTGTGCACTCTCAGACACACTGTGCTTTCCACTCTTGGTATGGAAGGTACTGACCAGGGGGTTGCAGCCCACACCGGGGCTCTGCTTCTTCCAGAAGGTCTTGGCAACCCCATGTTTCTTAACTCTGACCGTGTTCTCCCAGCCAGCGGGTACTGCCGGGCTGTGAACTAGGGTAGGACTTTATGCCAAATGGAAGGGCACATTGGAGGAACGCTGGGGAAGGTGAGCTTTAGGACTAGGACTTTAGGGGACTGGGGGTTCCCGAGCCACAGCCCATGGCGGCGTGCTCCCTGCCACTACTTGCCTCCTGCTCTCACGGCTGGAGCCACTTGACCAGTCAGTTCTGCTCTCAGTCCTTGAAAACAGAAGTGTCGGGCTTTTCGACAGCAAAATTCTAGGTGTTTTAGGAGCCCACATCGAGTGAGGCTTCCTGACCTTGCCAGGAATAAGTCCTGCCTCGTGGCTCTTGTAATAAGAGCACTCCCAGGCTCTCAGTAGTTGAACTCTTGCACCCAGAGCCCTGTCACTATGTCCCTTTCCATAATTACCTTCTGGTTGGCCTTGCTGTGGAGCCTGAACTCCTCCGTCATTCCCACTTGAGTTAAAGGGCTGGACTGTCTTGCTAAGTGGCAGGCCAGAGGAAGACCAGCTTCACCAGCCACAGAGCCCGCAGCTTGCTCAGTTCAGCTCGTGATCAGGCAGAGTCTACGTGGTGCAAAGACATCTGCCCAAAGTTTCCCATGGAGCAGTGCTCGAAATGGCTCTCGGAGGAAAGGCTGTCTGGTAGCCCGTGGACTGGGGCAGGAAAACAGAGCTTCAGATCCTGGCTGTATCACTGACCGATCACCTCAGTCTTTCTTTGTCTTGGTTTCCTTATCCATCAGACGTGGATTTTCCCACATGAGCAGAGCTCAGCAAGCAGTGAAAAGGCAGAAAAGAGATCAAGTAGGCAAGGTGCTGGTCGAACATCTAGCAGGTGCTGGCGAGCTTGAACACACAAGCTCAATACGCAACAGAGCTTCATGTGAGAAGCATGCAGGAATCCTTCTAAGTAAGAACAAAGTGGAAGGAGACCCGTTGTTCTGTATTTTTCCCCCCACGTCCAATCCCTTTACCCTTCACCTTTTTAGACCATCACACTGCCACTGACCCTGCTCCCTTATGTAAATATGCTCCCTGGTACAATGGGGTTTTGTGTTGGCTTAATACAAGGACGACTTTTCTGTGGCCAGAGCCATCTGGAAATGGAGTGGAAAGCCTCACAAGATGCTCACTATTGTAAGGGATGTGTAAGCAAGAGCCTGGATAACCACTTGGCAGAAATGTCCGTTTTTAATTATTTATTCGACAAATATTTACGGGGCACTCACTATATACCAGGCACTGTATTAAGCGCTGCAGAAACAAAACTAAATAAAAGTTGGGGGTCTAAAACTTCGGCTGGAATTTTAGGCGGGATCTATAGCTACCTATTTGGCACACATCATGCTATTTGTCAGTGCTGTGCCTTTTTTTAAATGCCTTTTCGCACCTTACTCTGTTTACAGCTTCCCGCAGGTATCCCTCCATTTAGAAAGTCTTATCTATACGGCATTGGTTTGGGTTCAGTGCCTTTGTGTGTTCCCAGGGTAGCTAGATCTTTCACTGTGTGCTGTAATCCTTGATATGCTGCGGGGTAATATTTTATTAATCTTAGTAACCCAACCGTTAGCACAGCACTTGGTATCAGGTAAATGTACAAGTTGCACTTGTTGACTGAATGTGAAATGAGAATATACTTGCACAGACAATGGCCAGATTAGGGAGGTTATTTTTTTCCCTTAGGTAACTTTTTGAAAGTATAATATCGATGCATATTTCTTAGAGAAGATCTGAACAATTCAGAATAAGGAGAGGATTAAGAAAATAGAAATACACTTGCTGTCTTACCACCCAAATACATTGATAAAATCCCCTCTGACTTTATATTTTATAGTTTCTTGTATATACACTTTAAAGACTATTGTATATTTGTTAACATATTGCTATGTGCGGTAATAGAGAAACTTCCAAATATTAACAGGTTGACACAATAAAATTTTATTTCTCCCTCAGGCGAAGTTCAAGTGGACATTTCCAATTGGGGGAATCTCTTCTCCCAGTGATGATTCAGAGGCCCAGGCTCCTGCCATCTTGTGGCTCTTCCATCTTTGACCCAGGGCTTCCAAAAATGTTGACTTGGGGGAACAGGACTGGAGGATCTTCAAGGAAAGGTTTTCTAGGAAGACCTAGAAATAGCCACACCAGTTTCTCTTGTAGTTATTTACCTAAAACTTCACTGGAGGTTAGTATTATGCTAAGCAATCAGTGCGTAATGTGGCTACAACTAACCCCGAGAAAGGCTGAACAATGTAGTATGGTTGAGAGCCCAGGACAAGGATGGGATTTTAATGAACTTGCAGCAGCCTTTCCACAAATTCAAATTCCTCTCTAAATACATATTTTATAGATTACATTTTCACTAAAAATAATCATAAGCCTTCCCCATGTTATTACATAATCTTTCTAAGGAGTGGATAAATATTATGTTCCTATGTTACAGAGGAGGATGGTGGGGGCAAAGTCATTCGCCTGAGGCCCTCAGCCAGTATATGGCAGTGCTGGTCCTCAGCCCTCCTATCCAGACTTCTTTCAGAGCGCTCTGTAAGGACGTGCATTCAGAAATGCAAAAGGAAGAAGCTAATCAAACCCTTACCTTGATGTAAACTGGAAAGATAATCTCGAGAGTATCTTGAAGCTTGACTAAGAAAGACCAGTGCTCAGATGTTTCAAACCAGATACATAGTTATGAGAAAAAACAAACCAAAAACTCAATGAAAAGTGGTATGGATGAGGCTTGGTGGGTTGTGAGTGTTTACATTGCTCATCACTTAGAGTAAGTGGGTGGTTTGGCCCATGGCCACTTTCTTCCAGTTGGCTTTGACCTTTGACAACTTAGTCGACTGACTGGCTAGCCTGCAAGACCATTCCACCCATGCTTGAGATTCCCAAGAGGAGGGGACTGGCCCCGCCTGTTTGTGAATAACAACATTGACTTTTGGAACCAGGGAAATGTTTCGTTGGCCTGACGATTTCTCTTTTCCCTAATATCGCATTGAGGGTCATGGGTTCTTGAGGTGTGACAATAACTGGGAAAATTCAGAATTCAGCTAATACCTATTTGCTGGGTTCTGAGCAGACATAAGGCTTGTAGAGGCCCAGAACATGTTTATCAAGCTACAGGGCAAAGTTTCATTTCTCCTGTAAAATGGCCACTCGATATGATATATGTATATTAAGTACCCTGCTGTGACTAAGAGCTATCTAAAAAAGAAAAAATATAGCCACCTCCCGAAGCATGTATAAATTGCTTTTTTAGCCCCTATAAAATTTTAGCTAGCACCAAACATAGAACTTCATTCATCATCCTGCAAGTTAGGGCTGCCAAGGGAAGCCGGCTCTTCCTGAGCCGAAAGTGGCAATACGCCAGGATTGGCAGGAATCAAATGAATCATTTCCTGCTTTTAGTTTTAGATAAATAATCAAAAAAGATTGTCTAGATTGTGATCCAAAAGCCATTTTTCATAGCTCTGAGGATCCAGAATCCTTTACTTCATATGGAAGCCCGCTTTTCTCATTATTTTATTGCACAGTGTTGAAGAGAAGGCAGACAAACCCACCAAGGCCCAAGCAGAGTTTTTAATGCAGCGAAGACTTACGACCTCAGCGTGGTGAGTACATTCAGCACACCTTTTTATTTCTGTATTTTGATGCTTTGCTATCTGAGGCCGTGCTGATCCTGGAGCGATTGCCCCCCTCAGGGTTAACTAATTCTTAGAGACAGTAAACATCTCAGCTGGGAGTGTCGTTTCATACATACACACACTGACCGATCCAGAGCTCATACTTCTTACTACCTCCTCTGTCCGGCTCTCACACTCTGGGTCACTGTCCCCCTACCTTATCCCCCCAGGGCCAGGGATCAGACAACAGGGGCAGCCCCTGTGCTCCAGAGCCCCCTCAAGTGATTCAAATTAGCCAATCCCCAGCCCACTGACTCTGCCTTACCTGGTCTTACCCGTGGAAAGCACACCAAAGGCTCTTTACCATTTTTTCCTGTTCCCTCTGCCTCCTGACCCACCCTGGTGTTTACCTGTGTGACTTCCCTGACTCCCCCACTCCAAGCCATGGCCTGCCCCTTCCTCTTTGGATCTCTTGCCCTGACAAATTATCTTTTCAATGGCAGTTGCCTCCATATCTGTTGGCCTGGCCATATCTGAATAATAATGAAAGCTCCATTTTAATTTTTTAAGTGAATTTACCTATTTGAGAGAGAGAGAGAGAGGCAGGGAGGGGCAGAGAGAAAGGGAGAGAGAAAGAGAGAATCCAAGCAGGCTCTACACTGTCAGTGGAGAGCTTGATGCAGGGCTCGAATGCATGAACCAGGAGACCATGACCTGAGTTGAAATCAAGAGTTGGCTGCTTAACCTATTGAGCCACCCAGGCACCTGGAAACCTACATTTTAAAGCAGTGAAATGAAAGAGAAAGAAAGAGAAAGGAAATAAGAGTCAAAGGCTCGGGTTCCAGTCCTGATTCTATCCACTTCTCTCCTGGGAGATCTTGGCCAAGTCTTCTAATTTCTCTGGGCCTCAGTTTTCTTGTCCTTAAAATGAGGTGGCTGGATATCTCCAGATGCATCCTGGAATTTCTTCAGATGTTCAAAATCTAGGAGTTTATTTCTTTAGCCTGTGATAGGCTATTTTTTATATAGCTTCCAGATAATGGGATTTTTTTCGCCAAGCATTTGCAGAGTACCTGCTGTTTCCTGAACACCGAACTGGGCACTAGAAGTTCAAAGGTGGGTAAGAAAATTTTCTTGGTTTCAAATGCATCATGCTACTTCCATATCTATGGTGATGCCTGTAGAGGCCCAGGAAACATCCTGCTGTCTCACCTGAGAGGGTCTGCTATGCCCCAAAGAGACTGGAATGTGTGAAAAGATGAAACATGTTCTGAGAAAATACAGAATTAACTTTGGGTATATGGACTAGATATGATGATGAAATCCTTCCACCACAATGAGGTCCCTTTTCCATTGCATGTGTGCATATATTCATAAATTGCATAGCCCAACAGGAGGGAAGAGAGTCATTTGGCCCCAGAGGTTTCCATATTTTTAAGCTTCTATCTGATCTTGGAAATTTCTTAATTATTTATTCTCTGTGACTGGACCCATTCACTGTTCAAGCACTGTGGGTTCCTTGGGGAGAGGCTTCTCATCCCCTAGTACCGTCCTTCATCCTAACATATCTACAAGGTGTCGTATACTCTGTTAACGCTGTAGGGGAGGAGATTTTTTGGGACTTCTGGTTTCTGTTTTTGTTGTTGTTTGTTTGTTTGTTTGTTTTTGGCAAGAAGAGTACAGATTCCCCTCTGGATTCCACTATCCAGAGTTTTCATCCATTACATTCACCCCTCCTAATTCTCTATTTTCTTTATCTTCTGTGCCTCCCCACTGGCATTAGCCACAGTTAAAACTTTCTGTTTCTGTCTCTCTGGGATTTTGCTGTTCCCCCTTTTCAAGTATGCTAGAAGTAGGGATAATATTTTCAAAAAATATTAAAACAAGATATTTTTCCTTCCCCATAAACTATGTTGCCTAGCAATTCCTTCTGTGTAATGAATCAATGCCATTCATTGCTTTGGGGAGATTGGGCTACCAACTAGAACAAAGAATTCATTGCTCGATACTTGAGTTTCATACTAGAGTTTTTAAAGCACACAGATAGGAGTCTTGTCAGCCTATGTTTCATGGAGAGAGAAGAGGTTTTTTTTTTTTTTCCTTTAAGTTTTCCCACATTTCCATTTACTTATTGAAAAAAAAAAAAAAAAAAACAAGTCTGAGTATCTGAGCTTTATTTGCCCTTAGCCATTGTGCAGAGAAGACAAGGAGGAATATGTAGGTAAGTTTGTTTCAAACAGGAAGGGGAAGCTTCTGCTAATGTGCCGGGAGAGCCGGGCGGCTAGAAGGAAGATGCTGCTGGCTTGTTGAGTGTCACCTGGCGTCTTCACGGTCTGGATTGCCACTCATGTTGGGCAACATGCTGGACATTTCACTGATAGCTTGAGAGAAGCTGAAAGGGGAGAGGGCTTGCTTCTGAAGTTCCAAAGGGAGAAGTTTTAGTGTCCAACATACAAAAAAAGTGATCATAGTCAAGCAACAGTGGGGTTTGGCAGAAGCCAGACAGGGAATTTTCAATGGCACCTTCAGTTCTCCTCAAAGACTGCAGGTGACATGGAAGGAATCTACATTTTCCAAGGTGACCCTGCATGGAACAAAGAAGGTAGCAAGAAATGAGATAATTTACAAGTTCATGGAGACCTGCGCCTGGCACTCTGTTAAAGAGGCTGCAGGATGGACAAGCCCAAAGAACCCAGCCAGAGGGACAAGGCAGTGAGTGGTGACAGAGGGTCCACCATACCAGCAAGAGCACAGAGAGAGAGTCCCCCAGCAGGGGAAGATGGCTGAGCTTCCAGGGGCACTCACCTTAGAGGAGCAGCCGATATTTCCTCTGCAGAAGCACTGAGGGCAGAGGCCAGGGGCTAGAATTAAAATGACCTCAAACCAGGAAGTATGAACTTCCCTTAAACCAGAGGTGAGCGGGAGCCAGCAAGGAGGGATGATGCACAGCTCAGATACTCCTCTCTTGATTTCATACTTTTGTAGAGTTTCTTCTGGCATCCAGCTAGACGGAGAGGTGGGAAACCAAAGAACTGGGGAGGAGAAGCATGAAAATCTGAGCATTTACCCCGAAGCGTTCAAGTTTACCTACCTGGCTCTTGTCTTATGTTCATTAGTTGGCTATCTTGTTGCACAATTGCTTTAAAATAATCTTGTATTTAGCAGAAGGGTTTGAAAAAGTGCATGAACATACGCATCTATATATACAGTTATACTGAGACCATATGGTTTCAGATTGTCATTCTACAGGCATGAAGGCCATAAGCACGACTTTTCTGAGTTACAGGGCTGGTTCACCGTGAAGCAGGACTATATCCATATCCTGAGGAAGTCAGGAGGGCCTGGGAATCTCCATGACATTGGCCTCTCTGAAATATTGTACATGTTCATTTTGGTTATGGTAGGCCTGCTATCATTCTTAAAAGATTTTATGAATTCTTAGAAGGTTTTTTTTTCTTAGAATGTTTTATTTTGTTAAAAAATTTAGAATGTTTTTATTTATTTTTGAGAGAGAGACAGAGCACGGCTGGCGAGGCGCGGAGAGGGAGACACAGAATCTGAAGCAGGCTCCAGGCTCTGAGCTGTCAGCACAGATCCCCATGCAGGGCTTGAACTCACAAACTGTGAGATCATGACCTGAGCTGAAGTTGGATGCTCAACAACTGAGCTACCCAGGTGCCCCGATCTTAGAATGTTTTACAATGTCTCCCCACCTTCAGTCCTTTAGTCACAGCTAAAATGAAAATAGTTTCTTATCACAGTGCTTTTCAAAGTGTGGTCACCAGACCAATAGCACTGGCATCGCCTGGGAATATGTCAGAAATTCAAGTTCTCAGGTCCCATCCCAGGCCTACTGAATCAGAAACTTTGGAGGTGGGTTGAGAAGTCTGTGTTTTAGCAAGGCTTCCAGGTGATTCTGATGCATAACGAAGTTTGAAAATCAATCTACGATATTATATTATAATCAGCCACATATCCAGAGATTTACCTATTACTTCTTATTGAGGCTCAGATATAAAATCCATGTACATACTTTTAAAATAGAGATATGGCTGCTTTAAATTCAGTAGATAAAAGAGCATTTGTGCCCCTATCCTTTTCCTCAAAACTCACCAGAAAACATTAAAAAAAAGGTAAAACGGGGAAGAGAAAAGCAGCGTAAGTGGAAGCAGATAGGAAACATGGATGGGATCAAAGAAGGCACTGAGCTAAGGAGCATTTGCTCTAAGCAAGACACAATTTCTCTAGAGGAAGGTGTCAGAGTCTTGGACAATCCGGCCCGTGATGTCATTAGCGCGGTGAGCCACAGAGCTGTGGATGGAGAATGTCGCTGATTGATACTAACATAGCAGGTAACAGGACAGACAAAAGCTGAAGAGCTCACAATCTAGCTGGAAGTATTGAATCAATACTATAGAATATTAGGCAATGAGTTCCGCAGTAGAGGAGAATGAGGCTGGGAAGGGAGATAGAGTATTAGGGGTGAGGGGTTACTAAAATTATGCATGGGATGGTCAGTGATGTTGTCTTTGTTCATTCAGGATGTTCTAAACAACAGAAGCTTATTTCTCGCTGTTCTGGAGACTGTGGGTCTGAGGTCAAGGTACCGGCATGGTTGGGTGAGGGTCCTCTTCCTACTCACAGACTTCTTGTGTCGTCACATGGCAGAAGGGACTTAGGAACTCCGTGGGGTCAGTTTTATGAGTGCCAATTCCATTTATGAGGACTCCACCCTTATGACCTAAGCACCTCCCCAAATCCCAAATCCCACCTCCTAATGCCATCACAAAATGGGCATTAAAATTTCAACATAAGAATTTGTGGTGTAGGAGGGGACATACACATTCAAATAATAGCAGATGTCCTCATTACGGGGTATTATTTGAATAAAGATGGGGAGAAGATGAGGGAATGAGCCATATCAGCAATGAGTGAATAGTTAATGCAAATGGCCTGTGGTATAAGTGTACTTGGTGTGTTTGAGATGCTACAAGGAGGCCAGGAGGGCCAGGTGGCATGAGTGAGGAAGGCAGAGTTGGAATAAGTCATAGAAATGTTAGAGGCAAGGTCCTGTAGGCTTCGCAGTTCACTGTAAGGACATTGGCATGCACTGAGTGAGGTGGGTCCCTCAGAGGGTTCAGAGTGGAGGACATGATGTATCTACTGTGCTGAGCAGAGACCATTATAACAATACAGGTGAGAGATAATGGTGTCAGCAAAGGAGGCAATGGGAAGGGGTTGGACTCTGGATATTCAGTCTCATCTTGAATATGACTATTCACCTTACCACTTTTTACCATAAAAGCTCTTGATGAAGAATTCCATTTTTTACGTGACTCCTTTTTTAAAACTTTGAATTCCAGTGTGGTAGCTAACATACAGCATTATATGAACATACAGTGTTTTAGGCGTATAATATAGTGACTCAACAATTCCATATATTACTCAGTGCTCATCAAGATAAGTGTGCTCTTAATTCCCTTGACTCCTTCTTTTTGATCTTTTTTTTTTTTTTACTTGAAAACAAACTAAATAAACACGTGTTAAATAGTGATGCTGCTACATCGCATCTCAGACAAAGGCGTGCTCAGTGATGTACTCAACCCAAAAATCTCTAGTCAGAGAAGATCATATGGAAAAGTTAGAACTATAGTTCATGGCCACAGACACCCAAACCATGTTGTGAATGGGATGGAGAACTCATACATAAAAGGTTGTGTGCATGTTCTATTTACAAGTGTTTCTAAGACATTTATTCTTTATTCTGCCTTAAAAGTGTTCCTCTATTCTGTAAGTTTATTTTTAAGCTGAAGTGTAAGTTGAAGGGAAAGTTGAAAAATTAATGAATAAAATAGTGCTTCTAAGAGTGCACTTCCTAAAGAATGATCCCCAGCACCTCATCTGCCTTCCCCATAAACTATCAAGACTTCATTTCCCCCTACGAAGAGTTCAATAAGCTATCCTTGTTTTACACTTCATCTACAACTATATTTGTTTACTTTCAAATTACTCTGTATTGCTTATATAAACATTTTAATTTAATTTTTATTTATTTTTTTTTTCAGTTTTTTCACCGAGGTATTTTTTGATCTGTAAAAATTGCTTGGTATCTTGGGTTGGGATGCAATGCATCATAATTTTCCCATTAAAATGAATGGCCATTTAAAAATTAGTAGCAGGATTTTCAAGTATATATGAAGGTCATTAAAAAATGCAGAGGTATATTGTGAAGATAAAGTCTGTAGAACTGGTCCTGGTGTGTGAAAGAAAGAGAGGAGTCAGGGATGAATTCAAGGCTTGCAAACTGGAAGAATGGAGTTGACAGTAGGTGAGAAGAAAAAAGCTGGGAAAAGAAGTGGGGAGTGGAGAGGGAGAGGTAACATCAGGGCCTCAGTTATGGAAATGCTAATTCTTGGAGGTGATGGATGGATGGATGGATGGATGGAGGGAGGGATAGATAAATAGGAGATAGAGGTGCATGTTGAGTGGGCAGTTGGATCGGTCATCTAGAGTTGGAGAAGTGGTCTAAACTAGAGATATAGATTTTGGTGTCATCAAATATAGATTAAAGCTACGAGTCTGGGGGCGCCTGGGTGGCGCAGTCGGTTAAGCGTCCGACTTCAGCCAGGTCACGATCTCGCGGTCCGTGAGTTCGAGCCCGGCATCAGGCTCTGGGCTGATGGCTCAGAGCCTGGAGCCTGTTTCCGATTCTGTGTCTCCTTCTCTCTCTGCCCCTCCCCCGTTCATGCTCTGTCTCTCTCTGTCCCCAAAATAAATAAACGTTGAAAAAAAAAAATCTACGAGTCTGGATGTAGGTAGAGAAGAGAAAAACAACTTTGAATGAGGTCTAGTGCTCTCCAAAATGAAGAAGTTGAGGAGATGAGCAGGAGCAATGGTGAAAGAGGAGGAATCACACATGTGTAGAGTCCTGGAAGACAGGCCAGGAAGATGTTTCTGGAAGATGAGCAAGTGAGATCAGCACTGAGATTTAAACATCAGATATAAAGGCACTGATATCACTTTAACAAGATAGCTTTGGAGAAGGCATAGGGGTGAAAGTGGATTGAAGACAATGAAGACAGACTCAAAAGGCCACAGATGGTATGATTTGATTTATATGACAAATCTAAAGGGACACGTCACTGGTTGCCACCCTAGGCATGGGGTACATGGGACCTCAAAAGAGAACGAGGTAATCTTTGGGGGCAACAGAGCTGTTTTATATCTTAATGTGGTAGCAGTTATACAATTGTGTCCATATGTTAAAACTCAGAGAAAGGTACTTCAAAAAGAGTGAATTTTACTGTATATGAATTATAAGTAAGAGATACTGGGAGTGGTCACAAAAAGGACAAGCTAAGAGGGGTAGTGGAACTAGAAAGAGTGAGGGTAGACACCTCTTTTCAGGGGTTTTGCTCTAAAGGTGAGCAGAGAAATGGGGTCAAAGCTTGAAAAGAAAGTAAATTCAAGAGGGTTTTAATTAGATAAAGGAAGGCTGTGGAGGAATTTGAAAGCTGATGGGTACCATCCAATCAAGATGGGAACTTGATGGAGTGGGAGAGAGAAAGAAGAGTTGCTAATGATGTACTTGAGCTCTAGAACATGAGGTCTGGGATTCAGGAGGAGAGGCTGGCCTGACACAGTCCGTCTGTGACGGCAAATGATGGTTTGGGTGGATAAGAGAGTATATGTATGAATATTCTTCTGACTGCTTTTATTTTATCCATGAAATAGCAAGCTAAAGAGGGAGGGAGGAAGTTGTTAGGGTTTGGAGGAGAAAGGAGAGAAGATAGGCCAAAGTTGTCTTGGAGGGTGGGAGAGTGGACTGTAATGCCCAGGGAACTGGGCTAGGCATTAATACGTTCAGGGAACATGGTTCTGTGATTTTTTCTAGCCACTGAGGAAGGGGAGAGCTGCGTATATTCAGGGCGGAGGCCCTGTGAGTCAACATGTAGTGAGATGGGCAAGAAGTTGAGGACAATTTGACAGGGTGACTGTAGTGACTGTCATCTCCAGCTCTAGGTGACTAGTTCCCAGCTAGCAGCCAGATTTCATTCTCCAAAATTCAAGTGCTTCAACCCCCAGTCTCCCAGTGAGACAGTGTATGGAGGTGAGGGCTTCGGGAGGTAATTAGTTTAGATGAGGTCCCTTGTGATGGGATTGGTGTCTTTATAAGAAGAGACACCAGAGAGCTTCTGCTCTTGCCCCTAGAGGCCATGTGCAGACACAGTGAGAAGGGGCCGTCTGCAAGCCAGGAAGGAAGCTCACCAGAAACCAAATCTGCTGCACCTTGATCTTGGGCTCCCAGCTTCCCAAATTGTGGGAAAATACATTTTTTCTATTGTTTAAGGCACCCCATCTATGACATTTTGTTATGGCCGTCCAAGCTGACTAAGGTATCTCCCTTCTACTTACCAAACATGCCAAGTATACCCCTTCTTTTGCCATCTGTATTTCCTTGTCCCGATTTAGAGAATGCTTTCTAATCCAGTTACTGGCATCTCCTTCACGTGTGTGTGCAAATGTCAGGTTTTCAGTTGGGTTTCTCTTAGTTACCCATTGAAAATAGCAGTCTCCTCCCTACCCAATACCCCTGCATTTGCTATCTTCCTTCCCTGTTTTATTTTTCTTGCAGGATGTCAACTTTCTCACATTCTGCATACCTCAGTTATTTTTTATCACAGATCTCTTTCCATTGGATTTTAAGCTTCACGAACGAAGGCAGGGGTTTTTGTCTTCTGAGCTCACTGCCGCATCTATAATGCCTCTAGCAGTGCTTGGCGTATAACAGGCACTTGGTAAATATTTTTTGAGCCAGTTAATTAAGTCAGGACATTTTTACTATTTGACATTATGTCTGAATTAGGAATCAACATTCAAATATTCCACCCGGTTGTCGATGCCTCTGCTGAATCTTGCTTTCTCCTTTTGGGTCCTGGAGCGTTGTTCCTTGCCTCTGCGGCTAAAGTCTCATAGGTATGATTTGGGGACCAGCCCACCTAACTTCCTCAGGCTGTATATTGAGACAGTATAATATGTGGTTCCTGTGCAGAGCTCTTCTGAGAGAGAGTATCCAGGGTTCAGTTGATTCCAATTCCATCTGTGGTTCTTTCGCGCAACTCCAAACCTGAGGTTGACTTTGGAACATCGTCTTTCTTCGGTTCCCACAATATTTGCTCTAGACTAATGAAAAAATGAATGATCATAAATATAATTACTCTGAAGGCCTGAGGATATTTTTGGTACACTTGGAAGGAAGATGGGTTTGAAAGAAAAGCAATTGACGGCTGAGGACTTCAGGTAATTTTCTCTGTTGGAACTTATGGGTACCAAAAATAAATAGCATTTCTCACCCCCTTTTATGTTCTGCACAAATGGAGAAATAAAAAAAAAATGAGGAATTTGACATAGATAGGCCAAAATATCACTTTAGTTACTGGTAAGAGTTGGGATAGCTTAGGGCAAGGGCCGAAGAGTTCTGAGCCTAGGAAAAGCTAGACATTACCATACTACCAGTGCAGTGGACAGAACTAGTCTCCACCTGGCCAGTGGGGTGGGACTCCTTGGTGACAGCAGAGGCCACTGGCTCCCGACAGTCACTCTGCTCCAAAAAAGAAAATAATGCTCTAAAGAGTCTTCTCGGTAAGTATCTATGGCATTAGTTTTGTGGGGAGGGAGCATTTCACAAACATATCTGTTCATGGCATTGTTTTGTCGTGTAGTCTGGTGGAACTTACGAAACAAGGAAGTCACTTTGAGAAATGCTGGTATGGGTAATTGAGGTGTCCATCATCTCGAACATTCCATGAGATCGCACGAATACAAGCTGTTTTTGTGAAGTTCCGTAGATTCCTCCCACTGGCAGACGTTATCGAACCCCTATGATATGCCAGGCACCGTGCTAGTCTTTGGGCAGGTAAGGACAGGAGAGAGAAAGACACAAAGACAACGAAGACAAGCCCTGGCTTTCAAAGAACCTAGAACCAAGTGGGGTGGAGACACAGATTCTCAAACCCTTCTGTAACACAGTTAGCTACGATATTCCAGTGTGATGTGATGAACGCCTCTTTTCTTTAGGTCATAGTCTTGATGACTTGAACGAGGAAGAGAAACATTTCTTGAATTGGCTCGTTGGTATGACCTCGATTCTTAAAATGAAAAGTAACATTAGAAAAAACAAATCCAGTTATTTAGCTGTACAGGGGATTGAACTCTTTAAGGTCTTCAACAGATACAAGAAGTAATCATTACATGGAAACACCAAGTCACGTATGGGTCCAATCTTTGGCAGCCCGTGGGCATAACTAACATGGAGGAATCAAAGGGATCTGAGTTCAAGCCTCAGCGTCACTAATAACTGGCTGTGTGATTTGGGGCAAAGCACTAACTTCTTTTTTTTTTTTTTTTTTTTTTTTCCGAAGGATAATCTGCTTTACTCAAAGTCTAATGCTTTAAATTTTTTTCTTATCTTTTATTTTATTTTATTTTATTTTTATTTTTAGGGAGGGAGAGTGAGAGTGCATGTGAACAGAGGAGAGAGGCAGGGGGAGAGCAAGAATCTTAAGCAGGCACCACACTCAGTGCAAATCACTCCACTTCTCCCAGAACTTCGCCTGCCTGTCTGTAGATTGGTGGGAATTTGACAAGAGTCTTCTTCCTCTCAGTTTCCTGAAGGGCATGTAAGAGGAAGGATGTGAGAGCCAAGTGTGAACTGTAATATGCTAAAGTGGCTACATTATTGTATGCTTAAGAAGTTTTCTAGGATTCTGGGCGAAGTGTCCACAGTCTTACTTCACACCCTGGATTCTGAAATTTAATACAGTCTGGAAATATACAGATATTAGTATCTCAGCCATGTTTCGTTTTCTCTCCAAAGTAGTGGGGTAAGGTCTATGATTTTTTTTTTAAGTGTTTATTTATTTTTGAGAGACAGACGGACTGACACACACACATACACACACACACACAGAATGTGAGTGGGGGAGGGACAGAGAGAGAGGGAGACAGAGGTTCTAAAGTGGGCTCTGGGCTGACAGCAGAAAACCTGACGTGGGGCTCGAACTCACTAACTATGAGATCATGACTTGAGCCAAAGTCGGACACTTAACTGACTGAGCCACCCAGTTGCCCCAATCTATGATTTTTTAAAAAAATGTTTATTTATTTATTTTGAGAGAGAGAGAGAGAGAGAGAGAGAGAGAGAGCGCGCGCTTCTATGGGGGAAGGGCAGAGAGAGAGGGTGAGAGAATCCCAAGCAGGCTGCATGCTGTCAGTGAAGAGTCCGACATGGGGCTTGATCCTACAAACCATGAGATCATGCCATGAGCCAAAATCAAGAGTCAGATGCTTAACCAACTGAACCACCCAGGCACCTTAGATCTATGATTTTTAAGGATATGCCTTTAATATATGGATTATTAAAAAGCATAAGAGAAGATCACACTAAAATCCTACAAGAAGGATCTTTGCTTTATACCCAATTTTGTAAAGTCAGCTTTTCTTTTTTTTAAAAAAAAAAATATTTATTTTGAGAGGCGGGGGAGAGACAGAGAACAAGCATGGGTGAAGGAGGGGCAGAGAAAGAGGGAAAGAGAGAATCCCAAGCGGGTTCTGTGCTGTCAGTGTAGAGCCCGACGGGGGGCTCCACCACGAACCATGAGATCATGACCCGAGCCAAAATCAAGAGTTGGACGCTTAACCGACTGAGCCACCCAGGCCCCTCAAGTCAACTTTTCTTTAAATGTGTCGATAGTAAAAAACAACCCACCAACTACTAAAAAAAGACTTCTGGAAGGAGAGATATTTTACCTGAAATATCAGCATGAAGAGATTTTTATGGTTGGTTTAAAACCCCCTTAAATTAGGGGGTTGTAATGGAAAGTCTGACGGGCTCAAATAAGGCAGTTCAAAAATATATTCTCAACACTTAACACATACTGTACAAGAAATGTATTTTTAACATACTATATGTTTATTACAGATTAAATACTTAAAAATGGAAAAACAGTCCAAATGTTTCTTAAATATTTGCTTAATATAGTCAGAACACACTGCGAATTGTAACCATGAAGAGTACACTTTAAGTGTTTAACTAACATCAAATGCAGTAAAACGTTTCATTTGAAATGTTAAGCAGGCGATAAAAATGTCACGTGAGACAGCAGATTACAGTTTCATCCAAAATTCTCTCTAATTAAGCTGAAACTATGGAGAGTCTTTGGACTAGCTACAAGTCCTGGACTTGTGAATATCACGATCAGATTTGTGCCTTATCCATTTTCCCTCCAAGCAGACTGTTTAAGAGCGTCTGAAACAGATGCCCAAAGATCTTGAAAGAGCAGGATGCGGTCTCCTCTTGGAAGCCATCCCTGACTGTTTCGGAGGGTTTAAGCACATCTCTTTCTGAACCTTGCGTGTCAACTTGCATTCTTTCGTAACGCATTTTCTCACATTCAGTTGGACAAGAATGCTGACTCTATGCTACTAGTTGTGTGACCTTGGGTAAGCTGCTTAACCTCTCTGTGCCTTAGTTTCTTCTCTTATAAAATGGAGATGATTGTAGGACCTACTTCATCTGGTTGGGAGGATGGGCTGATGCGTTAACGAGCTTAGAACAGGTCCCGGCACGAAGTGGATGTTCAACACGTTAACATTGTACCCTTCGTTCTAAGATGTGGAATGTGTTTTGACGATAGGAGGTGAATAGTTAGGAAACATTTAGAGCTCCTCCTCCTTTTCAAATACTAAATTTTCAATACATGTGTGGAAATATTGTTCACGTGTTATATATGTTAAGTGTTAATTTTTTTGAAACAATTAAGTTTTGGGAATATCTGTTTAAAAGTTCAGTTCGTCTCCCCACTGGACTGTCATTTTCATCATGATACCTTCTGCCTATTTCTCTTGGTGCTATGTTTTAGGGACCCAATAATTGTGTACTGAATAAGTGAATGAATGAATGAATGAATGGAGACATCCTCTAAATACATGTTTGTCTAATCTACCTGATTAGGTTCTTTTTTTTTTTTTTTTCCAGTTTCTAGAGCTTCAGAGCTTTCTGATTAAATATTATTAGTTAGATAAACCACTTCTACATTGCAAGAGCTTACCTTTTGAACCAAAAACAAAACAAAACAAAACAAAACTGCAGTTAATGTGCCCATTAGATAATGTCTCCAGCAAGGCAAATGGAAATGAGCTTTGGCAACTGCAGCAGATATTGTGAAGAGAGCTGTGAGTGAGTTCTGTGACTCTGGCCCGTTGCATAAACTCCGTGAACCTTCATTTTCTTATCTGCACAGTGGGAATAATAAAATATGTACTTCACGGGCTAAAGGAATTAGCATTTAGAAAGTACTTTGAACAGTGCCTGGCACATAGCAGGTGTTCACTAAATACAGTTGTCATATTATAATAAGTACGGTAATTACTTCTAATTTTGACAATATAATATATTAAATGCCTCACTACCTAGCGCTGTTACTATCACTTAGTATACTGTAGACGTTCTGTTCTGTTTTTGTTGTGGTATGTTTTCACTCTTGTTTTCATTTCTAGCTTCGTCAGTAAGCTCCCGGAAGGACACAGATGCTGTATGTTGGTTCCACTGAAACTCCCAGAGCCCCTCTCCAGGATCCTGACTGGCAGAGCCCCTTACAACGTGGTCCGCTTTCCCTGTTTCTACCTGCAGACGAACATTGCCACGGATGGAAGCTGGAACTCTGCCGTAAGTGAGAACAGACACTAGGGGCAGCCAGAATCCCAGCACCGGAGGTTAAAAAAAGCCTCTGAAGGTAACTGATCAGAAGGCTCCCTCCTCTTTTTTTTTTTTTGAAAGAAAATACTGGTGGCGACAAAAAGGGAAAATGAAAACGAAACATGTAATTGAGTCCAGCTGGGTCTGCTGCCAGCAGAAGTCCGTCTCTTAGAGTCAGTGTAGCTCAGAGCACTTGGAAATTAATGGGGTGGAATTAGTTTGAAGTTTATGGCAATTTGGCACACAAGTGCTTTGAACGCTAATCTCGAATTTGGAGATGGTTGGCATTGCCTCTGACTTCATCCTTTTATCTCTGCATCTCTAACGGACTCATTACTTTATTTAGAAAATTTTCAGGATTTACCCACATTCTTAATTATCACAGTTCATAATTGAATCCTTTCTTTCCTTAGATTCCTGTGTTGTTGTTGTTGTTTCACTTCAGGAAGGCGTTCTGTGCCTTTATTTCTTTATCCTAAACATGTGAGCTATTTCTTTTTTTTTTTTTCAACGTTTATTTATTTTGGGGACAGAGAGAGACAGAGCATGAACGGGGGAGGGGCAGAGAGAGAGGGAGACACAGAATCGGAAACAGGCTCCAGGCTCCGAGCCATCAGCCCAGAGCCCGATGCGGGGCTCGAACTCACGGACCGCGAGATCGTGACCTGGCTGAAGTCGGACGCTTAACCAACTGCGCCACCCAGGCGCCCCCATGTGAGCTATTTCTAGGACCCTGGGCAAAAGTCAGTTTCTGGAATCTAGCTAATAACTCCTCCAACTGGACTGCTTTTAAGACAAGAGCAGGAAGGGCAATGGGGGCTTATTGAATTTTAAGGCACTTTACCTAATACACACTTGGCAAAACTAATGAAAGACTTTGGGGAACAATGGAACATAGACACATGTCACAGACTTTAAAAAATTAACAGCTTTATTGAGATATAATTGCATACCGTAGAATTCATCCCTTTAAAGCACACATTCAGTGGTTTTTAGTCTATTCACAGAGTTGTGCAATCATCACCATTATCTAATTTCAGAGTGTTTTCATCACCCCCCAAAGAAACCCCGTGTCCGTTATCAGTCACTCCCTATTCTGTCCCTCCAAGCTCTTGGCAACCACGAATCTATTTTCCATCTCCATGGATTTGCCTATTCTGGACATTTCATGTAAGTGAAATCATCTAATATGCAGCCTTCTGTGTCTGGTTTCCGGCCCTTAGCATGATGTTTTCTCAGTACATCCATGGTGTCGCATGCATCGATAATTCAGTCTTTTTTATCGCTGAATAATATTCTGTTTTGTGGACATACTACATTTTGGTTATCCACTCATCAGTTGACGGGCGTTCCGATTGCTTCCATTTTTAAGACGATTGTGAGTCATGCGCTGTAAACACGGGGGTAAGTTTTCCTGAGGGCTTGCGTTTTAGTTTCTCTTGGGTAAATACCTAGGGGTAGAATTTCTGAGTCATATGTGACAGACCGAATATACAGACGGAAAATGTCCGGATCATACACAAAAACAGCACTCAGACCCATAACCTGCAGCAACTTGCCCACAGATCCATCTCCCTATCTGCAATAAACAGCTCAGAAAGCCGGAAGTCAGGCTTGCCGGAAGCCAGCCTGCCATCTTTAGTAACCCTCCAGGAATCTAAGTAACAACTGCTGTAAAAATTGACCCTAGGTGGTCAGGACTTGATTGGTAACTGACAGCTTCCCTGATTTTTGTCCTGGCTTCCAAGTAGGACCAACCAGAGAAAGCCAAATAGGCGCCCCTAACCAATCACACAGGTGCCCCGCTTCTAATTAGCCTGCCTCTAGCTCCCTCGTGTCGCCAGCTTCCTCTCCCGGTGTACCTGCAACCTTCCTTTTTTTTTTTTTTTTTTTTCCCGTTGTAAAGCCTTCCCACCTTCCTCTGAGTCTCTACCGAGGCACAAGTGGTAGTGGCTGACTCCCTTGCTATAGCTAACTCTGAATAAATAGCCTTTGGCTTTTCCCATTTGGTTGGTCTTCATTCATTTCCACATATATTAATGCTGTGCTTAGCAGGCATTGCCAGACCGGTTTCCAAAGCGGTTCCCGTGTCACCGATTTTAATTCCCTTTCGTCTTCTGGTTGGTGCAAGCCCGGGGACAGTCGGGAGAACAAACACAGAGCTGAATGCTGGAGCAACTCATTTCACTGTAATGCTGTTTAACTTGGTGGGTAACAGAAAAGGAAGAAGTAGCTTTAAAAAAGTGAGACGTTTGGGGGCGTCTGGGTGGCCCAGTCGGTTAAGTGTCCGACTTCCGGCTCAGATCATGAGCCCAGTTGGTGGGTTTGAGCTCCACATCGGGCTCTGTGCTGACAGCTGGGAGCCTGGAGCCTGATTCAGATTCTGTGTCTCCCTCTCTCTCTGTCCCTCCCCTGCTTGCACTCTGTCTCTCTGTCTCTCAACAATGAATAAACATTAAAAAAAAGTGAGACGTTTGGTTTGGGGAGTCAGGGTTGGATCCTTGAGGAGCTTCAGGTAGAGCTGTTTAGGAGTTAGTTGAAAATTTGATCTTGAGGGGCAGGAAAACAGTTCAGTCTGGAGAGAGTCACTGTCTTCTACTTTTTCTTTAAAGTGACATTTGCTTTTCTAATATCCTTTCTTTTGGCCCTCACACCTCTTCTTTCAGATTCTTCCTCATTGTAGGTCATTCTTTCAACCAAGTTTCCCCATCAGGATACCAGCTACTAAACGTTAATTAACATCATGACAGGTGTTTCAAAACCTGTCTCCCCCAATGTATCTCCCTAGATATTTCTGTCCCTACTTTGTAGTATAGATTTGGGTCGTTTCATGTTTACTGATATATCCCAAGTGACGAGGACAGTGCCGGGAACAGGGTAGGTGCTGAACCAATTCTTGTTGGAAGAGGACGCAAGAATTTTTTTATTTGCCTGCGTCAGATAGTAACTCCGAGGTGGTAGCATTGGAATCTAGTGTCCGGTGTCCGCTTATTTGATCCCCAAGGCTGCACATGGTCCTGCGCTCTCTCTAGTTCCCTGTCTCTCTAAAAAGGAGGATATGCCAGATCGGTTTCTCAAGCTGGCGTTCCAAATGCAGCAGCTGGCTTGTCTGTGCCTTCATTGGTGTTTTGCTGCAATAAATTGAGAACTGCTAAGTGCTCAGAGATCATTTTCTTTCCTTTGGGACTTCTCAGATATGCTAAGGCACATTGTGAATCACCAACGGGAATAAGTAAAGTCGTACATTGATCTATACAGTCCTCCCACACCTCAACCCATGGTGTGTGTGTGTGTAGCATCTATTAACATCTAAGAATGGAATTTTAGTGTAGATGGTCTTGATTTCTTGAGTTCCTTTGATTGGCTACTTCTAGCCCTATAATTGGTTGACTTGAATTGTGGTAAAAGAACAAATTAAGGTCAAATCTTATTATAGAAAATATGGTTAGAAAAATATTACTATAACAAAGATATTTTAAAGACCTGGCCATAGGCCTAGAGTAATAGGGGCTTGCTGATTTCTTCAGAGTTAAATACGCTGCTACAAATAATTTAGTACAATAAATGCTTTTCTCTTGCCTTATTTTTACAATAGAGGGGGGAAAAGTGGCACCTTGCTGTGTGGTATTGACTCTTCCAAGGAATATTTATTGAAGCCTCCCAAGCACTGCACTACCCTGTGGGGGACATCAGGGGCCGACACGGGACTCCAGCCCTCAGGCATTCATGATTTGTTGGAGTGATGAGAAGTACGCGGGATCATAGTCGGTGACAGAGCAGGGAATACAGTCCCCTGTGTACCAGATACACGATTAAAAAAAAAAAAATTTAAAAGGCCATTTAAGACAATTTATTTATTTTTGAAATGTTTATTTATTTTGAAAGAGAGAGCTGGGGAGGGGGGTGTGGAGGGAGGGGGAGTGGACAGAGGATCCAAAGCAGGCTCCACACGGACAGCAGAGAGCCTGATGCAGGGCTCAAACACACAAACCGTGAGATCACAACCAGAGCCCAAGCCCAACAGACACTTAACTGACTAAGCCACCCAGGCGCCCCGCCATTTAAGATAATTTAAAAGATAAGGTAAGATTTTGGGGGCTCAGATCCCAAAGAGTCTAGGCTGTAAGCTTCCTGGGGGCAATGCCAGGGTTGCTGTGTATCCCCTCTGTGCTCTGCCTGGGGTCCTGCACGCAGTGGGTTGGAGGGAGTCAGTGTTGCACAGCCACCACCCCCAACCTCGCTCCCCCTACTCCTGGGTCCGGGGCGCTTGGCAGCTAAGCCAGCTTCTGGGCCCCACTTGAGGATGTAGCCTCAGCTTCTGGGCCCTTAACTTTCAACTTGCCACTCTCCTTGCCAGGCCCTGAAGCTGAAAGGAAATGAAGGGTTTCAGCTGTGCAATCACACACAGCAGACCCACAGCTGTCAATGCTGGCTCCACAGCTGTGCCACTTCGCCTTCGTAAACCTCCCTTCCATTGCGATGGAGATATGTGATATGTCTCATATCACATATAGTGGTCTAACGCATGATATATATGCTATCACATATAAATTATACATGTCCATTGTGATACACACAAAACCCTGGATTGCGAGTAACTTGTTCTGTGAGTGTTCCACAAGACGAACAAACATTTCGAATAAATTTTAACTTGATAACAAGCCATGTCTTGCAAGACGAGCAGTATGTGACACCCAATGTCACGTGATCACAACAGAGCCAATGGTTCTTGAAATTCGCTTTGATATACGAGTGCTTTGGATTACAAGCATGTTTCTGGAAGGAATTATGCTCACAAACCAAGGTTTTACTGTGTGTGTGTGTATATATATATATATATATATATATATGCACACATCACAATGGACATATATATAACTTATGTATCTGTAATGCTTCAAAGTTTTATGGCAATGATTACATGAGACAATGCATGGGAAGCCCAAGTCCAGTGCCTGTCAATGAGTGGGCATTGCTTCTACTGTTAGGTTAGACTTTGAGGCTCCATAGCTGCTGGGCTCCCCTCTGCTCAGTCTTTTCTTCAGCCCACTGCTGTGGCAGAGCAGGAGAGCGAGTGGGCACCATGGATCACAGCCCTTCTTCCCCTTCCGGCTGTCTGGCCATTCTGACAAACTGGACTTCCACCCACTCTTCCCTGTCTTAGTTCCTTTGCAGTGGCCAGTCAAGATCACAGTGGTCTGCCAGGTGCACGTTACTGCTCTTATATCATGGCAGTACAGATAATTTCTGGTGGCTCTAAGCTTATAACATTTCAACTAATAGTAACCCTGAGAGAAGAATGTGGTTCGCTGTTTCCCGTCAACTGTCTTGATCTCCTAAAAATACTCTAATTGGCCCAACTTGCCCCCCACGCCCAAGACCAATCACTATTCCCATCTTGACCAATCATAGCTGTATCTCTGATAGCTGGAAAGGTAGAGTCACGTGACTGATAGCCACATCAGAATCACACAGAACAAGGAAAAGACAATTCCCCAAAGAAAAGCCAGACCAAAAAAATGGCAGGTTTCCACAATACGAACACCTTATCTAGTGTCTGCACTGCACTGAACTTTAACGTCTGGATTCCCGGTGATGAGAATGTTCTGAATCCCATCATTGTTAGCCATGCTCTTTGAAAATCATGGTTCGCACCTGCTTGGGTGGCCTTGCCAGTTTGCATGTGTATTTATTTGGGAGGAGTTTCCTCCAGAGCTATTATAAGATCCTCAAGTATGCCCAGGACCCAGGGTGTTTCAGACACACCACCCTAGAGAACAGAGCTCCAGATGAATCCATAAAGTCTATGTGCAAGTTTGTTCCTAGGCACTGGGGATGCAATGCTGCATAAGGCAACGCTTAGGGGACTCTCAGAGTGGTGGAATTTTCCCTCCCTGCTGGGCTCCTGGCTGCTGACGTCTAGCCAGCAGGAGACTGGAAGAGAAAGTGGCTTTAGGGAGGCAGAAGGAAATTTACCTCAAAATTAGAAAGTCCAGTGGGAGTTTGTGGCAAAAGGAGAGAATCAATGAAGCAAATCGAGGGGTGGATTTGGGGGCGGGAGGGGGAGCATCCATATGATGTTGGATCCAAGGATAAGTAAATTCTGGTCTTATTGTGGGAAGACTGGAATAACGTACAAAGGGCTCATAGACCACAGGATGTCAGAAGGTCCTTAGACATCACATGGGAGAAGGAATCAAGGTACAAAAAGGTGAACTGACTTACTCAGGGACCCACACCATAATTCTTTCTCCTCTGAGATGCTATACTGGGACCTCCTGGCAAAAGTCCACTGCTCTTTGCTTCTCTTTGCACCCGCTGTCTCTCTGTGTGGCCAGCTCCAGCAGAATGGGTGGATGCAGTGGAGACAAATAGCCCAGGAGTGAAGAGGGTAGATGTCACTGAGAAGGTGACCAGGAAACCAAGGACTCAATGAGGCTGAACCATCATCTCCTGGCTTCTCCTGCAGCAAACCTTCCCGGGACCTCTCGCATCAGGCAGGACCCTCTTGAGGCACATTTTCTCCAGGGTCCTCTGAGGGAGTTAGAAAGAAACAGCGTGCACTTTTGATAGTCCTGGTCTTGTTCCAAATGAGAACGCCTGCTGTAGAGAAATGCAGATGCCTCCTGCCTATTTGTGCCAAAAAAGTATGCCCCACCTACAAAATTACAGAATTATTAGTTCTTGAAAATGCACTGCTTCTACCCCTTCCATTGAAATTCTATCCAATGCAATTAAAACATCGTGGCAGCCTCCACAAGGGCACAGATGCCCTGGAAAATGATTTTGGGGGTGTTTTCCCTGGCTGTGAATAGTCCGTCAATGTGGAGGCGACCACACACGTGCTTAAAAATGAAAACAGTCCTGATGGTAATGGAGCAATTCAATAATACTAACTTGCATTCTGAGAGCAACTTTGTTTTAAGGTTAGTTTTTGGTTGGGTTGATCATGGGCAGATATAACCTGGGCTTTGTCTCGGCTCTAAGCTTCTTTCTCTTTGTTCACTCCACTCCCCCATTCCTTTCCTCCTCCATTTCTCTCTCTCTCCCTAAGGCCTAAGTGCTGGTGGCTCACAAATAGGCCATTCTGATGGCAGAATAACTGATGTTGTAATAATTCCCCATCCAGGCAGTGTTTCCAAGGAGCTGCCGACTAGGCTGGTGACCTCCCAGTGGTGTCTACACCAAGTCCCATTGGGTTAAGGTTCTATTTTCTTAATAGACTGACCTACTTATCACAGAGCAGCGTGCTATTCCTTAGCTTGGAATTATGCCCCCCACCCCCCGCCCCGTCCCCGATCCTCACCCATTATACTCCAACCAGTTCTGGCCTTTTCCTCCTTTACTCTGGATTCAGAACCTGAGTGACACCATGGTTTCCTCTCTATCCATTCAGACCCTTCCCATTGACCACGGCCCAATGCATTCTCTGTGTTCTCCTCCTGGACTCCTTTCTGACATTTCTGAAATTCCTCACCATCTATTATGCACTGCTCCAGACTATTACCGGGTTTGTTTTACGAAGTTAGAAAGTGTGCCTTACTTCCAACCGAGTGTAAGATCCTGAGTCAGGGACAGCTTATATGGCTTGATACACTTCTTACTTTTGTCCTATGCACAGTAGGTGCTCCGTGGCCACTTGGTGATTTATGGATTTTCGTGACCTTAAACCCTCACCTAAATAAGCAAAGCTTTTTGAAAATAAATTTAGGCCCACATGGGTTTGTATGACTTGATGAAAAATGCAGAAGGCCAAAGCCTCCACTGGAAGGGCCATGTAAGGGCAGGGCATGGGCCCTGGGGTCCGTAGGTCTGGCCTATAGCTGCGCTGTGATATAAAGTAGCCACGAGATGTTGGTAAAAATACTGCTCTTTGAACCTATTTGCTCATCTGTAAGATGAGGCAATAATAGTAACAACAGTAAAATGCTTGATGGTGAGGATTTGATGAAAACATAAAGCAGCATTCTCAAGATGGCAGTTCAATTGCCTCAGACCAGGTCTGCTACTCCTTAGCTGTGTGTCCTTGGGTAAGTTATGGAACCTCTCTGTGTTCTACTTTCTCCATCTGCAAAAAAAAAAAAAAAAAAAAAAAAAAGGATAAAAATAATAGTCATATCTACCACTAAGGTTCTTATGAAAATTGAATAGTTTGGAAAGTAATTGGAATGGTGTTTGGCACACAGTTTGTTAAATAAGTCAATTAAACAATAATAATGCATATAAGTCATGTGTGCCTTACATGCACACGGGTCAGGGCTCTGTTACTATTGGGCTCTGTGACTTCTTTAAGGAGGAAAGTTGCTACTGTTCCCACTGTTACTGCCACTGCCAACAGCAAACCCTTGAATCAGCTTGTGTGGCTCCACACACTCAAATCCCGCCTTAAATTTCTACATTTCCATGCGATCACAGGTAGAGCTTTGGTTCTCCTGTACTATTGAAATCAAGTTCTGTAACAGTTTATTTCCTCATTTTACTTGATTACAGGTTTTCCTCCTTTTTTATCCATTTCCCCTCTGGATTGTATTTTGGTGATCTAGACCCAATCATGTAAGAAACTTGGTATAATTGTGGATTCCTTTCGATGGCGGGACCTTCCAGCTTCTTGCCACCTGATATTGCAAATCTCCAAGTATCTGCCTTGCCATCTGTCTTCCAGAAAAGTTCTCTCTCTCCCTTCTCTGCTGGCAAAGTTCTACGTGTCCTTCAAGAGAGCTAAAGCACCTTGCCTATTCTTTCTTTTACTCCTGCGGAATAATTCCTCCTTTATCTACTTGTCATTGTATGCAGTTGTCATATGGCATTGACTGAAACTCCAAGAGCAGTGGAGCCATTGTTTACTGTTGTGCTTTCTACACCACAAAGAAATTGACATAAAGTTAGCACATGTATTAGGACAGACTAGAATATGCTAAGTAACAAATAACCCCAAAGTCAGTGACTTAACACAACAGTTTATTTCTTACCTTTGCTGATGTAACATGAATGACAGCAGGAGGTGCTTCTCCACACAGTCACTTAGGGATCTAGGCTGAGGGAGGCTTGAGCATCTCCTAGCTTATGATCTGGAGTTTGTAATCTCTTCAGTGCTATGTCAGTGGAAGAAAGAGAGACGGTCAAGATTTATACATAGCGTCCTCATGATCCCAACATGGACGTGATACATGGAGCTTCCACTCATGTTTCATTGGTAGTAACCAATGGTTACAGGTCGTGGCTACACCTAACTGTGCAAGGAGGAAATACAAGGAGAAGATGTAATATTTGGTGAATATTATTGTCTTTGCTACAGAACACCATAAATGTTTGTTGAATGAGTGAAGGGGACACTATGGCCCAATGGAAAGAACACTCCCTACACCCATGGAGAGACTAGACCAGACAGTATAGATTTGGAAAAACCACTTGGTCTCGTGGAGTCTCAACTTCCTCTTCTGAGAAATGTGGAAGGAAGATGGATACCTTCCTTCAGTTTTGTTTTGACTGTTAGAGATTATTTATGCAAAGCAATTAGTGTGAGCACTGATATATAGTAAAATGACTGTGGCTTGTTTCTGGTACCACTTACTCTCAATCCCCTTACCGCTATACCCAATCCCCCTTTTTCCCTCTAAGAGCTGCTCCACTCAGGCTCGTTTGCTCTCTGCCTCTGGTTGGGAAACACAGAGAAGGGATAAGAGAGAAAGAGGAGATGGAGGGTGATGCATTTATTTCTCTCTCCCCATCCCTGATTCAAGGTGCTCTGACTGTGTCAGACAACCCCTGTCAGGGTTCTGATCTCACCTGGGTTCACTCCAGTGGAACTGTTTCCTCTCTTGCCTCTTCAAGCCCATGTATGGTCACAGCTTCCTGCTATTGTTCATCTCTTGGTGCCTCAACAAATCGTGTAGTTTCTTTTTTTTTTTTTAATTTTTTTAATGTTTATTTATTTTTGAGACAGAGAGAGACAGAGCATGAACGGGGGAGGGCCAGAGAGAGAGGGAGACACAGAATCCAAAACAAGCTCCAGGCTCTGAGCTGTCAGCACAGAGCCTGACGCGGGGCTCAAACTCACGGACCACAAGATCATGACCTGAGCTGAAGTTGGACCCTTAACCGACTGAGCCACCCAGGCGCCCCTCATATGGTTTCTTTAGCTCTGGACATATCTCTGTAAATAGTCTCTTCTTTAAATTCTGCCTCACAAATCCTACTGAGCATGCTGTCCACTTCCTACCCAGATCCCGGCTGATACTTTACCCACCTGGATTCCATGCTCCTTGGGGGCATGAGCTATGACTCATCTCTCCTCATAATTCGCAAACATAGCACAGTGTTCAAGACAGAAAACATTCAATTTGTTTTAAAAATCTATTAAATATTAAGTTAATAGACTTGTACTCTTAGCTAATATTTATTGAATGCTTCCTATGTTGCAGACACTATCTGGCATTACAATTTCAATCATCTGTGATGTAGGCACCATCACTGATTTCATATGAGGATAATGAGGTCCAGGGAGGTTGAACTACCTGACTTGCCTCATCTAGGTAGAAAGTGGTAGGCCTGGGACTTGAACCCCAGACACGTGATGATGGGCTTCCTGCTCATAACTACTATCCCAGATCAGTTGGTATCTACTAAAGAGAGGTTCAAAGGTTAAGGTGACATCTCTAGACTTCCAAGATCTTTTGGGTAGACAGAACAAAGACTTCCATTGACAATCATGCAGAAAGTATGGAAAATAAGGCCACCTTTATTCCTTGTGGGGTTCTAGGTCTATGGTTTAATTGTTGTACAAATGAAATTACAGTGAAAGCACAGGATAAGTTTGCCTGAGGCCTTTCCTTTGCCTTCTCCAAGGTGCTGCCTGGTTAATGAGGCTATTGAGAGAAGGTAGGTCTCTAAGTTTGTGGGTGGGATTTGGGGATATGGGCAATAGCCCATAAAGGAAGTCTGTGTCTGCAGCTTCCATGGGTTGGGGCTGACGGTACAGGGTGGTCATTTCAGCCAAGATGGGAGAGCCAATGAGAGGTGAACTGCCCCCATGGTTTGGGAATGGAGATGCAACGTGGAGCCTGAGAACTTGGAGACCCTGATTTTCCCTGCCAACTTTGAGTGTATCCTTTGTTCCCCAAACAAATGAATAGTGAAACCTATCAATACAAATAAGCTACTGAGACATCTCACTAAAAGATCATTCGTTCATTCATTCATTCATTCATTCATTCAACAAATGTATAAGGAATGCCTACCTTGTGTCATGTGCCACAGAGCACTGGAGAAGCATCAGTAAGTCATTTACCTCAACGTTCCACATTCTGGTAGAGAGAGTCAATAACCATGAAAGATATGTTAATTTGATCTTAGGTCAGAAAGTGATATTGATCAGGGCCACAGAGAAAAGTGAAGCAGGGCATAGGGAGAGAGTGTGCCAGAGGATTGGTCAGGGTATGTAAGGAGCAGGTGATATTGAAATGACTTGATGAGAGAGTAAGCCATGGGGTATCTGATGGAAGGACCAAAAGAAAGTGCAAATGCTGAGGCCCTGAGGCCAGAGCTTGCCCAGTGTGTTTGGGGATCAACAAGGAGTCCAGTTTGACTGAGAAGAGTGCCTCAGGTTGAGAGGGGTAGAAGGGGAGGCAGAAGACCGGAGAGGGTTCAATATCACACTTCATCAGCCATTTAAAGGCTTTTATTGGGATCAGGGTGGGAAGCTGTTGGGGAGGATCAGCAGCAGAGGATCAGCAGCGGAGGCATAGGTAATTTGGCTTGGGTGCTAACAGAGTCTGGCTGTGCTGTTGAGTATAGACTGTGGGGAGCTAGGGTGAAGATGGGGCAACTGTTAAACTTTGTGTTTGCATTAATCCCATTGCAATATGGAGATCGCTTCAGTGAGGGTGGGGGAGGTGCAGGTGGTATGGGGGGGTGGGTTCTGGGAAGGCATGTTCCAGAGCAGAGGACATGTCCTTGCAGGGTGTCTTAGAGCTCTGTCCTTAACCCGGTTCTCACTAACATTTACATCCACAGCAGGCAATCTGTGAAGCACACAGGTTCGCAAGACCTGCCTGGAGCATATGGCCTACATTGCTGGGTGATGGAGCAGGGATCCAGGATTAGTAAGAGAAACTGGAGCAGTGAGCCTGAGATAACTTATTCAGTGGTTGGCTTCCCCGAACCAACCAGGTAGATAAACCATGTCGTCCCGTTCCATTGGCACCCTTGAGGATCAGAGTTGCTGTAAGTTTGATATGTATGATGTGGCTCTCAAAAAACTTGAATGTTATATCACTAAAATACATTACCAAAGGAAAGAGGGGCAAGAGCTTGATTCTTCTCTACTGTAATTCAACCACATGTCATATATTAGCATTGTTCCATATTCTCAAAAGGATAAGCAGCCTGAACAGAATTAAGGGAAAACTGAACAGGATAATTATGAAAAGCATAATGCAGCATAAAAATGATTCAGGAGTTAGAGATATCATGTCTGAAAAAAGAAGAATTTTACAGGGTGGAGATATAAGAAACAGTTTCGAGTAATTGATGTCCACCGTGATGAATAGAGAATACTGAGATTTTCCTGAGAGATTCCAGTGTAAACTTATTGGCAGAAGCCCCAGATGAATAGATTTCAGTTTTACGTAAAACACATCCAGCGTCCAGAGCTGTTCAAAGATGAAAGGATTTGAACTGAAAAGTCATAAGTTCTCTATCCCTGGAGATGCTCGGGCAGAGGCAAACAGGCTGTTAGACTGGATGTTCTTTGAGAAATCTTCCAGTCCGGGGATCTCAGTCATCTGTGATTCTGGATTTGCTGGAGCCACACGGCTCTTGTGTCTTAATTCTCGAGCTGGGTTGTAAACTCCATAAGGACATTGCACATTATTCATCTTTGTTTTCCTCAGAGCACCCAGAACAATGTTTTCCTTATTTTCAATTTTAAAAGAATTCTTGGAGAAAGAACAGGCATATGGTTTATGAAACAATTATAGGCTTGGTTCAACACTATTTTAGACCCACACTAGATTTGTAGTATTTGTGTAGGCGTGGGAGCTAGGAATATAATACTTCTATTTTTGACTGGAGTGTACCAGGAAGGGAAGAGAGGGTTCATGTTAAATTTCAATCTCATAGCTGAAGTTTGAAGCCTCTGCTTGCTTTCCTTTTGACCGCAGGAGGATGGAGGGTGTGTCCAAGCAGAGAGTCAGATAAACTAAAAAGCCAGTACAAGGAGGTGGTGGAAAGAGGCCTAAAGGGGTGGGGGGGGGGATCGGCCAGGTACAGCCTCAAGATGCAGTCCTTAGGGCCTGCAGAGGGGCAGGGCTTCAGGACACACATCGAAAGCCCCATCCGTGGAGCGGGATCAAGGCCCCAGCCATAAGATAAACCCAAGGGTGATGTGCCAGGTGGACCTGACTCAGAGAGGGAATGACCTTAAAGGGGGATCTGAACTTGCTGGGAACAGTTGTCTGTGGTGTGTGGGGGCCATGACTCAACGGTGTGAGTCATCTTTGTGGATTCCCTTGTATCTTAGGTGCTCATATATGAGCTTCTTTTCTAGTGCACCTAGGGCCATGGGCCTCGAAGAAACTGGTGGTCCTCAGGACATATTTCATATTTCTGTTTCTTCCTGGACTCAACAGAAGAGGGCCAAGTCTGGGACTGTACTTTCTCTTGAATTGATTTGAGTTCTGAGCGAGGCCAGATGCAATGTAGTAGCCAGGAGCCAAAATAATGTCCCTTTCTATTTCTTTCTTCTTCCGTTCACGAGCATAAAGGAGAATTAGGGACAACTGGAAAGCAATCTTCTAGGTTCTGTGTTTCAGAGGCTTGGACCCAAGCTTGTATCCTCACTGAAGTTCAGGCATCTGCCATTTCCCAGGATTTCCTTTCTCTCGACAAGCACGTGTTATGTAAATGAGCATCTGCAATGTTTCGGGGCCACACAGTCATGACCTTCTCAGGCCTGATGGGATGTTCCAAAAAAGAGCCATTTCTGGGTCAGTCCTGTCGACAAGGGCTGGGGCGTGAGGGTTGGATTGGAGCGAGCAAAGCCTCGTTATCACCACGGACCATGTCTGCCAGCAGGGAATGTTCTGTTTATTTTCCACTATGAAGGTCTGAGAGATCCCCTTCGGCTGTTATACAACGTCCCTGAAGTTGAATGATAGACCCTGAGTAGGCTGACTATTCATCCAACATCTGTTTCTCCGATTTTCCAGCCTCCTTGTCGTTTTGAAGTGCTCAGGATCAGTGTTTTAAGTGCATGTGGGCATAATATTCAGTATATTAATACACACCAGAGACAGTTCTGCCTACTAGAAAGCCAGGTACTACAGGGTTATAAAGTCATTTGATACCTTGTAAAGCCCAAGACACCTCACCAATGCCCGGGCCCCGTTACTTGATGTAGTCAGGTGATAACATGTATACACTTGTACAGCCTATTCCAGCAAGTGCCAAAAGTTCATGCTAAGTACTACATAAATTATCACCTAATTAAGTACTGTTATGGTTTGGATTGGGGGGAAGTGTAAACTCAATTCTCCTTGGAGAGCAATATGCAGAAATATGATGTGGAATTAATTGTATGGGTTCGGGTCAAAGATCAAAGTACAAGTGGAATTGCCTTTGCAAAGGTAGAATTTGGAAAAGATTTTTGTTGGCATCTGAGTAATTTCATTTTTCATTATTTGGCTTCTACCAACCTGCAACCTCATTGGTTCCCCGGCCCCTTCCTTCCTCAGTTCTCTGTAAATAGGTTCCCTGGCATCCTCTCCCTTCCCGAAGGTAGCCTCTGTCCACCCTAGTTCCTTGGCTAATCCATACTGAAGGAGGAAGGACTTGGGATAAATTAGAAGACCTTGGATTTGAATGTTGGCTCTCTTAGTTACTGGCTGACCTTGGGCAAGGTACCTAAGTCTGGGAGTTTTAGGTTCCTCATCTGTAAAATGGGGATAATGATAGTCCCTGTGGCATGAGGTTAAATGAGATAATCAATCCTCTTAGTACACTTTCACGACGCTGCAAGGGATCAATAAACACCAACTGCTACCCCCAGTCTTCTCTTCCTTCTTAGACTGACAAGGGCACAGAGCCCTTTGGTGATGGCGAGCCGTCCCTCTTAGTTTTGGGGTTGGCTTATTCTCCACCCCAGATACTGTTCAACTTAAGGGACCCATTCATCCACTTACAAATTTAATAGATTCATTTGTTAAACCCTCTATATGTAGCAGGTACTGTGCTATTTGCTAGTTCTTGAGGCTGCACATTTTCTGAGCTTGAATCTCTTCCGTGATCCTGTTCTTGGGATCAAGTGTATTTTCTTTGGTCTCCTGGGAAGCTGTCCCTGCCCCCCTGCCCACCCCAGCTGGACTAGCATTCCCACTGAACTCCATTATTTATCTATCAGTGGCTGTGTGGCAGGATGGATAAGAATGTGGGCTTTGGGGTTCAACTCTGTGATCTTGAGCAGGTGTTTTTATTCCTCTGTGACTTAATTTCTTCATCTGCATTCCTTACAATAGCATCCACCTCTCTGGTTTGGTGTTGCCAGTTTGCGCTCAGATCCATTATTCTCTTTTCTTCTGAAAACTTATCTCTTGCCTCCCACCTGTGTCCAGTGAATGGGAGACACTAGCAAGATACTGGGAAGTCAGGGAAGGGAGAAGCAAGGTGATTGGAGTCATTCCTCCAGGGTCCCCAGCCCCTCTGGGTAGTCATTTGTGGATCAAGTTTCTTCTGGTCACCCTGGTTCCTCACCCCATCCCTGTGTCCCCTCCACCTAGCTCTTATAGGTGTGGTTGTATTTTCATGTTTCTGCTCTTCTTTGGGTTGCCTTACCATTCTCTGTTGGGTTCTTGCAGCTTTTCCAGGACCTTTGGAACCAAGTTTCTGCATTAAATTCTTTCTATTGAACTATTGGAATGGGCTTTATTTTCTTTACTGAATAGGGTTTTTGTGAGGCTATGTGGATTCCTACATATAAAGCTCTTTAGATAGTTACTACTACGTAGTAAGCATTCAACACGTTTAGTTATTTCATTTTATTGGGGGAACTTACCGTGTTACACTGTCCATGCTGGCTTACTTGAGGTGTACCTGTGATGCTGAGGTTGGCTTTGTGTTTACCCTGTATCCCCCAACTCTGCTATAGCACCTGAGAGATGACAAGTGCTCATGAAACGGGTGATGATTGTCCTTCCATTTAGAGTTTCCTTTACCCAACTTGTCCATCCCTCCCACTGCCTGTCTTCCCAGGGCCTGGATTCTTCCCTGGAACCCAGGTTGGCAGGGGATCGCTGACCTGCAGCTCAGTCTGTGGGGGTGGCCATCTCCGCTTGCGTGGATGGATGCGCAAGCCTCCCAGACTCCCCATTGTGGTCTTTTCCCTCCCTGCTTCCTGCTTCGTCAGCTCGTGTGAGGCCACGCTGGCTGGGTGACTGGTGTGGACTGTGGCCACTATCCCCTGCTGCTCAGCAATGGCCCCCTGTGGTCCCCCCTGCTGGAACGCTCCTCTTCATTCCTGCCATGCCCTGTTGGTGGGTAAACAGCCAGGCCCTGGGTCCTCCTCCTTTTTCTCTTGAGTGGATACGAAGGATCTCACACTCCAACACCCTCAGGGCATTCTCTCCTGACACTGAGATGTTCTCTCTTTTAAATTGATTTCTGATATATATATTTTTTGAAACAATATGATATTCCTCGAACACTGTCAGGCCTTCCCTGGAGTTCCATACTACGTGGACTGTACGACTGAGCACTAAGATGTCATGTTTTCCGTGTGTGCTACGGGTGGGCTCCATTAGTCCACATCCCTTCAGAAAAGCAAAGCTTCAATGGCTGGAGCTTAGTCATTTGAACTTTCGCTTCACCAGAGTTTCATCTTTACATTCTACATGTAGAATGAGACAATTAACAAGGAGAGTCCGTTAAGTGTTGTGTTGGTTAATTGAACGTTCGCTGTGACCCAGCGACTCTGTTGAGTGCCCGAGACGCCCATGGGGACAAGACACGAAGTACAGTCTCAAGGAGGCGACGGTCAGGAGGAAAGACAGAGACCTCTGCAATTACGACACGGTATGGCTTTTCAGATGAAAAGTGCTTCGCGAACACAGAGAGGGAATGGGGCTGCTGCCAGAGTAGAAATTCAGGGCATCTGGGGAGGAGGCGAGGAGCGAGAGTGACGACGTGGAAAGCAGAGATACTTTGAAAGCTAACGTCAAGGTACCTGGCTTCTTTGACTCGAAACTTCTCTGATTAGGTTATAGTTTCCCAAAGCATTTCTGTTGTGGGCCTGGCCAAAGAGGAATACTACAGTTAACAGGAACTCTGGGATTTTTGCATGTTTCAGGGTCAACAAAGCAAAGTTGTATCTTGTTTGTCCTTTTATGCTCACCCTACCACCATTTCTATGGCTTCTGCTACTGCTCTATCATTATTTCTGCCCTCCCTATGGCTACTATTACTGGAACTACTTTCTACCGCGATTCCTACAGCCACTACTAAGTAATACTTGCTCTTACCAAACGGCATTCTAAGTTCGTGTTTATTTAAGAGAAAACATGGCATCAAATCTTAAGAAGTTTCAAGGGTATTGCTAAAAAAAAAAAAAGAGGTGATGATTTCACCAGAAAACAACGCAGCTAATCACATTATCCCCTTTCGCGAAGTATCCTGATAAATTATGTTCTCATTCTCGGTGGCTGTTCTGCTTTCCTTTTCTCTATGTTGTCTCGGTGAGTATTGTTTTTATGGACGGTAAGCATTTGTCCCAGCGAAATGGTTGTCTTTTGAAAAAATGGCCATCACAAAATCTTCCTCTCTTCTGTATCTTTCCAAACTATTTTGTATAAGATTTTGGATACTAAATGATGCCAAATGTCTGATAGTGGATAAGCTGTGTGCACACAGTTCCCTCCAGTCATGAAATGTTCTTATAGTTCCTCAAATGTAATTTAATGCCTTGCAATTTAACACTTCCATGTCTTGCACATGTTCTTGGTCTCAAACAGGAACCACCTTTTTTCTTTCTCTGACAGGTCAACCCCTGGGTGTTCTTAATGTCTAATTCAGAGGTCCCCTCACCAGAAAATCATTTCCTTAGCTGGAGGTTGGGATTAGATGCAGCCTTTCCATTCTTATCACACTCTGTGCTTCTTCTTTTCCATCATGTACGTGTTCAATGCGCTAAATATTATAATTTACCATATATGATTATGCTTGTTTGTCACTGATTCGCTTTTCTGTCAATCCCCCTATACTATAAACTCTTTGGGGGAAAGGATTTTATATTGTTTTTATGTATTATTATTATTTTTTTATTTCTGGCAGAGAGAGACAGAGTGCAAGCAGGGGAGAAGCAGAGAGAGAGGGAGACACAGAATCCGAAGCAGGCTCCAGGCTCCGAGCTGTCGGCACAGAGCCCGATGCGGGGCTCGAACTCATGGACCGTGAGATCACGACCTGAGTTGAAGTCAGATGTTTAACTGACTGAGCCACCCAGACGCCCCAGTATATTCTTGATACTAACTACCCTCATTGTCACAGTGTAAGTGTATTTCTGGAATGAATGAACACATGCATTTAGATCCAGGAACCACGCTGAGGAGGGATAAAACTCACTTTCCTAGTCCTAAGCTTTCTATGAACAGAATTCATCTGGTCGCATTGCAGTTCTTTTTTCATTTCCAAATTTAGCCCCATTAAACTATACGTATATATGGGTCAACTGGACCCACCCCATGTGCTATAATGGCCTCAGGGACAGTGGTGGAAATATTGCACTCACTTTGGCAGAGCAAGAGAATGAGATTGGAGAGCACATCAAACATCAGCAGCTCAACTGAGGGAGCTGGAGTCTTTATTTCCAGTCCAAGAACTGAATATGTTCTCAGGGTGGGAAGGATGGAGTGTAATAATTTGTGTGAGACTCTCAGCTGGCAACATTAATAAGAAACTGCCTCTCTCAGGTTTGAATGGCGTGAGCTCAGAAAGGCCCTGTGAGGCTCAGTCTGTTTTAAATATCTCTCAGCTTGAATCATCTTGGTACCAGCTCCTCCAAATTCACGGTGCCTTGGACAGTTTCCTCTCTGGAATGGAGTGTGTTTGTTGGCCGGGGAAGGCTAGGCAAGGGCCATCCTGGATTAGCTGATTCATGGAGGCATGTTGCAGCTCACTGGGTAAGAAAGTTTGAAAGAAGTCACTCAGAAAGGCAGCAAGATGTCGCCTTTCAAACAAGTTACCTTCAAATAAAGTCACCCTCATTTACATAGGAGCCTTATTTTGGTTCCTAGATATCTAAAAAATAAAAGTTTGGACTGAGATGTACAGTTCAGGAGAAATCTCATAGACCATTACAGATAAATAGAAGACGAGAGGGCCAACGGGGCTTCAAGAGATGCGGAGGAACAATAAATGCTACCTCCCCTCGACCCCTGCTCTGGCATCACTATCTGCAGTGAGAAATAGGATAAAAGAGCGGGCAGATAAGTTCAAAATGCCACCTTTGAGTGACAGTGGCAAGATTAGACCACATATCTGGTGAGGCAGCCAAACAGACGACCTAAGTCATAGGTGAGGCAAGATCCTGAGACTTGGGGTATCGGACACCAGAGGACAAATGTACCCTGTGATGGATATGTCCCCAAGAGGATGGAGAGAAGGATCAGGCATGCCTTTTAAAATTTTCTTTAAAAGTCACCCATTGGCTATGTCTTTCTTCTTCCACTAGGGTGTAGTGAGTGAGGGGCGGTGGGGCTGAGAACACTCCATTGATAGGTCTCCTTTTATGTGGAAGGAAAGATCAGGAACGGCAAACAACATCCTCTCCCTATCCCATCTGAGCACTGGACACCCACCATGTGTCCCACCTGTTGCTTACATGATCTGATGTGGCCCTCACCGCAACCCAATGTGTGCTGAGGTTCAAATATGTATTCTGATGACGTGGTTTCTCTCTGAGCTCCACCATTTGCTAGCTTTGGGACTGTAGGCAAATGATGCAGTCCTGTGCGTGAGTTTCTTAAAATGCAAAGTGGAGGTCATGGCAGGACCTACCTTACGGGGTGTCATGGGTGCTAGTTAATTTGAACATGCAAGACAGAATACAGTTTCTATATTAAACTGCACTTAGCAAACAGTATACATGCGTGATATTATTATTTTCACAAATCAACAACAACAGCAACAACAAAGCTCAGAGAAGTTGGGTAATTTGCTGATAGTGCCATAGATAATAAATGTCACACAGAATGGGGGACTGTCTGACCCTGATGCCCACGCTTTTTCTGCTTCATTGAGCTTCTCTGAGAATGTTTCAGAATGGTTGTCAAAGTATGAAAAATGGTGTCCAAAGGGACTGATTGAATTGATCCCCTACCTCCCCATCCATGGTGATTATTATCACTTTCATTAGTTACAGCTTTTCCAGGTGACCTAGTTAGTCCCACTGCATAGAACTCTGTTGGTGGCAACTCTGTGAGGTGAGAATGACTTCTCTCCAGCTGCGGGTCCTACCTCATCACTGGCACTGTAACAATGCCTTGAAATCTCATAAAGTCGTCCTACACAGCATCTTATCTTTCTGACTTCTACTGCCTTTGTCATAGGTGTTATGATTCAGCTCACTGGGTTGATCGGGGAATAGGCAATCCCTTTGTGTTCTGAGCACCCCATGTCAATGTGTGGAGGGGGATGGGATTCTCCCCACACCACCAAGCAATCCTTGGGACGCCATCTGTATGTCCTACAATCCAACTCGATTCTGACTCTAAGCCGATCCAGAGACAGCATCAGATTCCACAGGTTGAGGGCTCAGTCCTTCAAGAGTACCCCTCCCACCTCCACTTCTGATGCTGGTCCCCAGTCCAGGTTGCCATCTGGGCTTCTAACCAACTGTCTACAAATCAGAGGATCCCATGACCCCCTCCTTCCTTAGGTTCAATTAATTTGCTAGAGCAGGTCACAGAATTCAGGAAACATTTTATTTACTTGATTATTTCTTATAAAGGATGTAATTCAGGAACAGCCAAATGGAGGAGATGCGTAGGGCAAGATGGGGAAAGGGCATGGGGCTCCTGTGCCCAATCGAAACGTGCTGCTCTCCCCAGATCTCCACGTATTTATCCACCTGGATGCTCTCTGAAGCATGGACTTTTGGGTATTTATGGATGCTTTACTACATAGACATGACTGATTAAATAATTGGCCATTGGAGATTGATCCAACCTCCAGCCCCTGCCCCCTCTGAGGAGGTCCCCTGATTGAAAATTCCAACCTCCTAATCCCCAGGTTGTTTCTCCTGGTGACCAGTCCTCCTGATTAGGTAGGGTCCAAAAGTCACCTCCTTAACATAACAAAAGGCCCCTTTATTGCTCTCATCATTTAGGAAACTCCTAGGGTTTTTGGGACCTGGTGAGCCAGGAAATGTGGATGAAGACCAGATATATATGAGGAATATATGAGAATATATGAAATATGTATCTGATCATCTGAATGTTCATACACACACACACACACACACACACACACACATATATATTTGTTAAAGATTTACTTAATTTTTTTAAAAAGAGAGTGTGCAAGCAGGGGAGAGGGGCAGAGAGAAAGAGAGAGAGCGAAAGAGAGAGTAAGAGAGAGAGGGAGAGAATCCCAAGCAGGCTCCCTGCTCAGTGCAGAGCCTGCTGCAGGGCTCAATCCAGGGCTCAATCCCATGACTCTGAGATCATGACCTGAATTGAAATCAAGAGTCAGACATTCAACTGACTGAGCCACACAGGCATCTCAAATATATATATATATATATATATATATATATATATATATATATATATATTTATAAATCACAATATATAAATCACATATATTTATAAATCACATATATATATGTATTTATAAATCACAATATTTCAACAACCTCCTACCTTCTGCATTCTTCTTAACTCCTACCACTCCCCTCTCCCTGGGACTCATTGTCAAAATTCTTTGTCTTCAGGAAAACATAATAATGATGACAATTATGTTTAGTGAGCGCTAAGTGTGCACCAGATTTTTTCTAAGTATCCTGAGAAACTTAACAGAAGACGATGAGGGAGAGGAAGAGGGAAATAAAAGTTAGAGAGAGGGAAGGAGGCAAACCATGACTCTTAAAAACTGAGAATAAACTGAGGGTTGATGACGGGTGGCAGAGGGGGGGAAGTGGGTGATGGGCATTGAGGAGGGCACCTGTTGGGATGAGCACTGGGTGTTGTATGGAAACCAATTTGACAATACATCATATGAAAAAAATAAATAAAATAAAATCATGCATGTATATGTAAAATAACTAGAAGGTATTATGCCAAACTAAATGTGATGCAATTAGGACTTTTCCCCAAATTTACAGATTATAAATTACATCTCTAACATCATGGATTTGTAGTTTTAAGAGCCCGTGAGTCATCCATGCAGTTCTTAACTTTCCTACTAGAGTGTGAAGGGCTACCATTTCCATTTCATTCATGGCATCAAAACAACTGTGAGTTCCCTCTATGCATTTGTTTTCACACATGAGTGAATTAATAGGGGAGTGAATAAATGTATAAGTACAATCAATGGAAAAAGAACATAGTATCAAATGTGTCATATTATCAAATAACAATTTGGGTTAAGTAATGTTTTTCCCACTTTACAGGTAAGAAACACAAGGCACAGAGATGTTAGGGAACTTGTCCAAGTTCTCACAGCTAGTAAGTGGTGGAACTAAATATAAACCTAGGCAGATTAGCTTCAGATAGCAAGCTCTTCACTACTAGCTGTATTGTCTCTCCTGAATTACTAGCTTGAGTCATTCCAGGACATTCCTGAGCCCAAATACCATCCTCCACTTGGGTTCTGTCCTCTGTGTCATATCCAGTCCCAGATCTCGTTCTTCTCTTCAGACCCCCCACCTCACCCAGCCAAGTCTGACCACTTCTATTTTTGGTGCCACCGTGGTTCCTGTCACTCATTTCTATTATAACCACTTATATTCGCCCTGGAACATTTTTTTTTTTTATCAGTAAGATGTCATATTTTATTGAGATAATAGCTTACATTCAAAGAAATAGAAAGATCTTAACTATACAATTTAATTAGTTTTGACAAATGCATCCAGGCTGTCTAACCCACACCTCTCTCAGCTGTAGAACATTTCTGTTGTCCGGGAAATGCCCTCATGCCCCCTTCTAGCCAATTCCTGCACATTCTTCTCCTCCAAACCAGCCACTGTTCTAATTTCTTTAACCATCGGTTTAACTTTGCCTAGAATGTCATATAAATGAAATCATACAGCGTGTGCCTTTTCATGCTTGTTTTTATGTAGTATTAGCACAGTGTTTTGAGATTCATTCCATATTGTTGCACACATCTTATCCTTTTACCAGTCATATTCCATGAGGTAAATATATTGAAATTTGTTTCATCGTTGGATAGCCCGAAATTTTGTTCATTTATTTTTCTGATCGGACGCTTGTGTTTCTCTCTTCAGATTTTGCCTTTCGTGAATAAAGTGCTCTGAACATCCTTGGACCGCTAGTTTTGAGGACCTAGAACATAAGTTTTCATTTTTCTCAGATAAATCCAGAGAAGTGTAATTCATAGATCAGAGAGTAGAAGTACGTTTAACTTTCCAGAACGATTGTACCATTTTATACTCCCACCAGCCGTGTAAGAGAGTTCCAGATGCTCCTTATCCCCACCTCCTCTTGGTATTTTCAATCTTGAATTATAGTCATTTTAGTGGGTGAGCAGTGATATCTCCATGTGGTTTTAACTTGCATTTTCCTGACGACTAAAGATGTTGTGCACTTTGTCCTGTACTTTGTGTCTCTTCATCTATCTTTTCTTGTGAGATGTCTGTTCAAGTATTTTGCTTTCCACCCACCCCTACCGTGTCTATATAGATTTCTTGATATTTAATTTTTGAGTTGTAAGTACGTATAGATTATGGATACAATCCCTTGTTTGACTTATACAGCAGATATTGTCTCCCATTGTTTGGCCTGTCCAGTCATTTTCTTAAGGGAGTCTTTTGATGAATCGAAGTCCCATTTTGATAAAATCCATTTTATGAGGTTTTTTTTTTTTTTTTTAATTTTAGTGCTTTCACGGTTCTGAAAATCTTTACCTACACCAAGGGCGGTGATCTTCAGCATTTCACAGTTTGCCTTTTACCTGTGGGTCTATAATCTTTTTTGAGTTATTTTTTTATGTGTGGTGTGAGGGGAGAGTTTACACCTTCTTTCCCCCCACGTCTCTGGTTATTTTGGCAGAACTGATAGAAAAACGTTCTTACGTTGAATTGCTTTGTGTATTTTATCAAAACTTAACCGACCATGGAAGTAGGAGTGTGCAACTTGCTTGTTCCCGTCCTTAGGGGAAAACTTTTACACTGATTGATTTGTGAATGTTAAGCCTACTTTTCATTTCTCAGATGAACCCCTCTGATTCATAATGCATTGCCTTTTTAATATATTGCAGGATTTGAATGGCTAATATTAAAAAATAGTTTTTCTCTATTATATTCATGTGTAATGTTGGCCATTAGTTCTCTTTGAGTGTTTTTGAATGATTTTGCGATTGTGGTTATACCGTGCTCAAAAAATAAGTGTGCAAGATTGTAATTTTTTACTCATTTAATAGAATTCACCAGTGTCACCATTTGGCTCCGAGATTTCTTCATGGTATAATTTTAAAATACTAATTTGATTTTATTAATAAGTATAAGGCTACTCAGATTTTCTATTTCTTCTAGGGTCTGTAAAATCTACAGTAGGGGCACCTGGGTGGCTCAGCCAGTTGAGCGTCTGACTTTGGCTGAGGTCATGATCTCACTGTTCTTGGGTTAGAGCCCCACATCGGGTTCTGTGCCATCAGTCTGTCAGCAAGGAACCTGCTTCGGATCCTCTGTCTCCCTCTCTCTGCCCCTCCCCCAATTGCGCTCTCCCCAAAATAAATAAATATATTTTTTTAAATCTATGGTAATATTCCCTCTTTCATTCCTGATACTAATAATTTCACCTAGGCAGAGATTTATCAATATTATTGAACTTTTCAAATAACTAACATTTAGTTTTACTGATTTTCTCTCTACTTACTTATTTTCTATTTTATTAGTGTGTATTATTGTACTTTATTTCTTCCTTCTATTGACTTTAGACTTAATTTCCTCTCCTTTTTCTGGCTTCTGTGATGGAAGCTTAGATCCTTGACTTTAAACCTTTATTCTCTGCTAATCCTTTGCTATTCTTTGCTAAGCATCTAGAGCTATAAAAATTTCCCCTTAGTTACCTCCCAACGCATGTTTAGATATGTCTTAATTATCATTCCATTGAAAAAATTTTCTTTTTTAAAAAATATTTATTTTTGAGAGAGAGAGAAAATGTGAGTGGCGGGGGGAGGGGGACAGAGGATCTGAAGCGGGCTCCGTGCTGACAACAGAGAGCCCCATGCGGGCTCAAGCTCAGAACCCTGAGATCGTGACCTGAGCTGAAGTTGGATGCTTAACCAACTGAGCCAGCCAGGTACCCTGACACTATTTTCTAATTCAGCTTGCTAATTCTTCCTTGACCTCAGTTGATTGGCAGTGTTTGTGTTGCTTAGTTTGCAAGTATTTGGAGATTTTCCACATGACACTTGTTTTGGCATTAATTTCTATTGTAATTCTGTTGTATTTAGAAAACAAAGCATACTCTGTATATTTCATTCCTTCCAAATCTATCTTGGTAAATATTCCATTGAGAAGTGAAAAAAATGTGTAATTTTGGAGCTGATGGTTGTTGTGTTCTGTAAATAACCAACAAGGACAATTTAGTTGATAGGGCTGTTCCTATATTCCAGATAATTCTTAAATTTTTGTTTGTTTCTGGTATGAAATACTGAGACAGTAGTATTGAGCTTTCCCACTGTTATTTTATGTTTATCTATTTGTCCCTTTAGTTATTTAGTTTTTGCTTCATGTATTGTAAGGCTTTTCCATTTGGTAAGTATATATTTAATATTGCTATTTCTTCTTGATGAATTGACTATGCTATCATTTAAAAATGTCTCCTTTTATCTCTCGTATTCCTTGTCTAAAGTGTATTTTTTCTGTTACTGATATAGACATTCAAATTTCTTATAATTAGTGTTGGTATGATATTTGTTTTTCCATTATTTATCTTTAATATATCTTGTCTTCCAATATAAAGTGTATCAAAAATATATAGCATATGATTGCATCTTGTTTTCTGTTTTTAATTCAATCTGAGAATTTCTACCATTGATTTGTGTTCTTAGTCTATTTACATGATTATTGATATTTTATTTATTTTATTATTTATTTATTTATTTTTTAACGTTTTTATTTATTATCGAGAGACAGAGAGACACAGAGCATGAGCAGGGGAGGGGCAGAGAGAGGGGGAGACACAGAATCCGAAGCAGGCTCCAGGCCCCGAGCTGTCAACACAGAGCCAGACGCGGGGCTTGAGCTGAAGTCGGTCACTTAACCAACTGAGCCACCCAGGTGCCCCAAGATATTTTAAAATTTGATCTATGATTTTGATTTTTTTGTCTACTATGAATTAATTAAGGCCACGTCTTTCACATAAGAGTCCTTACAAACGTTTTTTTTTCCTTTGTTCTTCCTATCCTTTGTGCTATTTTTTCTTTTCTCTTTTCTTTTTTGAGTTTATTTATTTATTTGAGATAAAGGAAGAATGAGCAGGCAGGAGCAGAGAGAGAAAGAGACAGAGAGAGAGAGAGAGAGAATCCCAAGGTGGTTCCACACTGTCCGCACAGAACCTGATGTAGGGCTCGAGCTCACGACCCTGTGATATCATGATCTGAGCCAAAATCAAGAGTCAGATGCTTAACCGGCTAAGCCACCAGGTGCCCCTGTGCTATTTTTCTATATATTTTAAATTTACGTGTTATTTTTGCTTTGAATCAATTATCTTTTTAAGTAAATTAAGCACCAAAATCAAAATTATTTTATGTTTATCCATAGAGTTACCATTTCTGGTACTTGTGTGTGTGAGTACCTCTGAGTACTCATCTGGTATAATTTCCCTTTAGCCTGAAGAACTTCCTTTACTGTTTTTGAGTTTAGGTCTTCTGCTGATGGTTTCTCTGTTTTATGAGGCATATCTTTATATCCCCTTTATTTTGAAGCGTATTTCTGTTGGATATAGAACTCTAGTTTTTTTTGAAAAAATAAGCAATTCAAACATGTTTTATTGTCTTCTGGATAACAGTGTCTCTGACGAGAGTCCAGCAGTCACATCTGTTGCCTTACAGGTAATGCATTTCTTTCTACAGCTGCTTTTAAGCTGTTCCTTTCACCTTTTGTTTTTTGTTTTTTAGCAATCTTATTAGGAGATGCCTAGATGTATTATCTCCTTCTTTGGGTCTGATAATATTATTGGTTTATATTTTTTTCATCAAATGTGGAAAATAGGTGACCAAATATTTTCATTGTGTTCTTTTGGTCAATTTTTTTGTCCAGATTTCTCTGACCTCCTTTCTTAGGGAACCCAATCACACCCCTCTTAGGTTACCTGTGCTTGTTCGGCCAAGGCTCTGCTCGTTTTTCCAGGCCTTTCTTTCTCCTGTGCTTTGCTTCTGTTTGAATTGTTTCTGTTGCCCTATCTCCAAGACACTTGGAGATTCTTTCTCCAGAAGCACCCAGTTTGTCACTAAACCACTCTATTGAATTCTTTACTTTAGATATTATAATTTTATTTTTGGTTTTAGAGATTTTATTTAGTTTTTTTAAATTTTTTTTTACAGCTTCCATTTATCTTATATTCTGTTTTCTGTTTTTATTGTGTCATGTTTTCCTTAAATATTTTGAACACATTTTATGATCATTATTTTAGTGTCCCCATCTGTTAAATCTGATCCTGCTAAATAGAAATAGACACACTGGCTTCTCCTGACTTGACTTTTACCTGCTTTTCCGCATTTCCAGTAACGTTGTACTTTATTCTGGAGATGGTGAATTCTTCACAGTTGAATGCCTGGATTTTGTGTCCCTTTAGCATTGTTGAGTTGTGATCTGGTAGCCAGTTAACGTACTTGTGGACCTGTCTGGACTCGAGGACTTTTTAAAGATTTGTTAGAGTAAGGGGAGTCCTTTACTTTAGTGTTAGCGGAGGCACCCCTCCTCACACATGATGTTTCTAATGTCTCAGCTGAAGGCCTGGCTGGTTTAGCAAGTTCTCTGCACTCAGTCTGGCTGGAGCTGTAAAATCTCTCCCTGAAATCTGTTCTGCCCATAAATCCCTGGTCATATTTTTTGCCAGGTGTTATAGGTTGAGATGTGTCATTCACCGTCCCCCAGGCCTCCCATTCTTATGTTGCACTCCTAACCTACTACATAATGTGACTTTATTTGGAAGCAGGATCATTGCAGATCTAATTAGTTAAATTAAGATGAGGTCATCCAGGAGTAAGGTAGGAACCCCACCCAGCGTGACCAGAGTCCTTGTAAAAAGGGGAAATTTGAACACGGACATGAGCATAGGGAGAACGGCAGGCGACCATGGCAGAAATTGGGATGATGTGTTTACAAGCCAAGGAAGGCCAAAGATGGCCAGCAACCATCAGAAGCCAGTGGACGGGCGCGGAACAGATCATTTCTGGGGCACCTGGGTGGCTCAGTCGGTTAAGTGTCCAGCTCGATCGCAAGTCATGATCTCAAGGTTTGTGAGTTCAAGCCTCACGTCGGGCTCTGCGCTGTCAGCTTGGAGCCAGGAACCTGCTTCAGATTCTGTGTCTCTCTCTCTGCCCCTCCTGCGCCCTCTTTCTCTCTCTCTTTCAAAAAACTAAACATTTAAAAAAAAGCAGAAAAGAAAAAAATAGAGAACAGATCCGTTTCTTTTACAGCCCTCGAGGGAGCCAAACCTTCCCACACCTTGATCCTGTTTGTACTCGTAGCTTCCTGAACTGTGAGACAAATTTCTGTTGTTTAAGCCACGTAGTCTGTGGTAGTTTGTGACAGCAGCCCTAGGAAACGAATATACCAAACCTCGCAAAGTTGCCCTCTAGTATTTACGCAGCTCACTCATCACCGAGGACTCAAGGAGACTGCTCAGAATATTTCTGGATCTCCCTCCAGGCACAGGTCATCTGTTCCTTCCATCTCTTCCTCCTCAGCTCAGCGAGATCATGCGCTGCTTGGGTTTCATCTCCTTGCATTGCAGGCCAGAACATTCTTCCATTAAGGAAGCTGTGCAAACGTGGGCCATTCCTCACACGCCCCTCGTCCACCTTAGGCAGCGTGGTCCTCCATTGCCTCTTGCCCAACGTCTGAGTTATTTCGTGTGTTTCCTGCTGATTTCAAAGTTTAGGATGGGAGGGTAGTCCTATAACAATAATCTATCATGTTTATCTACTATGATTTTTTTCTATGCCAGACTAACCCTTTCTATGGATAACTATATGAGAAATGATAACTCCTGTTCCCCTCTTCCCTCTTTCAATACTGTACGGCACAGGAAACACGCATACGTTCACATAAATATTCTGCAGGATTTTCAAAATACTTCACTCATTTATTCATTTAAGAAATATTTACTTTGTACCTACTATGTGATAAACTCTGTTCCAAGAATTTGGAAAGCAGCTGCAAACAAGAGAACCCAAGGTGTTTCTTAAAGCCAATAGTGCAAAAATACCTTATTAGTAAATTCCTTTCATAGATATTTATTAAATGCCTTCGACGTTGTAGGCGCAGTTCTAAAAATCTTACCTACTCTTTTTTAATGTTTATTTATTTTTGAGAGAGACAGAGACAGAGTGTGAGTGGGGCAGGGGCAGAGAGAAAGGGAGACAGAACTCGGAGCAGGCTCCAGGCTCGGAGCTGTCAGGACAGAGCCCGACTCAGGGCTCGAACCCATGGACTGTGAGATCATGACCTGAACCGAAGTCGGAATCTTAACCGACTGAGCCACCCAGGTGCCCCAAGATCTTAGCTACTGTTTAAAGCAGTTAGTGAAAATAATCTGTCACTGATATTATTTAGAAATAGAGTTTTAAGACCTGAATTCTGATTGAGGCACACACATGTAATAACTAGGGTAGATTTCAGATAACATGAGCAGACAGACTGTCTTGGGAGAATCTTTCTAGGGAAATGTTCAAGATCTGATGCCATGATTCTTGTGGTCTATCATCTGCTTGAGAATATAAATGTTTAAGGAAATGGAGAGAAAGAATAGTGGGGGTTTTCCTTTGTGAAGAGTTTCTCTTAAGTGTCAATTCCAATCCTCTCCTGATCACGAGTGAAGGGGTAAGGGTGCCACGTCCTTCTCATGCTTGGAGAGCTTGTTTCATGCTTGGAGAACTCACAAAGCTTTAGTTACGTTCCCTGCAGTTGGTGGACACTAAGGACCTAGACATACTGTCTCCTCAGAAAAACTAGGGGCGCCTGGGTGGCTCAGTCGGTTAGGCGTCCAACTTCGGCTCCGGTCACGATCTCGCGGTTTGTGGGTTCGAGCCCCGCGTCGGGCTCTGTGCCGACAGCTCGGAGCCTGGAGCCTGCTTCGGATTCTGTGTCTCCCTCTCTCTCTCTCTGCCCCTCCCCTGCTCACACTCTCTCTCTCTGCCTCTCGATAATAAATAAACGTTAAAAAAAATTTAAAAAAAAGAAAGAAAAACTATAGCAACCCGTGACAGGCCAGAGACAGCAGACCGCGGTGGCTGGCAAGTAACCAGAGGAGGGAGATGTACAAGAGTGTGTTTCACGGACCAGATGGTGACAGAGGCAGCCTGGAGCCATGTCAGGTCCTGCCCAAGCGGACCACCCGGGAGTGGGCCTTTGGACTCCCATGGCACAATGGATGTGGACCTCATCTTTGAGGATCTGGGGTGGGGGAAGCAGCCAGGTAAAGGTGACACACCGTCCACATCCGAGGAGCTGGAGTCGGAGGGGACTCTTCTGAACAATTTCCAAAGCATCTACGAGGAAAGAGCTACTGCTGTCATTTGCCAGGGCCGGAGAGCAGGAAGCCACTCACGCCAGCCCAAACTGCCTTTTCTCCCCCTCTTCTCCTTGGCAACCCACCCTCTCTACCTTTTATGAGGTGTGGAGTAGCAGCCAGTGAGCGGGGGAGGAAATGGAAGAGAAAGAGTGCCGAAGTCAAACATAGCCTCCTCTAAGGACAGCCATCCACCTAACGTTAGGTGAGGGTGGGATAGGAGGAGTCTAGCCTTGAAGGAAGATTGCAATGTGACCAGTACCTTGGGCAGACCCTTCCAATAACTGAACTGACCTTGCGTTTTGTGACTTGATATGGTCGTAGAACTATGGGAATTAAATGAAAACTTAGGGTTCCTGACACTTTTTCATTTTCTGCCTCCGAATATGTTCGAAAAAGACCCTAAGAGACCAAGACTCCGTGTTTTTGATGATGTCTGGTGAGTTGCATCTGTCTAGTCGGCTGACCGCCCTCTGGAAAATTTTCTTTAGCTACTGACAGGGATTTCGTGTATTTCTTCTCCAGTCCTCGGACCGGATGAGCTCTGTCAATATTATCCACGTGCATTTTAAGGTCTCAGCACTTGGAAGAGCAAGGGTTTGACAGTCTGCTGGCCAGAGTTGTCACGAGACTCATGTCATAGCGTTAAGGAATCTGGGGGTCAAGGAATCTCTTTTTCTGTTCTAAGGCTTTGCCAGAGATTTGGGGCGAGGCTGGGTGGGGCGGGGGGATTGTCCACTGAATGACTTGGAAATTCCCTTTTGACGTTTGGACACTTCATTCCCCAAGGGCAGGGATTCAGAGCAGGGCGATAACTAAAAAGCCCACTAACGATGATGGACAGATGGGCACGGGGGCTACACCAGAAACTACTCTTTGGTGATGCCTGTTGCAGAAACTGCCTCTCCCGGCTATTTCTTGGGTAAATCTCCTCAGTCAGTTCCACTTGGAAAGACAAACAGCATTTAGAATTAAAGCAAGTTCCCCAGCTGACTCTATGGCATTAGAATTATCACCTCACAAAATCACCGTCTGTAAGCCAAAGGACACCTTGACACAGTGTCAGAGCAAGCATGGCTGAAGGCGTCCTGGGGAAAAAGAGAAGCCTGTCTAGACGGACTGGAACGTCTCGTGTGCCTAATTAAACAGTCCCTCGTACAGCCGGTACCGTGTGGAAAGTTTGCTTGTTTGTTAATTACTGGTGGAACATACCTTTAAAGACGGGCCATGTACTTCGTCTTTCTTCCACGGATTCATGGGGATCGGGAGCCCCGAGGGGCCCTCGGATCAAACAGCCCAATCCCGTAAATTTCCAGAAGAGAAACCCTGAACATCAGAGAGAATGACAATGATGAGGAGTGAGCCAGTGTCAGTGACCACATTAGAATCCACATTCACTGCTTTTTTCACCGGGCCGGCCGGCCCGTTGTGTAGGTGGACAAGGCGGCCACCCCAGAGGTGCTGCTGGGAAGGCTCTTTGTTAAGATTTATTCCCCCCACGTGACTGTCCTATGTATGAAAACTCCCTCATTAGCGGGTCAACCCTTTGGGCTGTGAGTCCTGCTATCTGCCTTAAAAGTAGGGACACCCCTGAATGGAGCAGCACAGCACAGGCTTGCATTCTCCTAGAAGCAGTCTCCGAGAAAATGATTTGAGTGCAAGCAGTTTGTTTTGGAGATGATTCTGGGAAGCACTGGTGTGGGAGTGCGAAGAAAACAGGGGAAGATGAGAAAACCCGGAGAGGGTAAGCTGTTGAAAAGGCAACCACTACAGACAGCTGAGGCTCAAGGCCTCCCGGGGAATTCGGGAAGGAAGTGGCCAATATATGTCAGAGCTGACCCATTAGAATGACAATAAAGTTGGGGAGGTTGTCACTCACTTCCAGGTGTCGTTGATTGACAGCTGCTCCCTGGGGCCATGGACTCTTTCTCTTCCGGTCTTGCTTGGGCCAGTCACTTGGACAGAAAGTCAGCAGTGTTTGCAGTGGGTCCCTGTTGGGCACGTCCTGGGTAGGGGTGTTGGGTGAGGCACAGGTAGCACCCGTGTGTCAGAGTTGCTGTCTATCAGTCCCTCCCAGCTTAGTGTGGACTAGACTGTGTGAGTCTAATCCATGACATCTAAGGACAGAACATGGAGGAGAGCAGTCCATTTGCTGGGATGGAGTTGAGGTGACGCGTTTGGGCAAACAGAACACTGCCCAAGAAATAGCAAGCTCACGTGGCTTCAGACAAGCTTCAAATGCGGAGTTCTGGAGGTCTGACCTGTTTACAGGTTACTTGACTCCTCTTAATGAATTACAGCCAGACATTTACAGTCACCAAGCCTGCCCACAACTTTCCTCCCTTCTTCTGCTTACACCCTCAATTTTAGCCAAAATATAGGGAATGAATCAAGGAGTAAAAGACACCCTAAGATGCACTGTCCTTTAAATGGTCTCAGTCTATTTTAATCCGAGCTAAACATTTGCGTTCCATTTTATTTTATGGGATTTGATGAAATGGGGTTGAACATTTTTCAATTACTTCCCCACTTGCTCATGCAGTCAATCAATCAATCAGTATCGGGGAAAGCAAATAGGACTTGAAATTGGATTTCGTTCTGAAGCATTACTCAGTGCCTATATAGTCAGCGAGGCATTGGGGAATCTGTATCGCTAAGACTTTCTTTCTGGAAAATGAGGTAATCATAGCGGTTTTGTGTACCCCTGCGTACAGGGAAGCACTCTGTAGCCTGTACACGTCTTAACATTTGTTCTACAAATGCTATCTCAGTGCCTGTATTTGGCGAGAGTTGCTGGATACACGGTGATAGAAAACCCTGATCCACACTGCCATGGAGTCTAGTGTCTATCCTCAGTGGCTTTGCAACTCTTTAGGACACAGCGTGGGAGGCACACACCCATATACCATACGATCTCTGTTTTGATGGATTTTAGGATCTAGGGAAGAGGAGGGAAAGTTAATGGGGGAGAAAAAAAAAATGAAGCAGTGGGTGTGGTTCTAGAGTAGTGCTAAAGTACTAGAGAATTATTTGAAGGCTGGGTAGGATTTCAAGAAAATAAACTGGGAAACGTGGGGGTAGCAGGCACTGCTGGGGCTCCGCCTAGATCTTCTTGGATTCCCTTCCTGGCTCTTTGCTCCTCTCTCTCAGCTTCCGTGCTTGTTCGCCTCCAAAGCCTGCACCTGTGTCTCTTCTTTGGCGGGCTGCCCTTGGCTCTCCCCACACTTGCAGACAGCTAGAAGTACCTGGGAGTTTACATCCCTGGGGCAGCCCTTCGTTGATGACTAATTAGCATGGGAGTCTGCAAGCTCAACTCTCTTGCCTGGACAACTTGGAGGCGTAATTTACACTTGAGAGCTCCCCAATGGGATTACGAGAAAGTTACCCTCTCTGGGACTCTGCCTGAAATCACACCGTCTTCTGGCTTCTCCTTCACCGTCATGCTTCCCCCACTCTTCCTGGTTTCTCTTGGGCGCACTTCCTTAATAAATTGCTTGCACACAAATTCTTGTCTCGCAATGTGTTTCTGGGACACGCAACCCAAGACACAGGGCATTCTGGGTGGAACAAACGGTTTGGGGACGGCAGCGAATTTAGGAAAGTGGGAGGTGTGACCGGGGAACAGCATGGTTCATGGCTTGTGGCTGGAGACTGTGAATTTGACGTTGAACCATGTTAAATTCATTCACTCATGAGACATTTTGGGGGCAATTCCTATGGGCCTAGTGCTGGCTTTAGTCCTTGGGACATACGCATGGGGAAAAAAAATGACAGTTTATATTCTAAATAGGACAGAAAGAAAATAAAGAATAACTACAATAAATATGTTAGTTTTATACACAGTGTGCTAGAGGATAAGAGATGCATGAAGAACATGGAGGTTTAGTGGTTTCGTAGAACTTTGGAGAAGATTGTGCCAGTGAATTCTGGTAAGGTGGTTTGTGGTTTGGGCTTGGCAATTTTTCTTTATCAATGACCTTGTTTTCACGGCTAGCGTTTAGGGTGTACATCATCAGTGACTTACGGGGAACCATCTTAAAGTTGGGAAGAGAGTTATTATGTTACTTATGTGCTATTGCATAACAAATCATTCCAAAATTCTGTAGTTTAAACGAACTTTTATTACCTCATGGTTTTTGTGGGTGAGTGAATCTGGGTGAGGCTTGGCTGGATTCTCTGGCTTGGTGTTTCTCACAGGCAGCAGGCAAGATATTGGCTGGGGCTGCTATCATCTAGGACCGGCTTCCCAAGCTCACTTGCATGCCTGTTTGTAGGTCGCTGTGGCTGTGGGTCACAGACATCACATGGCTCATCTGTAGGGTGGCAGTTTATATTCTCCCAGACTAAGGGCTCTAGGGCAGAGAAAGAAAGGGAAGGAGAGAGGGAGGGAGGGTGAGACAGAGAGAGAGAGAGAGAGAGAGGGAATGAAAGTCATAAGAAAGGGGAGGAGGGTGGACGTTACAGATTTTTTATGTTTTAATCTGGAACATAACATTTTTTGCCCCACAGTGTGAGATACAAGCAGGCAAGTCACTGGTTGTAATGGGTACACACAGGATAACCCAAGAGCTTGAATAGTAGGAGGCAGACATCCCTGGGGACCATCTTGCAGGTGCTTACACAATGATATTTTGTTTATATTCTGAACATTAGGGCATTCACTAGATCCTTGCTTTCTGAGAAATGGGGACCTGAAGTCAAGTGATCTCCAACATAGCACCGTGATATGTGACTCTTGCACAAAAGTTGCCAGACAAGTGATCACTATTCAAACTCTTAATCTTATAATGTAATAAGACTTGATTGCAGAAAGGGTATTTCCTTCTTGAAAATGTAATGTCTATCATACAGTTACGCTTTTTGCATTTAAGTACGCAAAGTTGGTCACTCAACATAAAATTTACAAATTCATATGTTCTTCTGGGAAATTCTGCAGTGCATGTGGCTTCTCAAAAATCAGAGAATGATTAAGTTTAAAATAAAAGTGGATTCTTTATTTTGTAGTGAATATTGCCCTTCTTCCTTGGGATCTTCTGCACCAGTGTTTTAATGAGGTCAGCTACTGCTCTGCTCTCTGCCTAATCTGGATTGTTCGTTTCGATAGTGAACTTGGTATGGGTGTTAACATCAGAATTGGCTTTGGCCCCACTTATTAGGTGGTTGTAAAATGGTGAATTTGGGTCAATCAATCATGAAAATGATTGTATAAGGTGGGGGTTGAAAAATAAACCACTGAAAATCAGGGACTCTTGAACCCCCCAAATCTTGCTTTGAGTTTTACAAAGGTTGGTAATGCTACATTCTCAACAAAGCTGTTAAATAAAATGCATTTATCCCAACCTCATCACCGAAGCGACCTACCCTGGGCCAGTTCCCTTCACTTTGGAGATTCCCTTCTTTTTCCCACATTTACACAGATAGAAATAACTTCAAATTGTGGAGCAGCTTTGAGGCACAAGTTTTGGAAGGGAGAATCGAGATTGGGAATTGTGTTCCAACCGAAACTTGCCCTTAGTGAATACACCTTTGCCACCACCATCCATGAAGGGTCATGGAAACCAAAGTGAAATATCAGGAAAACAGGGCAACAGGCAAGTAGAAAGGCAGAGAGAATGTAAATCAAGGGTTTCTTTTTTTGACCTTTTATGAGAGGCCACCGGGATGGTGGGGCCATGATGTTGTGAGAGATAACAATGGAGGCAGCAGGACGTCATAATACAAACAGCAACCCAAATAGGAGGGAAGGCTGCCTCCCAGCCTGTCCTGCTCTCCCCCTGTCCTGGGTCCTCAATGTCCTCTCCCTCTCTCCCCACACCCCTCCTCCGTTGCCTTCTTCACATGATCCTGGTGGGGTCTGGATGGCCCCCCAGCACCTGGTTGAACAATAAACACGAATGACTGCGGTGGTCCTGTCAGCCCTGCTCTTTGTAAAATAACCACTGACCCAGAGCCCTGGCCAGAATTGATTTCCCAGACTACCCCGCATCTCTGCCCTGACAGGCACACAGGTGGGCCTTCCCCTGTCTCCCTGTGCCCCCCCAACCCCATCAGTGTAAGACCTTAAGTAGCTGTGGGTTGTGAGCATTGCATCTCGGTGCCACCCCCGGAGTCAGTTACACATCAAACACTGTGCTTACAAACTCTTATATTTGGAAAAGAACACTTTGCAGCGATTAAATATTTATGCATGGCACGCATTTGAAACCTTGATGATATATTCAGACTTTATAACTTATAGTAAAATGTAAATTCTGGTCCGGTATAAGATATATATATATATATATATATATATATATATATATATATATATACACACACACACACACACACACATATATATAAATATAAATAAAAATACATATAAAAGATTTCTTTTCCCTGAATATGGGGTGTCCAAGATGCTAGATGACAAAATGTATCTGTTTTCCTGTGTGTTTGCTTTTTTTTTTTTTTTTTAATGGTCTCCATAAATCCAGGGAGCTCCTTCTTGGACCGCTAGCCTCTTTCAATAGAAGCATGTTTTCACTGGGATTTCCACGTTCATAATTATTCGTCTCATTTCTCTGCCGTATGAAGACAAGCTGGTATTTCATTGCTTTGGGGAACTTAATAATATGGTAGGCAAAACATCAGGAAAAATTATAATGAATGAAGCTATACAAATTGGGGGGAAACACACGCTGCTCTTCTGAAATGTTCCCGTCATAAATCCTGAGAATTTCACTATAGTCCCAAGCAAGTAACTCTTTAACGCATAAACACTCAATTAATTAAATGTAATATGCTGTATAAGTTTGAATGAGTTCTAAATACAGAAATGGTCAAATAATGGTGCTTGAAACCACTGGCTAACAGGAGTTCATGTCTTATTCTGCATTTCTTTCTTTGTTTCTTTCTTTGTTTCTTTCTTTCTTTGTTTCTTTCTTTCTTTTCTTTTTTTTTTTTTTTTTTTTTTAGATTTAAGTGTATTTTGAGAGAGACAGAGACAGCATGAGCTAGGGAGGAGCAGAGAGAGAGAGAGAGATAGGGGGAGAATCCCAAGCAAGTTCTTCACTGTCAGCACAGAACCTGACGTGGGGCTCGAACCCACGAACTGTGAGATCATGACCTGGAGCTGAAACCAAGAGTTGGAGCTTAACTGACTGAGCCACCCGGGTGTCCCTTAGTCTGCATTTCTTAACTGGAATGTGGCCCTACCCCAGCCCTCCTGAAAAGAGCTGCATGCACAGTTTATAAATATGGTGTTACTGATTTCTTATTTCATACATGGTGATCAAACCTCACACCCACAGGTAAACAAAACAAAACAAAACAAAACAAAACCTTTTCTTGTCTTAAATTCCTATCTCTTAAGATGTCTCCAGAGCAGTTGTTTGAAGAGTTCTGTTTTCTTCATTATTTCCAATTTCTGGAAGTGTGGGTTTTATGATCCTCCTGCCTCTCTTAAGTTTCTTGAACCATTTTTATATGGTGCTTCAGGGGACACATCTCACCTGACTGATATTTTGTAATCTCTAAATTGCTACTTCTCAAATGTGCCTCTGAAACTACTCCCAACAGAGGGCAAACCTTTTGGAGAAGTGAAAAGCCTTTTCTGACACTAGGCTGAGTTTGATGGCTCTTCTGTCGGCTTTTGTGTCACTTCGTGCCGAGCACTGTTCGTTGTGTTTTGCTGAGGACGGCTCTCAGTGTATCTGTGCTTTCCTCACGCTTGAGACTGTATCGTTCCCATCTTGGTGATCTGAGAGGCTAGCACCGTGCACGCACGGAATAACGTTCCATATGCATTTCAGGCAGGCACCCCACCCATTCATTCATTCATTCATTCATTCAGCAAGAACTATTCTAGGCCTCGTTTCGCATAGACAATAGAGACCTGGGATGAACCAGACACAAAAGGGTCTTCTGGATCTTAGGGACCGCTCTGTTTTTACATGTTTAGGTGAACTGAAATCATTTCATACATAGAATTTCATTAAAGGAAAGGACAGCCCCTTTGCTGTCTGACAAGGAGACGTCGACCGGAGCAAAACTGTGTCTCACTTTTTGAATGTATTTGTACTGACTCCACCCAGAACTCAGGTCTTCCCCAGAGTGTGTCCCTCAAATTCTGCTGCCTGTACTTACTAGCCTTCAATGGTGCAACCCACACTTATAAAAAGTACGTAACTGTCACAGAATGGATGAGAGAAGGAGCTGGCCTCTTTCAGGGAAAATTGTTGGGCCACTTCTCTTCTTATAGAAACCGGAAAACACAAATCCGCTGGTACAGAGGCATTGACTCAACCTTAAATAAATTAAAAAAAAACCCATATTAACTGTACAAGTGATAGCTGTTACTATCAGGCTAATGCCGAATACTGTAGAGAAGTTTCACAACTACAGAATGCTTTTCTACGAGATAGAAGAAAGGAAGGAAGATTGGTAGTATTCGTTTTGGTTTTTTTTTTTTGCTGCATTAACAGCCCCCTCCGCCTAAATCTCAAAGGCCGTAACGGCACGCATTTCTTTCTCACATGTCGCTGGCTTCAGGTAGGCTGCTGTCCAGGAACCAGGGAAAAAGAGCAGCTTTTGCTGGGGACCTGCCGCTTTCATGGCAGAGAGAGATGAGCAGACGAGAGCCTGCAAAAAAGCGGCGATGGATTTGAAATAGTTTTTGCATAACCGAAGCACACATCGAGCGGGCCTGTGTAGCAGCCAAGCCCAGCATCCCCCAGGGTGGAGATGTGGGCCATGCGCCCACCAGAACCCGGCGAAGGACAGTAGACTCCACCGAGGTCACTGAGTGTCTGTGGGCCGGGGTGAGGTAACCACTTGACCCTTCCTGTGTTTTCCCACCCTGAATAGCTTCAGCCCCTTTACCGCACGGTACCCTCCTGGAAACACTCCCGAGAGACAAATATGGACATCTAGAGGAGGCGGGATTACGTCTCTCGGTCTTGGAGAGCTCAGGTCCAGCCCTCTTGGGAAATGTATCGCATTCATTTTGTTTCTTTTTTTCTCTTTCTTTTTCTAAGTTTATTTATTTTTGAGACAGAGAGAGAGAGAGACAGAGAGAGAAAGAGCGAGCACCCATGCAAGTGGGGGAGGGGCAGAAAAAGAGAGAGAATCCCAAGCAGACTCCACACTGACAGCACAGAGCTGGACATGGAGCTCAAACTCATGAACCGTGAAATCATGACCTGGGTTGAAGGAGGATGCTTAACCAACTGAGCCATCCAGGTGCCCCTACTCAGTCTGTTTCTTAAGAAACAAGCATGGTCTCCAATACAACGTGGGCTTCTCCTAAACGCGTGTGGCGTAGAGTATGGCTAAAATGTTTGTGATTCTGAAATGGCTGAAAATTAGGAAATAGAAACAATGTTTCCAGGTGATTTTGGGGTATTATGCTGAGGGAAATAAGTCAGCCAGAGAAAGACAGATATCCTGTGTTTTCACCCATGTGTGGAATTTGAGAACCTTAACAGAAGACCATGGGGGGAGGGGGAGGGGAAAAATAGTCACAAACAGGGAGGGAGGCAAACGGTAAGAGACTCTTAAATACAGCAAACAAACTGAGGGTGGATGGGGGTGGGGGAGAGGGGAAAGTGGGTGATGGGCATTGAGGGGGGCACTTGTTGGGATGAGCACTGGGCGTTGTACGTAAGTGATGAATCATGGGACTCTACTTCCCCAAGCCAGGAGCACATTGTATACACTGTATATTAGCCAACGTGACAATAAGTTATATTAAAAAGAAAAAGAAACCAAGACCCACGTTTTTTTCATTCTCTGCAGGAAGAAATGGTTACCTCTGTGAGGGTCTTCTCGTAATGCCTCTTTTACTAGAGACGCAGACTCTACAGACGCAGAAATGTTGTTCACATCTATTTCTCCGGTATTACATTAATATATAAATACCCCGAAGTGCCCAGAGAAAAATCACCCCAAAGCACTAATCCTGCCGACCCGTACCTAGTACAGTTCATAGATTTTTTAAAACTAATTTGCGTATGATCAAAGCAGAGAAAAGGAGAGAGGCAGGGACAGGAGCTAAGACCCCATGAGCTAACATTCCTGTGGCTAGTTTCTCTTTAAAAAATGAAAAAAGAAGAGGAAGCAGGTTGAGGCGAAGGAGGAGGAAAAAAAGGACAATATTGCCAGGAGAGAGTCTGAAAATTGAGTCGCGATTGATCCTTGAGATGGGTCGTAGATAGCAAGCGTATCCTGAACATCTGAGCAATGCTCTGTCCTCTGACACTTAGAAGTCTCGGGAATACACAAGACATCCTGTTTGCTCTGGGCCCCGGGTTCCATCCACTGAATTCCCCACCTCGATCCTTTGAAGACCAACCCCTATGAACTGACATTCTTCCTCAGGCTGCAGACACTTGGCAGGTTTCTAGTGACGTGGAAGAAGAAAGCCAGTGAGAGGGAAAGAATAAAGTAGGAGAAGGGGTGCGAGGGAGAGAGGCCACCGAGAGAGAGAAAGAAAGAGGAAGAGGAGAGGAAAGGATGGTAATTTTGAATTCAGCGAAATGAAGTTGCAAATGGTGTATCCATATTTTATATTCAGGGAGAGGGAAGGAAAGAGAGAGAGGGAGGGAGACAGGGAGAGAGAGAGAGAGAGAGAGAGAGAGAGAGAGAGAGAGAGAATGTAACTAGCTCTTTCTCTGGCAACTCACCCTTCCCCAAAGGTTAGGACAATGACAGGGAAGCGACTCCCATCTCTTGAAGGCTCCTTGCTAGCCAAGGACTCTCCTAGATGTTTTGCACCTACGACCTTACAGAGTGTCTATTTTCCGATTTAAGTGTTATGATCTCCTCCTAGAAGTGAATGAAATTGGCTCAGAATGTGTGAGTGACCATGTTGAGAGGGCAGGTGGATGGGTCAGGTCCACACTGCCGTTGGGTTTAGACCCAATTGCAAGTCAATGTCTTGACTACATAGACAGGACATAAATTATTTAAAAACACATAGATGGGGCGCCTGGGTGGCTCAGTCGGTTAAGCGTCCGACTTCGGCTCAGGTCACGATCTCACGGTTCGTGGGTTCGAGCCCCGCACCGGGCTCTGTGCTGACAGCTCAGAGCCTGGAGCCTGTTTCAGATTCTGTGTCTCCCTCTCTCTCTGCCCCTCCTCCACTCGTGCTCTGTCTCCCTGTGTCTCAAAAATAAATAAACATTAAAAAAAATTAAAAATAAAAAAACAACACATAGAAACCTCAAAGGCAGGGAGGAGACCCTAAGATTGTCCTTGCTTGTTTCACAGAGCCTGTGTGAGGAAATTGGTCCCTGGGCTGGGAGCTGGAAGCACCCGCTATTAAGGCCGACTGGTTTAACACAGTGAGTCTCAAGTGTTTGGGGGAGACATTAATTAATGCTTTGAGAAGGTAACCTGTGCTCACATAGACTTGGCATATGCTGGGTTAATCTGCAGGACTTCTCAGAGCCTTTAATATGCTAATGTGCACCTTGGCCCTCTAAAAGCCTGCAGCCTGCAGCCCCCTTTCCTTACATCTTTTGAGACTACTTGTGCTCAGAATATATATTGCTGTGGAGTCCCTGACTTAGGCTCACTCTGAGCCACTCGGGGGGCTTCTTCAGGAATTTAGAAATCAAAACAGATGAGTATCTCTCCAGCTGCCTGGACATGAGAGCAGGGAAGGAAGCAACTTCATGGGCATCCCACTGGCCAGGAGTGCAGATGCACAAGAAGGTCAGGGCAGTGGCGGGAGGGGGGGACACTCTGGAGCCCTCTGCACAGCGCCAGCCCCAGCACTGCTTATCTCCCATTGCAATAACCCAGCTCCAGGATCCCATCAGGTTCCAGACATCCTTCCATGAGATCCCCTTAGTGGTTTGAGCTGCTTTACTCAGGATTTCCGTTACATAAGTAACAAAGTAATACAAAGTAATTAAAATGAATACCCAGCAATCAAACAAAAAATATATAAAGCGTTTGAAATCAATGCAATGGCAGTTTTGTTTGCCTGGAAGGAATAGTAAAAAAAGGTAAGAGGGATTTAGAACAGTAATGTGTGAGCAGGAGGGCAGAGAAAACAGTTCGTAAGCCAGCGGTGAAGTTCTAAGGCTTTCAAGTGGCAGCAGATTGCACATCCACCTACAGACTGGAAGATTCTTTGTGTTCTCTGAAAATATTACCACACTTATTCATTTATAACCACACTCTTCCCCCTCCTCCTCTTCCTCCTCCTCCTCGTCCTCCTTCTTCTTCTCCTTCTTCTCCTTCTCCTCCTCCTCCTCCTCCTCCTCCTCCTTCTTCTTCTTCCTCTAATTGATTCCCAAAGATCCACGTGAAGACATACTTAGTGTTGCAGACACCAAGAGGGACATCAGGGGAGGGAGAGAGAGAGAGGGAGAGAGAGAATCCCACGCTGGCTCTGCATCATCAGCACAGAGCCTGATGTGGGACTCGATCCCACGAACCACGAGATCATGACCTGAACCAAAATCAAGAGTCGGATGCTCAACTGACTGAGCCACCCAGGCACCCCTTAAGTAAGTGTCTTAGTGGAAGAAACCAGTGATGGGGGTGCGGGTCAGAAAAGTCTTCATAGTGGAGGTGTCTATCAACGAGTCCTTGAGAATCCAAAAGGCAGTGACCACACCAAGAAAAAGAAAGGGCATTCCAAGAGAATCTAATAGTGACTATTTTTGTCTTGCTTTTAGAGTTCATTGGGTAGAGTTGTTTATATAGGAAAGCTCGGGCCAGGCTGTGAGGGCCCATGCATGTGATACATGTCTAATTATAGTTTGGATGTACTCTAGGTATAACAACAGAGCCAAGTTATCAGGGAAGCAGCGAAAGGTGAACTCAAGGGAAACGAATGTGTCTGATTGGAGCAAAGGGAACAGCCAGAAACAGAAAAGGCATATGAGTAAAAAGGACTTTAGAAGGAGTCAATAACGCTAGATTGTGTTTGTTGCTCTGTTATTACTTTTGGAGGGTTTACACGTTATCGTATGTGATGTGTTCGTTCCTTTTATTTATTCTTTTACTTAGCCAATACTTGCTGAGCTCTGTGCTAGGGGTGGGGCGCAGAGACGAATAAGAGTTGGCCCCTGCCCCAGCAGGCCAGTTGGAGAGGTATGCAGATGGAATTGCACTCATCTGAGTGGTGAGTTGGGGGTTACCGGGGAGGGAAGGATAAGGGACAAAGTCTCAGAGTTGCAGAGCGGCTGCGCTCCAGGGAGATAGTGGCATGGCGGCAATCCTGTGATCGATGTGGGTTAGTGACAAATATGCCATGGCACTGAGAGATGATGGTGGTCACTGGGCCTCTGAGGCAAAGCTGGGAGTCAAACGAAGAGTCAAAGCATCAAATACTTATTGTTTTTGTTTTCATCCTGATGATTTAAAATGGGGAAGGGATAGAAGCCCAAGGCCTTTGGCTCTTATAAAAATGCACCTCCTGTTTTAAAAAGACAAGAGCTTGGGATGTCTGGGTGGCCCAATTGGTTGAGTGACCGACTCTTTATTTTGGCTCAGGTCATGATCCCCGTGGGATCAAAACCCATGTTGGGCTCCTCACTGAGTATGGAGCCTGCTTGAGATTCTCTCCCTCTCTCTCTCTCTCTCTCTCCCTCTCTCCTTCTTCCCCTCTCCCCCGCTTGCTCTCTCTCTCTCTCTCCTTCTTCCCCTCTCCCCTGCTTGGTCTCTCTCTCTCTGTCAAAAAAAAAAAAAGAAAAAAGAAAAAGAAAAAAGACAAGAACATTATTTTCATACGTTGTTGAGGTTAAAACCCCATCCCATCACTAAATTATGATGTGGCTTGGAGCAAATTACTTCTCGGCTCTAGTCCCCTCACCTCTAAAGGGCAATATTCCTGGATGAGATGGACATTATCGGCATGTGCTGGTGTTTGGATCACTGATATTTTGGAACAGAAAAGGCCTAAGACTTGCCCGCCCATGGCAGGTGTTCCTGAAATGTTAGCTTCCGTTCACCACGCACTTTGTCTTTTTAATTACTAACGTAAGGTTTCATATTTTAAAGCATCAAGTAAATTATGTTTTGCTTTTTAGAAGATGCACAGCTACTCTCCTCATAAGCAAGTCTACTAAGGAGAATTTCAATGGAAAATTCCTTATTGTGAGTGAAAAAAAACCAAAAACAACAACAAAACAAAGGCTTTCGGGTGTGTCCCAGGCACCCAGGCATAACTAGAAATTAAATACATTTTTAAAAATACTCAACTGACTCCTCAAACACTTGGAGGTATTTTCAGGTATTTGGGGTTCTTCCATGTATAAAATATACAATGTTTTTGTAATACTGGTAATTTGGTGACAGATGCTGCTGAGTTTCCATATAATGGAACATGTAAAAATGAGGAAGCAATTAAGGCATTTTTAGTTCCCTCTGAGGCTTGCAAAAATTGCTTAAATATAGCTATCCAAAACAACATACATTTTTTTTTATCAAAGCCAAATTTAAATGTTATTTAATGCTCAACCTTTTGGCCAGGAATAGATGTCAAGTTTTTCTTTTTATTGTTATTTTTAATTTAAACAAATGTTGCCTTGGATCGCTTTCCCTTTAGTAGAATGTTTGTGAGTCTCCGAGGAAACTCGGAGCATGCTTTTTTCTCACCATAGCATTTACAAAGGATGCTGGCTTCTCTCGCGGAAGGGAATGTTGCAAATATCAAATTCATGCCATAGCACATGGCGCGGTCGTGTCCCACTTTCCTTCATGTCTCTGCCACTTGGAATTCGGCACACCTTTCGAGGCCCAGCTCGATTTGCTTGCAGTGCAAAGACCTTAGAGTTTGCTGCCGGTGTGTGTGTGTGGGGGGGGGGGGGGGGGTATTGTAATAGTGATGCCCTTGGACTCTAAATTCAGGCAAGTTCTCTATTCATATTCCTTGGGCTGGTTTCTTAAATTTCTGAGCCTCACTCTTTCCTTCGATCAAATGGGAGCCATAGTATTTCATATGGTGGCTGAGAGGAGAAGGAATGTAACAATCGGCTATTGTTATTGCCGCCTAAAACCCGTCCCCCTTCTGGGAGTCGCAATGCAATTGTACTTTGGACATCCCTGTGAAGAGACAGTCAGTCAAGGTGACCTGCTTCTCCTGGCCAATAGGTGGCCATGTGACCAAAGTGAGACCAATCAGAGATTCTCTCCCTGAGATCTGAGTCTTGAGGGGAGGGACCCCCCAAGACAGAAACACTTGGCACGCTTTTTTTTTCTTTTTTCTTTTTTCCATATATGAAGTTCATTGTCAAATTGGTTTCCATACAACACCCAGTGCTCATCCCAAAAGGTGTCCTCTTCAATACCCATCACCCACCCTCCCCTCCCTCCCACCCCCATCAACCCTCAGTTTGTTCTCAGTTTTTAAGAGTCTCTTATGCTTTGGCTCTCTCCCACTCTAACCTCTTTTTTTTTTTCCTTCCCCTCCCCCATGGGTTTCTGTTAAGTTTCTCAGGATCCACATAAGAGTGAAACCATATGGTATCTGTCTTTCTCTGTATGACTTATTTCACTTAGCATCACACTCTCCAGTTCCATCCACGTTGCTACAAAAGGCCATAGTTCATTCTTTCTCATTGCCACGTAGTACTCCATTGTGTATATAGACCACAATTTCTTTATCCATTCATCAGTTGATGGACATTTAGGCTCTTTCCATAATTTGGCTACTGTTGAGAGTCACTTGGCACTCTTCTTATTGACAATGGTAGCTTTAAGCCATCAGGACTCCCTACCTGGATCTCCAGAAACCATCCTGGGTCCTGGGTCTTTGTGAAACCCTTTCTTCTAGAGTTCTTCCATCCCCTGGATTTCTAGTAACTTTTTTCTTAGGCTATAAATAATTGATTTCTGTTGCTTACCATCAGACAACTGCCACTGACTATTAGCTCCTTCACCTTTTTCTTTCTTGTAACAAAATCTCTTTGTGGTTCCCCCACATGAATGATCAAGCTTTCCTCCCCCCAGATGGTGTTGCTTGTATCATTATTAATGATTTTTGACTCATTACACCTTGAGGGGCACTAGTTCGTGGCCCTGGCTCCTTCTTGGACCTTCTTTCTTGAGGGTGGGACGTCTGTACACAGCATTTGCTTTGCTGTCTTGCCCATCTGCCCAGGTGTGGGGCCCTGCAGGAAAGCACCTGTCCTTAAGGACTAGCTCCCCAACAAAATGGCATCTGGACTAAATGACTGGGAATTCCCATACTCCACAGGCCTTTGGGCTGAGAAATCCCCTGGTAGAGACAAATCAAATCAAGACAAAACGTTTAAACATAGTATTTTCTCAATTAATTGGAACAAATAAACCACCCCCTACCATGAATACTGTTTTTTGGGGTAGGCCTGCGGGGAAGCAGTGGGGTGAATGTGTCTGTGGAGAACACACAGCCATAGGCGTGGCATTCTGGGGTCTTCTGGAACCGAGGTGCAGAGTCCCAGTGGTTCTGAGATCACCCCAGATTTCTCAGTAAGGAATCCAATTTGATTCCTTACCATTTTATGTAAATAATTATTTTTTTCAACAAATATTTATGGAGGGGCACTTTACTCAATAACGAAACCGCTGCTTTGTAGCGGGCGGGCCCTGCACCTGAGTTTGGGATGTAAGGAAAAATAAAATGTAGTCTCCGCTCCCTAGGGGCGCGCACAGAGGGTGAGCCCAGGGCAACAGTGGTGATTTCAACGAAGTAGGGCAGGTGCTGGGATGTAGCAGACGTGGTGTATTATGGGAGTGCAAAAGGAGGCATGATGTACCTAGGTAGGGGTGGTTGGGGGGGGCATAATGGATGTCACTACGCCTGAGCTGGGTCTTTTATTTTTTTTTTTATTAAAATGTTTTAAATGCTTATTTATTTATTTTGAGAGGGAGAGAGACAGCATGAGTAGGGGAGGAACAGAGAGAGGGAGAGAGAGAGACTCCCAGGCAGTCTCCACACCGTCAGCACAGAGCCTGGTGTGGGGCTCAAACTCCCGCACCGTGAGATCATGACCTGAATTGAAATTAGACGCTTTACTGACTGAGTCACCCAGTCACTCTGGCCTGAGCTGATTCCTGAGGGGTGGATAAGAGCTATTGTCTCTGGGAGTGATAATGTCATAGTCCTAGGACATGTACAAGGGCTTACACTCATGGAGGACCTTTATGCGTGTTTTAAATTTAATCCTTACTCATATGGGAGTGGGTGCAGAGAGAAACTTGTACCTGACCCCACACCCTGAGGTCCCAGACAGAAGTAAGTATTTTCTTTGTTCTTAACACCTCACACCCACCTTTCCTGTGGCTTTTACCCCATGATTTTGAGTATTTGTCTCCTTTTAACAGAATGCATGTGGTCTAAATAGATCACAGGGATGGTTCTTCAAAGGGCCCCCCCCCACCGGCTTTGCTTATGCACAGCACAGAGAGCACCACCGGGCACCTGTCAGGCTTTTGTGATGACTGGTTTCATTACTGTCAGCCTTGGAAAAATTGATCTGACCACAGTCAGAGCATGGCCCTCCATGCCCTACCTCCTGTATCTCCGTATTTTAAGACTTGACTTTGACCAACGTTTAGCTAAATTTCAGGCACACAACGGAGACTCTATACATAATTGTTGAGTGCGTCTGAGCTGAGATACAGAAGTCTAAATGAGCTTCGCATTAAGAGACCATAGGGCTTCCAAAGCAGAGGGGAAAGGACATTCTTGAGGTGTGGTGGCACAAAGGCCTAGGTGACTGTCATATAAAGTCGTTCCTGAGGTTGGGACAGACTTGGCATAACCTCTGTCAGTTGTGAGGTTTTGGGTTCCAGTGTTAATGCTCAGCACCATAGATGGTGGTATCTCCTTCCATTTGAGGTTACCACCTGAAGTATCTTACCTCTATTGTATCTAAGGACCTGTCCTCTGGGGTTGGTGGCTTTTCACTAGACTGCTTAATCAGGGACCTTGAGGTTCAGAAAACCTAACTGACTTCCTTGATCAAAAGTTGAGATACGATGATTTGCGATAGGTTCTCTTTCCTGCTACAAATATGGATGCTATACAGCTCTTAACTGACACATATTCTAGAAAATTCTAATGGAAGCAGAAAAGAATAAGCAGCTGAAGGCACACTGGAGCAGCTGGGCTGGGTGGGGAATGGATTCTCCATTTCCCATGCTGAACTCCTTTGATGTCATAGCAAGTTGGACATCAAGATGCTCAACTCCTGAGTTACAAACTTAAAAAAAGGAAACATATTCTCTATTCCTCCACCATGTTTCAAGTTTCTAACCTTCATAATGCGCTACAGCTTTGGATTGTAATTACTAAGATAAATGACAAACATATTTTTTTAAAAAATATGTTCCCTGGCCGAGGCCGCCTGACAGGCTGCTTTGGTCTGTTTCCATGTGTCCTCTATGAGGTGCGTTGGCAAGAGCCTCTGAAGAGATTTTCATCTCTCTTAAGCCCAGATTCTAATTTTCTGCAAAATGTCTTTACATTTTTCCATATGGATTTTTTTCACATGTTCCATATCTTCGTGGGCCAAAGAGACCCAAGTGTAAAACCTAGAGCAGCAGTTACCTAAGAGGTTGGTAACTGCATCCTCATGGGGTTCATTATGTTCTCCTTGTCCTTGGCTTCTCCCTGACCTGTTTTATCCATGATCATTTTTCTGGTAGTTGATTGATATTTAAAGCATAAACGCAGGCACACACACACACACACACACACACACACACACACCCTTAAAAATGTAGTGAACCTAGAATATTTCAAGGGGCATCAAATTTAATGTCCAAGTCCTTGAGTAGTCATATTGTGTTCTTGAGCATGAAATGATGTTTATCCATGCCACCCACTGGGTGACCTGAGACAACTTTACCCATAAATTTTGGGGGTGGCCAAGACTGATGTTGGAACAAAGTACACCTGCCCTTTCCTCCACATTTCTCTTGTAGCTCTCCTCAAGCCATAAAATCTGGGAAAGGTGCTGGACTAGAAGTCAGGATTGGAGCCCCCACGTCAGCCCACACATTGCTGCCTCAAGTGCTCTTTGGGCCTTGGCCAAGTCTCTTGATCTCCGTATTAGTTCCTTTGACTTTAAGATAGCTCTTGTTCAACCTGTTTCATAAGATGTAGCATTAAAATGCAAATTCTTTTGGGATATGTCAAATATTACACATTCACACTTACTTTACCTCACTAGGAGCAAGTAATCATTTGCACGTCAGAGGCTTTGTTGTTTATCCAAAATTGAAATTCTCATTTCCTTCTTTTAATTGCATCCTCTCCACTGGTCAGAAAAAAAAAAAAAAAAATTAGGTTGTGTAGCAGACCTAAGCTGTTGGTAAATGGACAATGACCTTCAATTAGGAAAAAGTAGATAAGCCAGGGCAGGATGAGTGAATTATAACACAGAGAAACATTTGACTTTTGACTTTTCTTTTAGCTAACTCTGTTGTCTTTGTCTCCATACTCTTGATTAGTTTAGTGTTTGAATAGTCAGTGTTCACAGACTTAAATGCGTTCTTGACTTTACATGGTGCATGAGAGAGTGGTCCGGGTGGGTTAGAGCTCCTTACTGAAAACCCAGTCTGGTTTGGCTAGTCTTCCTGACCGGGAGAATGTCTGCTTTATTGAGACAGCGACATGCCCCACTGAAGAGCAGTCTAGGTCAGTCAAATGCATTTGAGTGTACGTCTCATCCAATGGGCAAGACCTCCCATGCAATTGTCTGCTTTTTGCTTACAGTTGTCCAGCTTTCATCTCCATTGGTGCTCCTCCAACAGTAATTTCCTTTTGGAACAATGTCGTTTTGATGGGATTTTGACTAATAGTGTGTGTTATGAGCTGGATTATGTCTCCCTAAAATTTACTTGGGACAGTGTAGTCCCTAGGACCTCAGAGTCTGCACTTACTTGGAAATAGGGTCATTATACAGGTAATCAGTTAAAATGAGGTCATCAGGGTGGAGGGCCATAATCTAATATGACTGGTGTCCTTATAGCAAGGGGCAGTTTAGACACAGAGATACACATATAGGGAAGATGATTTACTATTTTTAAAAATGTTTTTATTTATTTTTGAGACAGAGAGCACAAGCCAGGGAGGAACAGAGAGGTGGGGGACATAGAATCTGAAGCAGGCTCCAGGCTCTGAGCTGTCAGCACAGAGCCTGACGTGGGGCTTGAACTCATAGACTGTGAGATCATGACCTGAGCTGAAGTCGAACACTCAACCGACTGAGCCACCCAGGCACCCTGGGAAGATGATTTAAACAGACATAGGAGAGGGGCACCTGGGTGGTTCAGTAGGTTAAACATCTGACTCCTAATTTTGGCTCAGATCATGATCTTACACCTGGGTGGCTCAGTCAGTTAAGCGTCCAACTCTTGGTTTTGGCTCAGGTCCTGATCTCACGGTTCATGAGATTGACTCCCATGTTGGTCTTTGTGCTGACAGCACAGAGCCTGCTTAGGATTCTCTCTCTCCCTCTCTCCCTGCCCCTCCCCTGCTCACACACACTCTCTCAAAATAAATAAATAAACATTAAAAAATAAATAAAGAGACATAGGGAAAGGTGGGTGTCTGCAAAGGATAGAGACCTGTAGCAGGTCCTTGCCAACCAACCCTCAGAAGGAACGAGCCTGCTGACACCTTGATTTTGGACTTCTAGGCTCCAGAACCGTGAGCTAAATTTCTGTGGTATAAGCCATCACTTGTGGTGCTTTGTCACTGCAGTCCTAGCAAACTACTGGTGTTAATATCAATGGTTAATTCTAGCTTTGATGTGTTGAGCATCTACTACATTTTGGGTCCACCACATACATTGATGTCACTCTTGCCTGGAGTCGTCAGTGAAGGTCTCCATCAGAAGACGGCTTTACAAGTAGATAATGAAAAATAATAAGGAGCTAACTCTTTGGATTATAGGAAGGAGAACGTTCTGAGCAGGGGGAAATAGTAAATTCAAAGGCTTTAACAGGATATGTAACTGGACATATTAAAGAAGCAGAAAGGGTAGCACAACTAGGTTCACATGTCTAGAGAGCAGACTGGTACCCACTAGATCAGGGAGATACGCCTGTTGGTAGTCAGGTAGGGCCTACTCAGCTGTTCTACAATACAGCTGAGCTCCCTGTTGTTAGCTTGCATACGGGGGACCTCTTCTTGTGAGCTATTTCTCATGTCAGTCCATTTCTATAAGAGATTGTGCATAGATTTGGAGGAAAACTTATACTTTTTTGAAGAAGCAACTTCTATCCAATATCTCAAGGACGTCTTCCTCCAACCCTGTGCAGGTCAGAGGTAAAATGGAGCAATGGTTCAAGAGGAAAGGGGTGATTCTTAACGAGAATGGTGAGGGGTGCCTGGGTGGCTCAGTTGGTTAAGCGGCCGACTTCGGCTCAGGTCATGATCTCGCAGTCCGTGAGTTCGAGCCCTGCGTCAGGCTCTGTGCTGACCGCTCAGAGCCTGGAGCCTGTTTCAGATTCTGTGTCTCCCTCTCTCTCTGACCCTCCCCCGTTCATGTTCTGTTTCTCTCTGTCTCAAAAATAAATAAACGTTAAAAAAAATTAAAAAAAAGAGAATGGTGAGAAAACCACAAAACCCAGAGAATCTAGACGCACACTTAGAGAGAGACTGAGTCAAGCCCAGAGGCCATACATCCTGACCCTGAAATCAGTGTGACTGTTGTTCCTCACACTTGGTGTAAGTAAGTGCAATATGGGGCATTTAAAAGAAAGTGGTACTAGGCATTTATCCAAGGGATACAGGTGTGCTGTTTCGAAGGGACACATGCAGCCCCATGTTTATAGCAGCACTATCAACAATAGCCAAAGTCTGGAAAGAGCCCAGATGTCCATCGATGGATGAATGGATAAAGAAAATGTGGAATATATATACAACGGAGTATTACTCGGCAATCAAAAAGAATGGAATCTTGCCATTTGCAACTACGTGGAGGGTATTATGCTAAGTGAAATTAGAGAAATACACAAATCATAGGACATCACTCATATGAGGACTTTAAGAGAAAAAACAGATGAACATAAGGGAAGGGAAACAAAAATAATAGAAAAACAGGGAGGGGGACAAAACAGAAGAGACTCATAAATATGGAGAACAAACTGAGGGTTATGAGAGGGGTTGTGGGAGGGGGGATGGGCTAAATGGGTCAGGGGCACCAAGGAATCTACTCCTGAAATCATTGTTCCACTAGATGCTAACTAATGTGGATGTAAATTAAAAAAACAATAAAACAAGTTAAAAAATAAATAAATAAAAGAAAGTGGTCTGCATGGAGAAAGTCCAGCTCTTGAAATCTCATTTATTCTCTGCACAAGTGTGACTTTCATGCAGCAAGTCTTTCTGTTTTTTCTACCGAACCCACTATCTCCCTCCTTCAAAATCTACCTCTCTAGGACATCGCTTTATATTCTACTTGTGCATGTCTTATTTTCCCTGCAAGGGAATAAACTTCACTCATTTAATGTGCTTCCACAGGGGAGGGTTTACTTATATAGACCCATGGCCAATGAGTTAATGCGAGTGCAAGAATTGAATAAAAACAGTAAAAAGGTCACTTGTAGATATCTACCCGAAAGAAATATCCACACACTGATGTGTGCACCAGTCAATGTTCACAGGAACTTTATTTATAATAGCCCCAGAGTAGAAGTAGTTAATGCCCATCAACTGGGGAATGGATAGACAAAATGTGGCATATCTGTGCAATGGAATAAGAAGGAATAACTACTGATGCTACATTGTAGATGAACTTCAAAGCCATGATGCTAAGTGGAGGAAGCCAGACATAAGAGACCACACGCTATAGAATTCCATCGATATGAAGTGTCTAGAAAGGGAAATTTATAGAGACATAAAGTAGATTAATGGTTGCCTGGGGCGAGGGGTAAGGATGACGGTTACAATGACTGGGCATGAAATATGTAAAATATGCCTTAATAAAGCTGTTAAAAAATAACTAAAATATGATCCAAGATTACTAGAGCGTGGGGTACAGAGGAAGGCAGAGGAGAGCACCACTCTGCCCCTTTACCACATGCTCACATCATATAAAGATGCCAATATAGCATTCCGCCTTCTAGAGTTAAAAAAAAAAAGTTACGGAAGAGTCTGCCGATTCCTATAACCATCAGCAGTACCTGAAATCAGGTTGATCAGTTGTGAATCAATAGTCCTGTTGCATTTTTTTCTGTGGTGGGATAAAATTCATATTTTTTTTAATATAAAAGATAGAGATGCCATGCCATGCATGTCCAAGTGAGTTGCGGTCTCCCCTCTATTGTGTTTTAAATGTATTCGTTTTTACCCAAATGTATGAGTAGAAGAACAATCAACGAGTTCCAATAGCACATTACACAAGAGAGGTTAATTCTACCAATGAGAAGGGCCGCTGGAGAAGATGGTATTGGAGCTGGCATTTTTGCTCTAAATTTATTCTGCGAATGTTTTCATAGAGAAGACTGTATGCAGCCTGCCCTCTCTAGAAATAGCTCATTAAGTCTTTTGCATAATGGATGGTGAACTAGTTTGCAAAGGAAAACATAATTAGTCACGCAATTGAATCCTTCAACCTGAATGACAGGACCATTTCCTAAAAAACAAGGCCATTTAAAATAGCATTAGGTGTGCCCTTTCCTAGCGGAAAGGAACCTGGATCCTTTTACTGTAGTGTATTTCAACCATCCAAGGCAACGTTCTATTAGACTCCAAGAATTGCCCCCAAAATCTACAAACTGTATCACATTAGGTTTTGAGCTATTTAGAAAGGAAATGCTTGCCGCCAACTACAAGACGCTTATTCACTACTATCAGGTAGAAACACTTATTATTTTTGGGACTATCAGCGGGGATCTCTGCCATGTTTTACCAGCCGACTTTTCTATGACATGAAGCGAAGCTCTGGGGAAGTGCCCAAGTCTCTGGCACACTTTGCCCCAGCCACTTTCATTTTCAATATTGGGTGAAAGTCTGTTAGTTATGAATATTTTCTGGCCAAGACAGGATTTCGGCCTTTTTTTTTTTTTCCCCTGCAAAAATGTCTTGTGATATCTTAAGATCAACTATGTCAAATTTCATTTAGAACAATCTTTTGGGCAATCAGAAATTTACAAGTTACATGTCTATTTCTACCTGGTGACTGGGTTGGGACATGTGACATATTAATTACGAAATAGCTAGAACGCAGCCAATATCAAAGAGGTTTGAAAGTCGTGGAGGGTGGGACCTGTAAGCGTTTTAGAGATCGAACTCCTTCATTCTGAGAAGAGGAATTTGAGGCATGGGGACGTTGATTGCTTTCCTTAGCAGCAAAGCCAGGGCTAAATTGACATCATCTGGACTTTCCGTCCACTGCTTTTCCCACTACAGCAAGCACCCTGAAGGCCAACTCTACCCCGCTCTTCCTAGTACATTTCCTCCAGGAGATGGGACACTGCCTGCTAATAAAATCTATATGCTCTTTTGTCCTTTCTGGAAAGCTCCCACGTGTAATTTATTGGTAGCATCTCTGAAGAACAGAATTAATGTTTTTATTTGGCTGTCGTTCCAGATGGTGGAGGAGCCAGAAGGCTGAGGCAAATGAAGGCACTTGCATGGTCTCAAAATGTCAGGATGGTATGGATGTTCTCTCCAAGGTGAGTCAGGTCAAACCCTTCATTTCTTTTTTCAAAAGGTAAAACATAGGTTATTAATGGATCCCATGAAAACTTCTCAGCCATAAAATTAGCCACAAGTTTGGGAACAGGATCTTTGCTCTTAAAACCACCCTAAATTGCTTCTTTCCAGGTATGTTTACTCAATATCAACATAGGGTTCACGGAGAGATTTTGGGAATCGGGAGGTAGTCCTACAGTGGCACATACACCTCTTGAGAGCAGGACAAAGCAGTCACCCATTCACTCACTTTTCTATTTATTCAGTGAAGATGTACTTAATGATGGCTGTCAGTCAGATATAGTGTTAGGGTTGAGTCAGAAACACTTAAAACTGATCATAAAGGTAACCATTTTGTCCCTTGCCAAACCAGGTTGTTGTAAGGAGTCATGGGGACTATTTATTGTCTCTACAAATCTCAGTGATGGTTCTTTGGAGGCAGCATGTAGCTCATCCATGAATAAAGAATGCTTAATGGGGGCGCCTGTGTGGCTCCGTCGGTTAAGCGTCTGACTTCGGCTCAGGTCATGATCTCGCGGTTCATGAGTTTGAGCCCTGCATCGGGCTCTGTGCTGACACCTGGGAGCCTGGAGCCTGCTTCAGATTCTGTGACTCCCTCTCTCTCTGCCCCTGCCCCACTCGTACTCTGTCTCTGTCTCTCTCAAAAATAAATAAAACGTTAAAAAAAATTTAAAAAAAAAGAATGCTAATGCTTTTAAAGGAAAACTTAGAGAAATTGCTCAAATGATGCTTGTTTTTGTTTTTGCTTTACAAAAGCTCCCAGTGCTGGCTAAGTTCCCACCGAAGCGTCTGTGTCAACAGTATTTTTTATTGCAGGTTTTACTGACTGAGCAACAGAGTGGAAATGGGAGCAGGTATCTGAGAGAGGGGCCTGGAGGGAGTGGTCTTCCGGAGCACTACTGACTGGGAGCATATTGATGACCGAGGCCAAGGCTTCCATCCCGAGTCCTCCTCACCTAGAGTGCTAGGCACTCCCCAAGTGGTCGTGGCATTGAGCAGAATTTAGGGAAGCGAAGATGGTTTCTGCAAGAATTCCTGGATGTTGGTGCTCAGTAGAATTACCTGAGGCTGAGCAAGGCAGGGATTGGCATGGAGTCAACCGTCTGGGGGAAAGAGAACTTGCATAGATTTCTCAAAGCGTAGCAGAGATCGCTCTCTACGGAGTTGTAAATTGTAATTGTTTGAAGAGATTTCGCTTCTGTTTTCCACCTTTAAAATTGCTTGTCATTTTCTACTGTCGCCAGAGCAAAGCATGAGAACAAATTAAGGGTCACCGTCTAATATTTCGGCTTCATTGCATGGGTACTGTGATAGAGTCTAGGGACATAATGGAGAGAGAAAGCAAACCTCGTCTCTACCTACTCAGTTCTTACCTCATGGAGTTTGGTGGAAGAAATTCATCTTATTCAGAGAATCACACAGTGGAGTACCATAGCTGTGTTGCGTTCTGTCAGCTGAGCTCGGGTCACTTTGGTTTTCTGAAAGATACAAGATGCTGTAGACAGATGATGAGGGGTTTGGCTTGGTCATGGGGGTGACAGGTGTTTCCCCTGAGGGCGAGATTCCTGAGTGGAGAAGTAGGAGTTAAGATTGTTTGCAAACATCTCATGACTGAGTAGGTCCTCTTGAGCATGGAGGAGAGAATGACGGGAGACAAAGGCCAGAGTATTATAGGACTTTTTGTTTTATTTAAAGAAGTACATGCAAAACGTTGGAGGGTTTTAGCCAAGATTGGAATATTTGAAGTTGACCACTTCCTGAAGAATGGACTGTGGGTTCAGCAGTGGATGGTGATAGATCAGTTACAACCTTTTTGTAGCTCGGGCTTACGGTTGATACATATGGAGACATGTGGGTAAAAAACAGAACTATTTAGGAGTGATTATGATAAGGGCAAGAAATGGTGGGCTGTGAAGGGTGTTGGAGAAGGAAAGGCCTAAGGTAGATGCTAACTTTCTGGCTTGCATGACTAAGCGGGTTCGGGCATTGCTCATTGCAGCAGTGAATATTGGCAAATGCCCGGGTTTAGGGCAAAGAGTCTAAGTTTGCTTTGGACATACTGAGTTGCAGTAGCTTTGAGATATCTAAGAAGTGGTGGCAATTAGGTAGTCAGATATTAGGGATTCCAGATATAGATCGGCTCTCTTCCAAAAGTGATAGTTCCATCACGTGATACTGATGGCCCCTGATATTTATGTCTCACGTCATTTGCCCTGAGAGGGCAAATAACTTGCCCTAGGGGGGCTAATCTTGCTGGTCCTGGTACCAAGACCCAAAGTCCCAGGGAAGTTTTCTCACAGGTAGCCAACTTAGCCAAAATAATTGTAGCAGAAAGTAGGTGTAGAGAGGGTCATGGACTATCTGGTAGCTTCTATGAGAGTGATAGGCTTTTGGAAGGAGTAATTACCAAGAGGAGAGAGAGGAAGAGGACAGATCGTAACTTACAGCTCTTCTCTAATTGTGCCAGGGTCATTAGATGCATAAAACTAACTTTGTGGTAGATCTGTATTTCCAGTATTTTGAGTTTTCTCTGGAGCTCTTGGATGTGGGACCATGGAGAGCTCAAAAACAATGAAGTCAGGCTAGGAAGATACACAAAGGAAGGCTGTGTTAGGAGTATTAGATTGCACTGTGTTATCATTATATATTTGTGTGCCTGTCTCCTTTAACAGACTACAAAATTCCTGAAGCTTGGGATCATTTCTTGTTTATCCCTGTGTTTCCAGTGACTAGAAAAATACCTGTTCAAACATTTTTGATGAGTTAGTTATTGAATGAACAGCTTAATAAAAGCACATATAAACAGTTGAGGGTAATATGACTTTGAACTAGCTCCTTAACCTTCCTAGACTTTAGTTTTGCATCTGGATAAAGCACTTCTTATTCTGCTCTGCATGTCATAGTTTTACAATTCCATTATATTAAAACATTTTTTTTTATGGATTTTCAAACTTCTGATGATCTGTACAGGGGTTGTGCAAGTAGCTGATTATTTTCAAATTCTGGGTTGTTTTCTACTCTCCAACCTATTGAAACCTAAGGTGGAGGAAAAAAGCACATGAGCTTTGTATCAAATGCATATGAATTCAAATTCTAGCTTCTCCACTCACTGGCTTTGTCCCTCTGGGTAGTTCATTTAACATTCATTTAGGGTTTTTTTTTTTTTTAATTTCTAAAATAATAATAATAATGTCTGAGTTGCAAGGTAAAAAGAATGGACTTATCGGGGCGCCTGGGTGGCTCAGTCAGTTGAGCGTCCGACTTCAGCTCAGGTCATGATCTCACAGCTCGTAAGTTCGAGCCCTGCATCAGGCTCTGTACTGACAGCTCAGAGCCTGGAGCCTGCTTCTGCTTCTGTGTCTCCCTCTCTGTCTGCCCCTCCCCCACTCACATTCTGTCTCTGTCTCTCTCAAAAATAAATATACTTTAAAAACATTTATAAAAAAAGAATGGACTTATAAACATTAAAGCATAGGAGGTCCCAGGACAGGATAGTTATTATTTTTCTCATCTTTGTGGCTTAGTGTGGGTAGGCATTGATTGAGTTTGAGCTGCGGTAATAAAACATTTGTCACTTTTTTTTAGCTGACCACATTTTACCCTCTTATCTGCTTTATGTGGTTTGGGATAGTTTAATTCAATTGGTCTTAAAATTTCTACAGAACATCAGTATTCCACAAGCTAGATTAATAATGCCAAGTTTTACTGATCTTCCCCAATTATCAGGAAAAGAATCAAGATGTTTTTTTTAATTCCAAGTATATATTTTAAATTTTTCTTAATTTTTTTTTGGCCTTCTGCTTGTTAAAACAACCTATCAAAGTTAACCCAAAATCCTTTTTTCATGAATTTATGATTCATTCAAAAAGACATTTCTGGGTACGTACAACATAAGAAGCACTGTCTTATGTTACTATACATGGAAATTTACATCAGAGTTGGGTCCTTTCCTTCTGGATTTGACAGTTAAGTGTGTGGAGGAGGAGTGGGTAGAGAATTTTTTGAAGTGACAGAGACACTTGTGTTGAGTTTGAAATGTGAAATGTAAGTTTGTTGGAGGAAGAGGTGGGTTCCAGGAGTGCCACAGAGAGCAGGTGAGGGGGAGGGGGACGATTCTCTGGAGTAACTGTGGTAGTTTTGGTTGTAAACATGTAGCCGTTTGTTGACAATAAAATCATGGTATTACCAGACTTCAGGACAGATGAAATAGACAAAGGCATTTAAAGGAGCCCTAGGAGAGCGACCAAGAGAGAAGCGCGGGTTAATCGTAGCATTCCTGGCTGAGTTTCCAAGAATCTCATTGGTGAAGTGTCGAATACTCTGGCATCCTCTTTCAAAGTGGCATTTTTTTCACAGTATCAGAGGGCTTCCAGATGTCATCTTGTGGTATTATCCTTGTCAGTCTGTGTGCCTTTTTTTGTTATGGTGAGCACGCATAAGTTAATACCAAGATGTCTGTGATCACCGCTTTCTTTTAATAATTGAAACGAAGATAAAACATGTGGAAACCCATCGTAATGGCAGAGTGCCGAAATGGGATGCAAAACACAAAAGGGGAGCTAGATTAGAATGCATTCCAGGAAAGGGTATAAACATGACACTTACAATGAAAATATTCATTGATAGTCACTCTGTCAGGCCTTGTATCATTGGTGTGTCTCACTGTAACTCCATTGATGAGTACCAGTACTCTGTTCCTTTTACAGATGAGAAGTCGAAGCAGAGAGGTTAAGTGATTTACCCTAGGTAGCACAGCTAGTAAGTGGTGGATTTGAACCCAGGCACCCAGGCTCCAGAGCCAATGCTCTTAATCCCTATTTCTGTACAGTCTCCTTTTATTTGAGGGTAATACTAATTTCCTCTCTCACAGCATGAGTTTTTATTAACTAATTGATTCACCTGGTCATCGTCTCCACTTTCCTTGAACACTGCTCCTGGGTCAGTCCCTGAGCTATATGCTGGAGTGGCAATCAAGGATGACATATGCTCTCTGCTCTCAGGAAGCTCGTTCTGGTCGAGGAGTGTTCACAAGACAGTTTTTACCTGTGTGAGGTTACTTGAGCTGCACAGATGGTCAGAAGGGTGGTATCTATTTCCACTTTGCAGAGCAGGAAAAAGCTAAAGAGGAGAAAGGCCTTGTGGCTTCCTTGGAACAGTCTCGAGCAGGTAGTAAGTGCCAGGGTTTGGTCCAAACCCTGGTTTTCTAACCGGAAACCAATGTTCTTGGGTAACTCCAACAAATAATTGTACTTGGTGTGAATCGTCAGGTGATCCTGAGTAAATCACTTGCCCTTTTGGGATCTGTGTTCCCATCTATAAAATGAGAGGCATAAAAACATGATTTAAGGTCCGATTCTGTTCTGATATGTTATGAGTACGGTCACAGAACAATTAATTATTTAAATAGGAATACTGACAATTTACTTTTGAAATGTGACATTAGTTGATCCATTCGGTGCCCTTGAGTGAAAATCAGTAGGCTTATCTACAGTGAGAGACAAGAAGAGAGAAGTGAGTAAGTCTGGTTACGGGGATTAGGGGTTACGAGTCTCATGGAACTAGGAAATGCAAACTAACTATACTTGGGGTGCAGGTTTGAGGCTGTATTTTGAGTATCCCTAGAAACCAAAATCCTAGCAAAGAGCGAGTGAACTGCTAGGTAGGTTAGCCAGGAGGAGGGACCCTCATGTCTTTTAGCGGAAGAAATATTCTTCCCAAGGAAAATTTTGGCTTGGGGGCCTGGCCTTGACAATTAGTGTCTAATGAAGTCCTGCTTATCTGTTTTCCCCTAGCCTGTGTCTGAGTCCTAGGGAGGTGGGAGCTGCAAGGAAGAAACTAAAGGATCATCCTTTTTATCCTTCTGCAAAGAGAACTGACATTGAGAAGCAAAGCAACTCTGCTTTAGAAGCGGCGGTCAGAAGGCAACATAAATGGGAGGAGTGTTCTGTGTTGTTCACATCAGCATAGGAGGTATTTTAGTAGGCCTAAGAATGGCATCCAAAGAGATATGTCTAAGTCCCAGTGCCTGGAATCTGTGAATATTACCTTATTTGGAAAAAAAAAAAAGATTTTTGCAGATGTAACTACGTTAAGGATCTTGAGATGAAGACATCCTCCTGGCTTATCTGGATGAGCCCTAAATCCAATGGAAAGTATCCTTATAAGAAGAGAAGCCACACACTGAGGAGAAGGTGATGTGGGGATGAAACAGAGATATAAGGCAAGGAAGCCAAGGAATACCAGCAGCCACCAGAAGCTGGAAGAGGCAGGGAAGGAAGTGCAGCCTGCCAACACCTTGACTTTGAACTTACCTTCGACAGCTGTAAGATAATAAATTCCTGTTCTGTTAAGCCACCCACTCCATAGTAGTTCTTCATGGCAACTACAGGAAGCCAATTTAGACACTGAAGCCTTAGGAAAATGGGGTGCCCAGCAGACGTGGTAGGACCCAGGAGAAGTGACCCCCATTGGAGGATGCTATGGTCACCAAAATGATGGTGGATTTCCCATGGTAACTGAAAATAGGAAACATTCCTTGGAAGCCCACGCATGACTGAATGACAGAACTTAATTTTGTTTTTATTTTTATTTTTTTAAAGGAGGACTAGCCATGTGACCCTAATTATACACAGCATCTGGTAAAAGCTGAGAAACAAATGGATGATTTTTCTAGAACGCAAAGCAAGGCAAACTCTGAACTGAGATCTAATAGAAGGGCACGGGATCATACAAACGATTGCAGCGAATGACCACCACATACTTAATATGATATCTGATCGCTCACTGGCACAAAATTCTATGATCGGGTTCTATCTACTTCATCTTCTACTATGACGCCTGGTACGTGTTTTCCAGGGTCTCTGAAGCTGGGAAGAGATGTGGAGGAGACACACTGACTCTCAACTTCCTTTAACTGAAAATAATACACATCACTTTCGATTCTGGTCTATTGGCCAGAACCAGTCCAGTGGGCCCAAACTAACTACAAAGGAAGTTGAGAAATATACACGGTTGGAGAAACCATGTGAAAAAAATTCGGTAGCGTTAATGGTCTTTGCGATGTACAAGAATGAATTGTTAGCCTTGATTAATTTAATTTCCCACTAAAAGATCCGGGCTCTTGGGCACACAATGACCTTAATCGATGATTGCTTCTTGACCTAACTGATTCAATTACAGACTTTACCTCATAGTAAAGTGGAAGCCATGGTTTCTCTGTGTTTCATAAGATAAAATTCTGATATAAAGCATCTATGTTTCTTAAATTCTATTGTAATTAAGCAAGAAAGATAATCAGGGAAACTTCTGATTCAAAAAATAAAATGAGAATAATTCCAAGAGTCTCAATAAATTTTTAGACATTATAGAGTTTGTAGTTAGGGTATCCCTTTGGCAGTCTTGACCATGTTTCACAGATGAGGCAATTTTAAAAGAAAGCATTATCCAGGCTTTTAAGAACAGCAGTGCTAGAAAAAAAAATGTATCTATCTATCTATCTATCTATCTATCTATCTATCTATCTATCTGGCTTGTTCCTTAATTGCAGCCCATTCCACACAAAGCCTAAGGGTTGGTTCTGTGGAAATCGAGAAATGTAGGTTTTGTCTCTATTATAAAGAAAAAGGAGGAAGAAATTGCCAATCCTGTGTCACCTGTTGTCAGACAGGACTATTGCTAGAGACATGTGTTCTGCTTTTAATTATCTCATTGTGTGATCAAACCAACCCTCTGAGTGGGGGTCATTCTCTCTAGTTACAGCTGAAGAAACTGAGGCACAGAGGTTTTAAATGACCAATGTTGCACAGCTAGCAAGTAGAAGAGTGAGCCATCAAACTGGGTCTCTCTCCGTCTGATTCTCTCCTTCTTTCCTCCCATAGCACATTATCTCCCTTGTTAGAAAACCAATGCCTTGGGCTTCACTGGCAGTGGGTGCTGTTGAGAGAGCAGGGTTGCTATTGTTCAAGCTCTTCCAACTGCAAAAATGGAACTCAGATCATGAGCTTCAGAAAAATCTATCCCCCTTTGGAGGGTCTTTTACAAATAAGCTATTTGTTTTTGTCAAAGACAGGTTTTGGTTTCATGGGATACGACTTTGTTTTCAACGACTCATTAAAGAAAGCTGACTTACTGCCCTGTTTTCTAAATCTAGTCACAGACCACAATCATTTGCAGGAAATGGAATGTTTACTCGAGTTTATTATACAAGGCTCTGGATATGAGCTGTGGGATTTTTACACCTCATAGCAACGGTATTACAATTTATTTACAACTTCATGTTGGCAGCTGCACAAACTCTTATGAAAAAGGACAATCACACCTTGGGGACCAGTAATTATAGGCAAAGGTATAAATTGGGCAAAGCAGTGTAAGCATTTGGCACTTAAGTTGAAGAGAATAGAAATGGCTCTGGCAATCGGACAGAAAGCCAGTCTCTTGTTCGTTATGAGGCCATGAACTAATTAAACTGAACTTGTCAGAATAGACGGATGAATACATTGAACTGGATTTTGGCACTGACTGGTCCCACGCTCATGAAAACCAAGTTGTTTTAGTGATGTCATCATTTGGAACTTCTAACTATGATATCACTTTTGACAGAATTAATGTGGAATTAATACCATATGTACAAGCATTAATAGGTATTGACTTTGAACGCTCGGTGATCACTTGGGGTTGGTGTCCAAAGGAAAAGTATGAGATAGGTTTTCCTGACATCTCCAGTTATCAAATAGCAAACCCAGTTTAGACAAGGATCTCAACACATTTATCAGAATTCCTCCAAGACAAATCCATATATGTATTTCTAAGAAATATTTGCATAGGGACATGCTTTAAAATATGTTTTATGTGTAATAATATTGAATTAGGGGATGAGTGGATTTAAAATGAAATTCACAGTTAACTTAGAAGAAATTGCACAGAGTTCTTTTTTTTTTTTAACGAAACTTTGCATTTTAGTTAGAATTAAACCCAAGACATGAGATGTTCTTACTAATGAAACTAGTGATTATGGTTTCTAACTTTCCAGAATAAAGGAGCTCTCTCCCTTTTCTCACTCGTGCAAATACTGTCTGGGTGAAACTGATCCTGTTTATGTCCATTGCAACAAGTTCTTCTGAATCTTGGGGGTTAGGTGGGTGTAATAGCTTTTATTCATTAAGCAAATCCGTTTTTTTTTTTTTAGTTTATTTATTTATTTTGAGAGAGAAAGAGAGAGAGGCAGAGAGACAGAGAGAGAATCACAAGCAGGCTCCACGCTGTCAGTACGGAGCCTGACGTGAGGCTTGCTCCCACAGACCCTGAGATCATGACCTGAGCTGCAATCAAGACTTGGATGTTCAAACAACTGGGCCACCTGGGCACCCCAAGCAAAATGTATTTAATACCTTCTATGTTCTGGGCGTTTTTTTTTTTTTTTTTTGTATCTGTAGATTCCTTACAATTAATTCCTTGCATTTGCATAGAAATAAAAATCTAGAAAGTGTTATTTCCACCACGTAACGCAACAATCTGTATGTATATGAGTCAACAGCTAAGTGAAGGACATAAACTCAAGACAGTGCCCTGAATAAATAAGGAAGCTGGGGTTAAGCCAAGTGCTATTTGGAATAGTGTAATACAACTTATATAGTAGAATTCTCTGTGGGATACTTTTTATAGTTTATCTTAATCTTCACTATAGTCCACTTTCCAGTTAAAGAGACTGAGGGTCTTGCTCAAGGTAACTGACAATTAAACTCACATGTGTCCTATTCCAAAGGCCATGCTTTTTCTGATACATACTCTGACCACCTAGTACTTTGCCTGGTTACAGGTAAGAAGCAGATATATCAGATGTGGAAGAAGCAGATATATCAGATGTGAAAGAAGCAGGTTAAGCTTGTGTTCATGGTAGGAAGACAACATGGCAGACTAGGTACCTATGGCTCCAGGGTTGGCCTGGGCATATGCTCATTTGCCTCACTTTAGCAAATCTCACAGCCTCTTTGTGTATGTTCCCCCTTGGGGATGGCAAGATTCGCTCATAGGGGTTTCTGTGAAAACCTAAGCCAATACCAGTAAGTGCAAAAAGTACTGTTTAAATGTTTGCTATTATTTTTTAAGATTGGGATGTTTCTCGAGGGGGTAAGTCAACAGTCTTTCTGGATGTGAGTTATTTTGTAAAACATACTCGATTTCTGAGAAGGTTTAGCTGTCCAGTGCAAATACAACAAGGGACATCTTGTTGTTACATAAAGATTAGAAAGAAAGTGGATAATGGAACTCACATAGCCTAGCAGCCTGTCCCACCAACTTTACCAATCACCATCTGTGATGCCTTGGGCAAGACAATCAAATTTTCTAAGTGTAAGTTTCCGAAAAACCAACAATGCCTCTCTTTGTGGGTTGCTGTGTTAGTTTCCTAGGGTGGCCATAATAAAGTACCGCGAGCTGGTTGGGTTAGACAACAGAAATTTATTGTCTCATGGTTCTGGAAGCTTCAAGTCTAAGATCAAGGTATTGGCTGGGTTGCTTCCTTCTGACAGCTTTAAGGAAAAATCTGTTCCATGCCTCTCTTCTAGCTTCTGGGGGTTTGCTGGCAATCCTTGGTATTCCTTGGCTTATAGAAGCATCAGTCTAATCTCTGCCTTCATGTTCACATGATGTTCTGTGTGTTTGTATGTCTCTGTCCAAATTTCCTCTTTTTAAAAGGACATAAGTCATATTGGATTAGGGCCCACCTTAATGACCTCATCTTAACTAATTATATCTGCAAGGACCTTATACCCCAATGAAATCACATTCGGAGGAGCTGAGGGTTAGGGGTTCAACATATGAATCTGGGGGGTGGTGGATAATTCAACCCATAGCCGTTGTTTTGTGGATAATAAAAAGAGATAATTCACATAAAATACCTAGTACATTTGACTCATGATTGGTACTCTGTGTTAATAGAACTTCACTCCTGTTGGTTATGCTTTGGAGTTAGGGGCGAGAATTCAAAATGTGGAATTGATCTCTCTATGGCTCTGCACAGGAACTTTATCACAAGGACGAGAAGCTGTGTTTGTAGTTATTAATTACTGTTTTCTCACAGTTCTCTTGGACTTTTTCCTTGGTTTGTGGGCTTTTGAGGGAAGTCCAGCTCTGCATACAGACCAGTATGTCCTGCCCAGCCACCTGCTTTGGATTCAAGTCAACTCCCAGGAGTTTTGTAACAGATGTGTAAAATGTTCCAGGCTACCTTTTCATCATTTATATTAACATTTAAAAAAAAAAAAACTTAGGGGCGCCTGGGTGGCGCAGTCGGTTAAGCGTCCGACTTCAGCCAGGTCACGATCTCACGGTCCGTGAGTTCGAGCCCCGCGTCGGGCTCTGGGCTGATGGCTCAGAGCCTGGAGCATGTTTCCGATTCTGTGTCTCCCTCTCTCTCTGCCCCTCCCCCGTTCATGCTCTGTCTCTCTCTGTCCCAAAAATAAATAAACGTTGAAAAAAAAAAAAAAAAACTTAGATGAAAGTTTGCCCTAATGCATTCTATGCAAAGAGCCCGCTAGTGTCTCATTAGAAAGAGCAGACTAAATTTTACAAAGAAATTAATGAATAGATATAACAGAAGGTTATAACCATTTATCAGAACCTTAATTTCATGTAGGCATACCAATATATTGAGCTACTTGTACCAGAACGCTGGAAAGTAGATATTATCATTTCTGTTTTGTAGATGAGGAAACTGAAGCTCAGATTTAATACGCCTTTAAAGGTCAAGAGCTGGCAACTACCCGAAGCCAACCTCACGGTCTTTTGTGGCTGCTCAGTGTGTTCATTCCACGACCCAGCAGAGCATTGCTGAGTCTCTATGTTCTCACTGAAAAAAGAAAATGGAGACAAAAATATCGTATGCACAGGTGGTTTATAAGGATTCGATGTGAGAATCTCTGATACAGGATTTAGCTCATGCATGAAGCTCAAAACATTTTGCTGAAGAAATAAGACAATGAACAAATGAATAAGAAAATTCACAGGAAGGCTGAGGAGCTTAAAAGCAAGTATCAAGGAGTGTGATGGAACAGACATGCTAGAATTAATTTTCTTTAATATTTGAAGATATTTAAAACAATTATTTTAACGTTTATTTATTGTTGAGCGACAGAGAGAGACAGAGCATGAGCAGGGGAGGGGCAGAGAGAGAGGGAGACACAGAATTCGAATGAGCCCGACGCGGGGCTCGAACCCACAAACCGCAAGATCATGACCTGAGCCGAAGTTGGATGCTTAACCGACTGAGCCACCCAGGTGCCCCTATATTTGAAGATATTTAAAAGGCAGAACCTATTACACACACACACACACACACACACACACACACACACATACAAAACCCTATTCTGATTTGGAGGCACTTCTTGAGCATTCGCTGTGGGTGAGGCAATGTTGTAAATGTTATTTACTCCTCACAGTGACGCCATGAAGTAGAGGTCATGTCCACCACCATTTACAGATGAGGCACAGAGAGGTTAAGCAATTTGCCTGAGGTTGCCCACGCTTTGTGTACCTCACAAAGCCAGACTTCAAACTCAGACTTCAAAATCTCCACGATGCTGGAGATTTTCCCGTAAATCACTTCTCTCTCTCATAGACACATATTTTCATGGCTTCATATAACTTTACCCAACTGATTCTCTTTAAAAAATCGCTCCAGAGACGGCTCCCACACTCACCATGTTCACCGTCTCCCTTGTGGAAGATCCACACCCCTAAGAACAAGAGATCGAACTTACCCTGTTGGATTTGCTTCTTACCAGGTTGTGTACCATTGAACAAGATGTTTAGACTCCCTGGACCTCAGCTTCTGTTTCTATAAAATGGAGATTATGATCTACCTTACAGGCTGGAGTGAGGATTAAATGAGTTAATTTCTATTAAGTGCTCAGAACAGTTCCTGGCACACGGTAGGTCCTCCAGAGATGTTACCCACCATATGGTAATTATGAATGTTGTTCTGCAGGGGGAAATTAAAGCTACATTGGGACACTAAAGACCCCTAGCCTCATTTTCTGTTATGAGGCTTAGGATCTCTAATAATATCCAAATATTTCAGCACCGGGACCACCAGCTTGACTCAGTCTTAGACACTGGTAGCCTGAAAAATAGTTTTTCATAAAGACACAAAGCTGGAGACTTTCCTGTAAATCACTTATCTCTCTCATAGAAACACATTTTCATGGCTTCATATAGTTTCACCTGACTGATTCTCTTTTAAACACGTTTTAACTGGTTTTATAATCATAAGCATATATTAACATTTACAGCATTCCAGGCACTGTCCTAAGCACTTTGCGTGTATCATTATCTTACATGATTCTTTTTTTAACATTTTATTTAATTCTTAAAACAAGTCTGTGAAATAATATTCTTATATTCTCCATTGAATGGATAAAGAAACTAAGGCACAGAAGGGTTAAATAGCTTGCCAAAGCCACTTTGCTAGTAAATGATAGAGCTCAGGTTTGATCCTTAGAGGTCTAACCCAAGGATCCACTAATAGAACCACTGTAATCAAGTACTTCTGTGGTACTAATATTCTTAACTGTCCAAATGAGAATAGCAAATAAATTTCTCTCGTTTAATAAAACCCAAATTAATTCAAGTTTCTATGCTTGGGTAATTCAAGTTTATAATATCAATGGACTGGACATGATACCCTCAAAGCTCCTGATATTAAAAGACCCCACAATTTATGAGAGTCTTATTGGGGAGGGAGAGAGAGAGAGGAGAATGACAGAGAAGCAGAGAATGAGAGTGAGCATGAGAGCGATTTTGAAGATACTAGGCCGCTAGCTTTTAACATTTAGGATGGGGCCATAGCCAAAGAAAGCTAGTTGCCTCAGGAAGTTGGAAAAGGCAAAGAAATAGATTATTTTGTGGAGCCTCCAGAAGGTGTGCAGTCCTGTTGACCCATTTTGGATTTCAGTAAAATTTTTAAAAATGGTGTTGTTTTAGGGGCGCCTGGGTGGTGCAGTCGGTTGAGCGTCCGACTTCAGCCAGGTCACGATCTCGCGGTCCGGGAGTTCGAGCCCCACGTCAGGCTCTGGGCTGATGGCTCAGAGCCTGGAGCCTGTTTCCGATTCTGTGTCTCCCTCTCTCTCTGCCCCTCCCCCGTTCGTGCTCTGTCTCTCTCTGTCCCAAAAATAAATAAACGTTGAAAAAAAAATTAAAAAAAAATAAATAAAATAAAATGGTGTTGTTTTAAGCTCCTAAATTTGTGGTAATTTGTTATAGCAGCAAGAGGAAGCTGGTATACTCTGATACGGTAGCATCAGTGGTTTTGGTTCTACTTGTACAGAGTCTCCTTCCACCCCCCCCCCCCAACCCCCCCCCCAAGGATTCTTCCCCTTGCTCAGAAATCAAGGAACATTCTAACAGCAGTCCCACTCGTAGGCCTAAGGGGAAAAGAAATGAAAACATATGTCCGCCCCAAAACTTGCACACAAATACCTATAACAGCATTATTCATAATAACCAAATTGTGGAAACAACCTAAACATACATCAGTCGATGAAGGAATGAACAAAATATGTTATCTATATATAATGAAACATTATTCGGCAATAAAAGGGAACAAAGTACTGATAAAAGGCTAATACACGGATGAATCTTGAAAACATGGCACTAAGTAAAAGAAACCAGCCCCAAGAGCCCACAGTCACATGCTTCTATTTATATGAAATGTTCAGAAGAGGCAAATAAATCCACGGAGGCAAAAAAGCATTCTAGTGGCTTCCAGGGGCTAGCAGTGTGGGGTGAGAGTGGCAAGTGACCGCTAAGGAGTATGGAACTTCTTCGTGGGGTGATAAAGGTGTCCCAAACTTAGACTCCGGTCATGGACTGCGTATACTAAAAGTCATCGGTGTGCACGCTTCAAAAGGGTGAATGTTTTCTAGCAGTGAATACCATCTCAATGAAGATGTGAAGAAGAAAGATAGAAAGGCAGGTGCCCACACCGTAAACAGCAGACGCTCGTTGGATTCTTGTATTACTGAGGGTTCTTCAAGATAAATAGAACCCGCAGGATATACGCGTCTCCTAAATACTTAACGAATGTTTATTCCTTCCCCTTGAACAGAGCAAAGCGATTGAAGCAAGTGATTTCCTGAAACACGTGACCTCGGAGAGCCCAGTGCTGTAGTTAAGAAACGACCATCCATGTTACAGAAACAACATTCCTGGTCGTTCTGACGTCAGTCGTACGATGGAGTGCCAGTTGCGGTGTGGAAAGATGATGCCTTGTTCAAATTAGGATAACCTCCAGCTAGGTCTAGCATCCATGCAATTCATGTAATCCAAGATTTTACTCACCTGAGGGAACAGACTATTTTTGCTGGCCCCAGTTCACTTTCTTTCACATGTTTTACAATGTGTGGTATTTTAATCAATGTCAACCTGCAACTTTCAGAGTTGAGGCTTTGGAAATGCCCGATGTCTTTTTTTTTTTTTTTCGTTCCTTTTCCCTTGGCATCATTTGACTCTACATGAAGCTATATGCCCCTTTCTTCACTGTATGCCACACAGTAAATTAAGCATTAATTAAAGAGTCTCTTGAAGATCGAGACCTGCACTTCATGCATGCCCATCCCAAGAAACAGGGAAGGAAATTCTGACACTTAAAACAAAAAGGCACCATGCAGGGATATGAAATTGACTATGAAAAGAACGGGAGAATGATAGTGTTCAGAGTGCTGTGACAGAAGAACAGAGGAAATACATGGCTGCCAAGGTTCAGTGCAAAGGGAGGGGGTATGGAGGGCACCTGCAACAACAGAACTTATCTGGGAGACCTTGGAGTTCCAGGCTTGTTTCGAGTCTTCTTGTCAACCAAGTCATTGATGGTTTTGATCTTAGGTCACCCCCTAGACCCTACTTCTCAAGTTCACCCTTTCTCAGAAGTGAACTTGATCAAGAGCTCTGCCCATCCCCAAGTCCTCTGGGACTAAGATTCGATTAGCAGGAATGCTTCTCCACTCCGTATGTATCCTTCCATGTGGGGAGCACCCATGAGAGTAACACTTCTGGCCTCTCATGTTGCCTCACTCAGTGGTTCCTGAGGGCTCTTCTGATGACTGAATTACGAAGGAGAAACTAGACACTCATAATCCTGTTCCACTGTCTCCCCTCTCTCTCTTGGAAACCAGATTCCCACAGAGAGACCTCGTTCTTTCTGCTACGAGCAGGACAGTTTTTGTAGAGATTTGCCTCCTTTGTGGTGACCCAGCACAGCTTGTGGTGGCCTGCAGATGGCTGTGTAATTCTGGGGTTTATTGTGAGGAACTCCAAATATCTCGTGGACCTAGTCTTTACCAGTATAAAGTTAATATTTTATTTCCCACTTTCCAACATCCTTATTTTATGTACAATTGCTTCAGAACTAGAGTAGGAAAGAGACATCTTTCCTGGAGGGAAGACCTAGAGGACATCGTCCCCACTCCCCTCTTGTCTTTGACCTATTCTGGTTTCAGCATATTCATACCTCATAGCGTCCTTTGTCCGCACACAGCTCTGCAAAATAGGATGATGTGCATGCTTTTGAAAGAATCATCCAATCGACCTGCGATCATGAAACTTTTCTTCATTTTCATTCATTTATGTATTTTAAAAATGAATACTTAATGGGAAGACTTGTTATTATAAATATTTAAACTTGGGAGATGCGTTCATTAATTTGGTTGGAGATTCTATGAACATGGATATTTCTTACGTACCTGCAACTGTCACAAATTGAGAATGGAATGTTGTTCTGGTCCTCAAAGACTTGATTGAATGGGGGCTACAGTCACCCAAAGACAGAGATTGTAAGCTCATTGAAAAACATTCTATCAAAAATGGCTTGGTCGAGATGACACAATGAAGGGCTTTTGTTCCAAGTGAAACCATATTTGTCTAAAGATATATGTTATATTCCACCATAAATCAGAGCAGCCTAATTGTTGGATTGTCAAACATTATCAGAACTGGATGGCTGAAGTTTCTTCAAGGTAAATATTTTGTCTTATTGGTTTTTTGTGAAGCTTATTTATTTATTTTGAGAGAGAGAGAGACAAAGACAGAGACTGAGATAGAGAGAGAAGGGGGGAGGGTCATAGAGAGAGGGAGAGAGAGAGAATCCAAAAAAGGCTTTGTGCTGTCAGCTCAGAGCCCAACGTGGGGCTCAATATAATAACTCTGAAATTAAGAGTCTGATGCTCAGGGGCGCCTGGGTGGCGCAGTCGGTTAAGCGTCCGACTTCAGCCAGGTCACGATCTCGCGGTCCGTGAGTTCGAGCCCCACGTCAGGCTCTGGGCTGATGGCTCGGAGCATGGAGCCTGTTTCCGATTCTGTGTCTCCCTCTCTCTCTGCCCCTCCCCTGTTCATGCTCTGTCTCTCTCTGTCCCCCCCCCCAAAAAAAAAAGTCTGATGCTCAACTGATGGAGCCACACAGGCACCCCTATTTTTTTGTATCCCCTCAGCTTAAAGGTATATCTGGCATATGGTGGGTATTCAATATATATAATATCAATATAATATTATATATTTTTAATATATATTTAATGTTTCATCTGTTCATCTTCCATCCATCCATCTATTCCACAAATATCTGAGCTTACCTTGAGAAGCACTAAGTATATAGCTACAAATAAGTGACAGAGTGTCTTGTCTGATGGAATTTAAATTCTATCAATGCTGGAATTCTAGAAACAATTTTATGAAATGCATGCACATTTTAATGCACATCTTCTGAATGCTTGCTGTTATAAATCATATGCAATATACCCACTGAATATCCACCTCCCAGAAGATATTTACATCCCCCCCTTAAGAGCCCTTATTTTTATTTCAAATTTCTTTGGCATAGGGTTTCCTATGCAAGGGGAAGAATAAAAGCAGTGTACTGAATGTTTTAGTTTCTAGTCCTGGGCCCTAACCAAGGGAACCCTAAGTTAAAATTTATTTGAAGAAGTTTCTGGAAGCATATTTAACATTTCTAAAAAGTAAATCGCAATAGCATAAATATAAGTAAATACATTTTATTTTATTGTTTATATTGTTTCAGAGTAAGAGCCAATAGTGATTATCATAAAAAAGCCGACTCCCTTCTACTCATCAGGATTCAATTCATCCAGAGTTGAATCTCTGGATGGTAATTGTCGGTGCAGGAGATTCACATCCCTGGACACTTCGCTGCCGTACGTGAGGCTTTTGCCTTCTGTAACAGCCTAGGCTGATGTGTGAGGACATATTCCTGCACGGGCTATGATGATTTCTATGATCCTCCCTCCATACTAAGCCTCACTAAGGAGCTTCCACACTTGTTACCGCCCCGCCCCCTCCACCAGCCCAGCCCTAGATACTGCTTTATAGTCAAAGTCCTCCTACTGAGCCATTCCCAGGGTATAAGCCTTAGACCAACAGAGCTGGTCGAGATTATTTCTAGGATGCTTATCTTTTTGTCCCTCTGGGAATTACCAGGGGATGGACTCTTTTATTTTTATTTTTATTTTCATTTTCTTATTTATTTATTCATTTATTTATTTAAAGTTTATTTATTTTGAGAGAGAGAGAGCACAGGCAGGAGAGGAACAGAGAGAGAGCAAGAGAGAGAGGGAGAGAGAATCCCAAGCAGGCTCTGCACTGTCAGCACAGACCCCAATGGAGGGCTCAAACTCATGAACTATGAGACCATGACCTCAGCCGAAATCAAGGGTCAGACACTTAAATGACTGAGCCCCCCAAGCACCCTGGACACTTTTCTTTTAAATCCCCCAAACAAAATGGGTTGTGACAACCTATTTCATCCAAATAATGTTTTCTTCTTAAATTCACCTTCTGAGAAAAGTCATGCTTAGAGACGTCAAGAGGCATGAACTATTTTGACAGATGAGGTGATGGATAAAGCAGTGTCAGGGAGGGGACTGGGCCAGAGACAGTAGGGTTAGTGTTGGCTCAGTGTTGGACACACCATTAAGAGAGATGGGAGGAAAGAGAGAAGACAGATGAAAATAGAGAAATTGAGACAGAGAGGTGAGTTAGAGATGACGGTTTTTTTTCTGTAGATTAAAGAAATTATGAAGCACTTAGGTTCAGAGTTGTGTCATCTGCTAAAATAACGCCGTGTAACAAATTTCCCCCAAACTCAGTGGTATATGACAACAAATATTTATTTCTAGCTTATCAGCAGGGATCAGATCTTTCAGGAAGGGCTTGGTAGGATTTGGCTGGGATTTTTCATGAGGCTACAATTTGGTTGGGCTTGCTTGCGTGGCTGTATGTTAACTCTTCTCTACATCATCTCCTCCTCTTTCTGGGGCCAGTGGGTTCCTGGGCATGTCTTTTGCATGGCTATGGAGGAAGGCAAGAGAAGCAACCCCAATATGCATAAAGTTGTTGAGCCTTCTTGTATCATATGCACCCATATCAGACTGTTCCAAAAAAAGGCCAAAACAAAACTATGGTGAGATGTTCTATGAAGTTACATAGTACAGATCTGGGAGTGGGGAGAACTAGGATCATGATACTACTCTACCAAAAGATCGTTTACCCTTACCTACCCTCTGCCGTCGTCTCCAAAACATCCTAGTGATCTGGCGCTTAAAAAATATAACAAGGTAACCAATGATATTAATTCTTAGGATTTCAAAACTCTTGGAACAATCTTTCAGCCACTAGTCACACAGCCCAGCATAGAAACCCCCTTGTTTTTAAAGGGGACCTTAGAGTCTATTTATTTCCATTTGTTTATGTTACAGATGGGGAGACTGAAGACAAGAGGGATGGTCGGTGGGAAAGCTGGTGTTAGGACATGAATTCCAGTCCATTAAATGTTCCATTTATTTTGGGCTCTGTAATAGCAGCAAGAATTAGGACCCCGTTATACAGATTGTTAACTAAGGGATGAAGTTACGTCCTCGTGGTCAGATAGCAACTCCGGGCCTTCCCGTTTTATTCGACCATTTGTACATTCCATTCTCCTCCTCCCGTTGTTGGGCACTCAGTTAATTTTGAAGGAGGAAGATGTGAATGTTCGCTTGGAAGCCGCAGGGCTGTGAGACTGAGGTATGACATAGAACTTGCAAATTAGATATTCACTCGTAATGTGATCTGGCCGCAAGGAAAGCCAGCCCTCCCTGGCCGGCCTGTGTGAGGAGTCAAGCTGCAGGAAGGGGAATAATCCCCCTTTATATGGCACTGGTGAGACCGCACCTGGAAAACAGGCCCCTGTTCCAAGGCGTGGTACCCAGGCCATGGGGATGGGGAGGAGGGAACCGTATGATTCATTTGTAGCTGGAGGAAATGACCTAGGGGGGAGAGATTAGAGAGCTTAATGGGCTTGACTTCCGCCCCCAGGCAGGAACCCTGGACAGCTGAGAGGCCCAGTGGCAGGCCCACAGTACTGAGCTCTTTGGGTCCTTGAAATAGGGGGTCTTACGACACCCGGCTCTGTTGTCCCAGCCCCATTGCTCGTCCTCTGCCCCCTCCTCTTTCTTCTCTGGACTCTTAGCTTCTCAGATTTTCCAAAGTCTTTCCTACCTTTGGCCTCTTGTACCTGGACCTCCTTCTGCCTTGCAGCTGCTTCCTGCCACCGTGTTTAGAGTACCGTCCACGATGTCATTGTTCCGTGAGCATTCCCTGGACTCCCTGGCATTTTGGGACCTTCCGGCACCTGCTCTCCTAACGCCTGCCGTGTTTCGCTTTGCCTGGCTTTCCCAGTGCGTCTTCGTATGGCTCCAGAAGCTGTGTCTATTTTGTCCCTGGCTTGTTGCGGGGGTCGTGTCCACCGAGGGCATGAATGGAGAGACCTCAGCAGTTGTGTGAGGAGGCAGTGCATCAGGTGTGTGAGCCTTTGTTTGTGCTGTGCCACCTGCTCCAAGGCTCTGCCTCTCTTCTTGCCCTGGCCAGATGCATCAAGAAAGCCCTGGACCGGGAGGCACTTCTTCCTCTCCTGCTTCTCAGCCCGATGATGGGAGGCAAATCACCGACCCTCTCTAAGACTTGGCATCTTACTTAGTTTGTAAAACAGAGAGGGTAATGCCTTTTCCGCAGGGCTGTGCTGAGGAGTAAATGCGAAATCCCTTCGTAGTCATTGCACGCCCGCAAACTCAAGGTCAGCGGCGTCTTTAGTGGGACGTTCGTTCCTTACCTTCATTTCATGATTGCCCTGAACGTTCGGTTCCGCTCTTGGGGATATAGGGTAATCATATGTATTCCACGTGCAGAGCCACGGTGGGGCGGGTGTGGGGAGCGAAATGGGGCAGGTGGAACGTGGTGGTGAGGGCATGGGCAGCATAGGCAGGGGAACCACACCCTTCCCACATGGCTCTTTGCCACCCCTTCCATCATGGTGGGGAAGAGCTCGGCAGGGGGACTGCCCTCACTGGACTGACACGGCCACTGAGGTGTGGAGACCCCCGTGCGTCCAGGGCCGCGGGATGAGTAAATGCACCAAATTAAACTTGAATGGAATCCCTTCAGTGGGGCATACAGGGGCTGGGGGTCTCAGCCTCAGCAGCTTTCATCACTTTTGCAGCTGCCGGTTACTCACATCCCTGGTAACCACCGCCTCCCCCCGGGTGCCAGCGCCTTGCGCATAGGAACTGCTGTCTGTATTTGGCAAGAAGAAAGAAACAAGTGCCATTTAAAACAAAAACCGATCCTAGCCTCGTTCTGTCCCCTCAGAGAGAGTTCACATTAATTCAAGTTGGGGGATATGGTTGTTTGACTTAGGAAAGCATGCTGACGGGTGGGCCAGGCTGAGAAAGAGACCCGTGCACTGTGCCCTGCATCCGGGAATGTGGCTGGGAGCACAGGTGTTGGGTCGTGTGGCTGCGGACCGAATGCTGGCCCCAGCCCTGAGCCCCTCAGTCTAGAGTCTCCTTATCTCTGACTTGGGGCTGAGAATTGTACCTACCTCAGTGAGTTCTTGCGAGCACTGCCTGGGGTAAAAACCTAGCGCATAGAACAGGGACTGAATAACAGAGAGCAGCTTTTAAAAAAAAATACGATTGGTCTTCATTATTCATGGATCCCGTATTTGCGAATTGACCTATTGCTCAAATGTATCGTAACATCCAAATCCACTCTCGTGGTGCTTTCGTGGTCATTCGTGAACATATGCAGTCACCTGCCGCACACATTTTGCTCCGAGATGAAACGAGGTGACGCGCTCTGCCTTCTTATTGCACCTTTCACGGCAAACGAGCATCTTCTTCAGTACCCACTTAGTGCAATGTGTTCTGAATTCTGGTGCTTTTTCTTGGTGCTGTTTTGGATGTTTCAATGGCTCCCAAGCCTAGCGCTGAAGTGCTGTCTAGTGCCCCCAAGCACAAGGCGACTGTGATGCGCCTTACAGAGAATGTGCCAGATTAGCTCTGTCCCGGCATGAGCAACGGTGCCGTTGGCTACGAATTCAATGTTCATGAGTGAACAATATATATCAAGTGAGACGTCTTTAAACACAGACATATATAAAACAGGGTTACATACTGATTGGTTGCTAAAAATTTTGTGGCCAGAGGTTTGTAAAAACCCAACCCTCCATTTCCCCTAGGAGCAATGGCTCTGTATGCACTAACTCAGTCTTTGTGGTGACTGTATAGAGCATAGCTACTGCAGATAATGAGAAGTGACTGCACTTTGCCATGCATCCTCCCAAGAAAAGGATTGAATGGTTGGGATTTGGAAGAACCAGGAGTATTTAAGACCGATCGCTCTCTCTGTCTGTCTCTCAATATGTATATATGTACGTATCCCAAGAACTGACGAGAACCCATAGAGAAACGTAGACTGTGAAAATTCTCACTGGCTGGGAATGGCCCAGCCTCCAAGGAAAGTATCTTTACCTTGGTGACACAGAGCCTGCTGAATTCTGACCAGCAGTGGTTCCTCCCAAGCTCCACCTGTGGTGTAGAAATCAAATGATTGCTCCTGGAAAGAAAATGCGCCAAGTAGTTTTGTGATTAATACAGTACTAATATCCTGCTGCTTTTCTGATATCAATGTAGTTTGCTCCACACTCATAGGCTGGGATACAGAAATAGAGAGGGGAAAGCAGGTTTCACCTGTGTACTCTTAAACTGGCTTTAGCACCTAAGAGGTGAAGTACATGTATTCATGCTAATAATTCATCGCTTCCAATTAGACGGCCTCAGGAAAACACTGACTTCATGTTTCCGCTAAGTTCCTTCACTTAGAAGAACAGACCTACTCGTTCTTCTTCCCCTTTGTGCCTATCTCAGCCCGTACTGAGAGAGAGAGAGAGAGAGAGAAAATGAATGGGGAAGGGGCGGAGAGAAAGAGGGACAGGGGATCCAAAGTGGGCTCCATGCTGACAGCAGAGTCCGACGCGGGCTTCGAACCCGGGAACAGCAAGATCATGATCTGAGCTGAAGTTGGATACTTAGGCACCCAGGGATCCCTGCACTTCATTTATTCCACTGTCAGCACAAAGCCCACTTGGGATCCTCTGTCCCCCTTTGCACTGTTTGAGGCCTCCGCCTCTACTGAGCATTTCCTACATAAAAGGTGCTCTGCATCGCTCGTGCTCAGGGGACAAAGTCCTACCTTATGGCGACAATCGTGTTCAGCAAACGTAATTTCTCTTGGGTCTGCTAGAAGTTTTCTCTTCATCTTCGCGCATTCTGAGTTCTTCCTCTGCCATCTCACTTAATAACTATTTGAGGGGCGCCTGGGTGGCGCAGTCGGTTAAGCGTCCGACTTCAGCCAGGTCACGATCTCGCGGTCCGTGAGTTCGAGCCCCGCGTCGGGCTCTGGGCTGATGGCTCGGAGCCTGGAGCCTGTTTCCGATTCTGTGTCTCCCTCTCTCTCTCTGCCCCTCCCCCGTTCATGCTCTGTCTCTCTCTGTCCCAAAAATAAATAAACGTTGAAAAAAAATTAAAAAAAAATAACTATTTGAGATGTGTCTATAATGGGATCAGGGAGAGGAAGATTCGAGAATGAAAGGTCAGCGATGACAATTTTTGCCCAAAAGTGACTCATAGTCTAGTGAGTTCGCATCCATTCCCTCCACCTACACGTTCGTCTCTGTGCTTTATGCTTAAGTCGGCATCTTGGTGTGTAAGGACTGCCTGACTTTGGCCATTATTTCTCATCTCCTTTCCCTCTACTCTCTGCCCAAGCACATTCATCTCACATCCATGGCTGGTATTCTCAGTACTTTAATCACCACCAGCTACACCCCTTGCATCCTGACCTCTGTCTCTGCCAAATCTGGGCACGTATGTACACCTCTCTGTTGTGCATTTTTCCTTGGGTAAGACCAACAAATGACCACATGCTGCCCATGAGGAAGGGGCTTAGAAAGGAGCCTAACTGAATGACAAACCAAGTTCCTGAGACATGACTTTAAGGTACGGTAGGAAACCTACAAAATCAAAAAACTGGTGTTTTCATAAAATATTTTAGTAATGTAAACACTCAAGAAGACATTGGAAAACATGAATTAAAATGTGGTCTATATACACAATGGAATACTACTTGGCAATGAGAAAGAATGAAATCTGGCCATTTGTAGCAACGTGGATGGAACTGGAGAGTGTGATGCTAAGTGAAATAAGTCCTACAGAGAAAGACAGATGCCATATGTTTTCACTCTTATGTGGATCCTGAGAAGCTTAACAGAAGACCATGGGGGAGGGGAAGGAAAAAAAAAAAGTTAGAGAGGGAGGGAGCCAAACCATAAGAGACTCTTAAAAACTGAGAATAGGGGCGCCTGGGTGGCGCAGTTGGTTAAGCGTCCAACTTCAGCCAGGTCACGATCTCGCGGTCCGTGAGTTCGAGCCCCGCGTCAGGCTCTGGGCTGATGGCTCAGAGCCTGGAGCCTGTTTCCGATTCTGTGTCTCCCTCTCTCTCTGCCCCTCCCCCGTTCATGCTCTGTCTCTCTCTGTCCCAAAAATAAATAAACGTTGAAAAAAAAAACTGAGAATAAACTGAGGGTGGATGGGGAGTGGGAGGGAGGGAAGGGTGGGTGATGGGCATTGAGGAGGGCACCTGCTGGGATGAGCCCGGGTGTTGTATGGAAACCAATCTGACAATAAATTTCATATTAAAAAAATAAAAATAAATTAAAAATAAATAAAATAAAATAAAATAAAATAAGATCTTTACAATGAGTGAATGAGCCATTGCTGGTGTTTTGGTTTTATTCAACGTGATTAAATGTGAAATTCTTCTAAGTCAAAGAAGTGGATGCATTTGAGAACAAACAGAAACCTTGAACACAAAATTCCTCCCCAAATAAAAAATGCAGATTTCAAAGTGAGTACACCAAAGCCCTCCATTGTGTATCGGTGTATTTCTGTAATCCCACTCTCAGAGAGTTTAGCGTAAATGCTTGCGTTTGATCTAAAGATGTGAAAATCAGTAACTCAACAAGTTTGAACTGAAACCCTCATCCACTCCTCCTCCTATCACCCTCATGCACACCTGTTCTGCCTCCTTTTCCCAGGCTTGGTTGATGGCGCCATAAAAGTAATATAGGTACATTCTTTGAAAGGTCGAATGCCAGTAGTAAGTGAGAAATTAATATTATTCCCCATTCCGACCCTCCTTCCAGAGTCTAGCTCGTTAGTAGGATTATTTATGGTTTTATTTCTTCTAATTGTTACCAAAGTAATGTTAACCATTTTGCTATGACATATATTTCTGTTGACCCTTTGTGATGAGAATTAGTCCACTGGGTCACATACACTACTCCCCAGTTTGGGTCAAGGCCGTATTTAAAACTGTGTGTCTTGCTCCATCAAATCTAGAGAGGGTTTTCTGATGCCCCACCGCTTACAGTGAGAAAATTAGAGCCTTGGCACACCCTTGACCTTCCTGCCTCCTTGAATCTCCCAAGTGATGTCAGTTGTACGATTACTTATGCAATGTCAGAGTTTCAATATGTACATTCTCTTTTATGACTATATTTGTTTTTTTTCTCTAAAATTGGTTCTAAAAATTGGAAAGAAAGCAATTAGTCTTTACAGTATTATGACAATGTCAATGTCATAACAGCAACTGCGTCATAGAACCAAGTGGTGGGATTGAACTCAGAGTGAAGGAAATGTAATTCTACGTCATTTATGACTGACAGAAAACGCTTCCAAAGTTAAGCTCAAATAGGCCTTTTCTTCCCCCTATTCTAATTGCTCAATATCATGCTACATCTTAGTTCACTTTATACTTAAACCATAAATATTATAAACCCTTTATTTTTTCTTGGTGTACTCTCTTTACCATGTGCACAGAATTTCTTGGCTTTTTAATCATATCCTTTAATAAAGTTTACTTTTTCTTATACATAACACTATTGAAGTCCTCTGAATTCTGCTTAGATTTGGACTTAGTGCTTTACAAGCCTGCTGCAGGGTCATTTTTCCAGAATTTCTCCCCCCTCCATTATATTCTTATATTAGTCAGGCTAGCTTTAAGGCTATAATATCTCCAAATTGCAGAAGTTTATTTTCTAAAAGTCTATTCCTCACTCACATCCCAGTCCAAATAGGACGAGAAGACAGCTCTGGTCAGGCAGACTTTCTGGAAATGGACATTGCCCTCCGGTGCCTCATGATCTTATAGGTCTCCATCGCCTCTGCAGTCAGGCAGTGAGTGGTCAGGCAGGTTGGAGATGGGGAAGGCATGTGTGCTTCTAATCTCTTTGGGCTAGAAGTGGCACATGTGACTTCTAGTCATATTCCACTGACAAAGAGCAAAAAGATGGCCTATGTGGATGGGGGGCGTGCCGGGAAATGGATCCACTGTTTGCCTAGCGAGACGTGGAGAATCCAGCCTCTATCAACACTATGAGTTAATTTCACAAGTTCCTCTTTCTTGTATCTTTTTTGGTTTGTTGGAATACATGATTAAGTTTGTTTGTTTGTTTTTAACCCCAGAAACCTGAAGACAAATGTGCAAATTCCTTCCATGTCTAGAAATTTCTTTATTTTACTCTCACGCTTAGTATTGTGACTAGGTATGGAATTCTGAGTTCAAAGTAATATATCCCATTTCTCTGCTATCTTGCAGGATTTTTTTTTAAGTCTTCATATTCTCTCTTCTCTTTTTCTAGAACTATTTTGGGTGAAGGATGACCTTTCTGTGTTGATCCTTTAAGGTTTTACTTTTATCTTACTCTTCTTTTCTTTGTTTCTATTTTGTGTTCTGGGGTATTTTCCTAGACCATATTTTTAAATTTAAAAAACAAAATTCAGCCACCATGTTTTCAATGTCCACGAATACCTTCTTGTCCCCTAATCAATTCTTTCATGTCACGTTATGCTTATCTTATTTACGTGATCTTTTCTCAACTATCCCTGGGAATCCTCATTAGAATAATTTTAAATGTTCTCATATTATGTGGATTATCTCTGTTTATTCTAGAATTTTTTGGTTTGTTCCTTGATTTTTCTATTCTGTGCTCTTCCCCCCCTCCCCCACCACCACATGGTTGGAAATCTTTGGTTGTTTGAAAAAAGTAGCAGAAGGGGGTTTTCCTTATGGTTAGATCTGTTTCTCTGATTTCTCAAGTGTCTTTCTGATAATTCTGTGTATAAGAGAGATATTATTTTAATATTCTGGAAAACTGCTAACATACTAGAAGCCCTAAACTTTTCTAGAAATGTCTGTCCATTTTCCCAAAAAGCAAATCTCATCCTATTTAGTGTGTTCAGTTTGCAAAATAATGGTCCTCCAGAGCTGTGTGTTTACTAATCCCTGGTCCTTGTGAGTATATTATGTTATATGGGGCACGGGGACATTAAGGTAGCAGATGGAACAGAGGTTGCTAATCTGCTAAGTCTGATATGGAGAAATTCTCCTGGTGTATCCAGGTGGGCCCAAGGTAATCACAAGGATTTTTCTAAGTACGAGAGGGAAACGGAATGTGGGCAGCACCTGGAAGCTGGGAAAGGCTAGGAAACTGATTCTCCCCTGCAGCCTCCAGAAGGAATGCATTGTTGTTGACACTCTAGTGTAGTTAGAGCCATTTTGGATTTTTGATCTCCAAAACTGTATGATAATAAATTTGTGTTGCTTGAAGGCACCGGGTTGTGGTTATTTGTTATAGCAGCAGAAGAAAACTGATAGAGTTTCATATTAAATTTTGACATAGGCGACTGTTCTCTACTTCTGAAAACATCTTCTCCCTTGGATGCTGGGTTCCCATGCTCTTCTGTTTTCCTATCGCCTCTCTGGTTCTTATTTCTTAGTCTTTTTTGAAGTATCCTTCTCATGACCTCTTTATATTGAAGGACTCCTTGACCTTTCTTTCTATACACTTCCCCTGGATGGTGTCATTCACACCAAAGATTTTAAATATAATCTTTATGCTGGAGACTCCAAAAGGTTTATCGTGAGCTGAGAACTCATTGCATATTTACAAAATTGTGCATTCACTTGCTGAACTGATATCATCCCCATTTAGGAATATCACATCCCTCTCAAGTTTGGCATTTCAAAGTTCATAATTTTCTCCTGAATTTCATGGCACTCAGCTACAGCCACAGTAATGCTACATAATAAATTACCCCAAAACTTAGTAGCCATCCACATTTATTATGGTATATGAGGGACATAGGTCTGGGGTGGCTGGGGTGGTTCTTATTCAGGCTACAGGCCGATAATCTAATCTACCTGTATTCCAGAGATTCCAGACAATGCCTTTGCCACTTGCTGTTCAAGCCATAAATCACCTTCTCGGTGGCCTTAACTAAGACTCAGACTTCCAATATTTCCCAGAGTAACTTGTTCAGTAACTTTATAAGGTACTCCCAATTTTCACATATGTGTATGTGCATTTGCCTGTTTAATTCAGTCTCTTTCTTCCAACCAGCCCATGTATGAGATCCATGTTTGTTTCATTCACTCTTGTATTTTTAGTGCCTAGTACAATGCCTGGCATGAAAAAAAAAAGTCTAGGCACTCAAAAGATGTTTTTTTAGATTAAATATATTTATAAATGGTGGTATTTCAGACATGGGAGAAGAAGTATAATGGGGGGATGTGAACACTATGGAGCTGGGCCTCAAGTCCCAGCGGTGTCTTCTTGGCATCCATCAAACCACAAAATGCAGGCTTACTGGTAAGCCGAGCCTCATTAGAAGAAATGATTTTGTAATTAGGTAAAAGTAGGGCAGGACAGGGTGAATGATTTGTATAGGGTAATGCAGGAAAATCACTGTGGAGTTGGGACAGAGCCAGGTCCACAGCACAGGCCTACCCACTGGAGGCCAGGTCTTCACATTCAGTTCCCGATATTGGTCCCACGGGGGCAACTCAACGTTCCAACCACACTGTGACCCACTCACCCAAGAGGGGGTTGGAAAGGGAAAGGCTCCCGCCAAGTTTGAGAGATTCCAGGCCACTTTGCTTATGGTTTGGCTTGGGGTTCCTGCTTCCCTTCACCATTGCCCCTTGGGCTCCTGACCTTAAATCAAGCTCTCAATCGTTTCTCCTGCTCAGAATGAATTAGTGACTTTTAATTGTATTTTTCCATTCAGGGTCTTTGAAATCGGCATTGCTTTGCTTTTGTGGGTTTAGCTTGACCTTTAATGTTCTCTTGGCAGATTTCTGTTATTGGAGGGGATGAGATTTTTGATTTGTTAGAGAGAATGGAGTCTAAGCTTGGGACTTCAGACCCTTAAGCTTTCCGTTAAAAACAGAGAGATGACTAATAACTATTTAGTGTGTAATGATGGCTTAGCAGTATTTACCACCGATTTAGGCTCTCTGGCTCCATTACCTAGGATATTTTCCTGACTTAAACATTTCTCAGTTCTTCAGCCAACAGCTGTCCACATTTTTTTAAGTCCCCAAACCTCCAGAAATTATGATTTCACATTTCTAATAGGCTCCTTTCACTGTTCAATCAAAAAGGCCTCTTGTACTTTATAGCGTGTGTCCCAAAGAGAATTTAATACACATCACAAGTGGAGAACACAAGCAAAGGATAAAGTCCAAATCTTCCCTAATGGGGTTCACACCCAGCCCCTTTATCCCTCACTGGATCAGAAGCAGGTGTGTAAAGAAGCAAGGGGTAAACACAGAGGAACACACACACACACACACACACACACAAAGAAACAACCCTTGAAAGAACAAAAATGTATGATTCAAACTCCCTCACCATTACTAACTTCTGTGGTCTTCTCTCTGGTGAGGGGAAAGGAGCCCTCGTAAGAATTCAAAGGTAATAATTCCCTTAGGACAATACCTTAAATAAATGCCTTAGCATGGTAATCATTCACTAAAGGTGACATTTGAGAAATAGGAATTGATTTGGGGATACAAAGGCAATGGAGACACAGTCTCTCACCTCAGTGCAATATATATTTCTTAAAGTTTATAGTATAGAGAGATAGGGAGTGGAAAAAGCATAGGTAGTGCAGAATCGTGGGTTTATAATAAGACTAATAATCACAAAAATTAGTAACTTGATAATTTATGCCATTCATAGTTTCCATGTGAGAGGCATTATGCTGATTACAATATATGCCCATTTAATTCTTCTTATAAGCAGAAGAGGCAAACAATTGGAGGACCCCTACAATACAGTAAGAAAGCTACAACTCAGCAGGACTTTTCTACATGCTTGGGGTCACAAAGCCCCAAATTGGTGCATTCTAACCCTGGTCTTTCTTACTTTCCACCCTACACTTTTAACTATGATATTGGTGGAAGTCTTCAGGGGTGGAGGTTGGAATTTCCAATGATTTTTCTAGCTCAGTTACTCTATGAATCTGTTATATACGCAATTTAGGGGGTATCAGTGGGGACTATGAAAGAGAATGTGCGTTATGGGCATAGGCCTGCTGGGCTGCATAGTGGAGAAGTTAGGACTCTGAGTTTGGGGTCAAAATACTGGTACTTCGGTCCTGACTCTGCTTGTTACTGGCTCCAAGACCTTGGTTTCTTCTTCTTTTTTTTATTTTTTTATTTTTTTATTTTTTTTATTTTTTGGCACCATGAGGACATAGATCTGAATTGGTTTCTTCTTTAAAGTGGGGGTTATCAAACCCAGTGTCACTCCTTCTGAGCATGAGAGAGTGGGAGGAATAAGCCGGTGGGTAAGAGGATATTTTGTAAACTATATCGAGCCTCAAATTATAATTATTACCATTGTAATTGTAATTATTACATTCATAGTAGACACCACTAGATGAGGCTTCTGGTTCCATGAACTAATAAAGTCATGACAGCTGTCATCCATTGCCTGCATATTTGTGGTAGGCAATGTATTCAGTGCTCAGTGTTTTCATTTTAATCCTGGAAAGAAATTCTTCAATTCCACATACAATTACTTCCTGTTTTATAGAAACTTACAAGCATATAGAGGCTAAGTGACTAGGTTTTCGGAATGAGACAGTGGATAAGTTGGCACTCAAACTCAGGTCAGCCTGATTTCACAGTTGCTGTCCTTTCTACTATCTTGCTTTTCTCAGACAGATTAGTTATATATACAAAAAAAAAAAAATTACCACCAAATAATAGAGCTGGAAATGTCTCAGAGATCATCGAATCTGTCAAACCATTTATTGAAATTTTTTTAGCAAGCAAATATGAGGTCCAATGTTTGCATTCAATTTTAAGTCATGGATCTTCTGTTCAAGTGGGAAAAAACCCACTGTCTGGCTTAATCAGAAAAGGGACTCCATTGGCTTTTGCATAAATGACAAAGTAGTTTCAGGCATGGCTGAATCAAAGGTTTTAGTCAGTATCATCATGACCCGTTTTCTTCCTCTCTGAGTTCTGCTTTCCTTTTTTTCTGGATTTTTTTTTTTTTCATACTCCATGAGATAACTCATGGCAGCTCCGGGGCTACATCATCCTTACTGTGGGTAGTCTTAGGAGAAGAATTCTCTCTTCAACCTTCGTAAGATTCTTACTAGCCCCAGATAGGTTATGTACCCACTGTTGAGCCAGTTACTGTATTCAGGATATAGACCATGTAGTTGGTTCAGGCCTGGCTCCCAGGTCCACACCAAAACTGTATGCACTGAGTATAGGGGAGAAACTGGGCTGCGTTTACTGGAGGGAGAGGTATGAATGGTGGGCAGGCAAAAACAGTAGATATCGCCCAGGCCTTTGAAGTCCCAAATCTATTTGGAGAAGTCATTTAAGTTGCTTCTCTGTTTGGCCTCTATCCAAATTTCCCCTTGGCATCTCCGAGGATGCCACCTTAGACGCCATGGATTGTACTTTGGCATAGTGCTACCTGATACCCCCTCTCTGACACACTGTGTGATACCTGGGAATGATGGTGTGCCGAGCCTAAGAGAGAGCCCTAGCAGGTATGTCATTGGGAAGGTGCACAGGACAGACATGTAGGATTAGGAGAAAGCACCAGTCCACTCCTAGCCAGCACTGGTAAACAATGGCAATCACACACACAGGTGACTTAGAGATAGAGGGAGCCGGAAGACCCTCTTTCTGTTTCTCTTTTTCGTTTCTTTTCTTAATGTTTACTTATTTTTGAGAGACAGAGAGAGACAGAGTGTGAGCAGGGAAGGGACAGCGAGAGAGGGGGACACAAAATGTGAAGCAAACTCCAGGCTCTGGGCTGTCAGCACAGAGCCTGATGAGAGACTCGAACCCACAACCATGAGATCATGACCTGAGCTGAAGTTGGCCACTTAACCGACTGGACCACCCAGATGCCCCAAGATCTTCTTTCTACTTAGCTTACTTCTATATCTCCCCAGGTAAGAAGCATTGATCCTACTTTCTCTCTTAGAACTCCTCATTCATATGAAACTCTTGAGTTGTGAAGCTGGAAGAGCTTTTTTAGAGGAATCTAGCCCAACCCCCTTTTTGGACTTTTGACCAGGGACTGAGTGAACTAAGCGACACTCCTAAACATCACACAACTAGTGAGAAGCACAGCTCAGCCCAGAATCACAAACTCTTGACTTCATATACCCCCTAGCCCCTTCCCAAAGGACCACTAGATAATGTAGGTCTTCTGAAGCACATGCTATAGGAATAAGTAAGAACCTGGCATCCAGCAAGGAGGGCCAGGTCTACTGAGAACCCACATATTCTTTCTTGGCCTTGAATGTTCCCATAAACATTGCGGTGCTAGAGGAATGGTTACAGACCCAGACCTCAATGTTTGTGCTCCTGTTTTACCTTAGATTAAGTTAAATATTGTTTGTAGATGGTACAGATAAATGGGCTCAACCATGAGCCTGTCTGGATGGTTAAAAGGATGCTGTTTATTTCTCTAAGAGGTCGCTCAGCTGGGTAAGAGGGCTGTTGGACTATTGCCTCATTTCACACACAGCATTCCTATTTATTTCAGGACTTGACTTCAGAGAATGCACTTAACTGGTTTGCCTGGTTGTCATCTGTCAAACTTCTATTGGACTTAAGTACTCCAAAGGCAGTGAACTTGTAATCTCCCTCCCTCCTGATCTCTGGCCCCCAGTGCCAATCCAATGGAAACTGAACGCAGTGTATGAAAGACTGATTGATTAACTTAAAAATCAGAAGAGGTCACTCAAATAGATGAGTGACAGGGAACATTGGTCCCTGTGTCCATTAGGCAAAGAAAACAATGAAAAGATATTTATGTAAAATTGTTGGAATGTGGATTAGCCATTGGGAAGGATGACCTGGCAATTATTGTAAAAATTCTTAAAATCTTTGGTTGTAGGAAGGATACTGGCTTCAAGAATCTGCTTAGTCATTTATTAGCTGTGCAACATTGGAAATAATCATTAATCATCTTAGCTTCTCCTCTATAGAGTAGTCTGGGGTGTCCGTTGAATTCATGAGATTGTTGGCAGGATAAAAATAGGTAACGTATGGAGACCCCAGCACAAGGTTTACATGTAGTAGTTGCTTTACATGCTAGCCCCCACCTTTCACTTTTCTTTTTCCACCTTAATGTTTAATTTTGTCTTCTTATTCACATAAATGAAAAGGCTTCCAAAATGAGAACATAAGGGATGATGAAGGCTCGAACTAAGGTGGTATAAATGGAGAGAGGAAAATGAGAAGGATTGAGAAATATAAAGAAAAAGTTGGATGAACAGGATTTGGTGTGTGAATGCATGTGGAAGTTAAGAAAGAAGAGCTAGGATTCCCAGAGATGGGACATTGGAGGGAAGGGCGGCATGTTACAATATCCAGGCAGATAGACATGCTAATAATCATATAATCAAAGAAAGAATGCGTCTTCTCATGTATGAGCCCAATTCATCTTGAGAGTCACTCCCGCATACTGACGAACCTAAATCAGAAGTGAAAAGGTTTTATTTTCCACAACACCCCCCTCCTCATCCCATAAGGCTCTCGTACCATGATTTCCACACTGGACTTTGCTTCGTAATCACCTAAAGTGCTTCTTCAATATACAGCTTCCTGGGCTTTACCTCCAGAAATTCTGATTCACTGGTTCGGGGTGGGGTCTTAGCATCTATACTTGTAGACAAACTCTAGGAGATGGTAATGACACACAGCCAAGACTGAAGATTAAAAGTCAGGAAGATAGTGTTCACTGCCAATGTTCTAGCAACCCATGTTGTCAAAGCCTGTCATCTAAGGAACACACTGGGAAACTCTGAGAGAGCGAATTCCACCTATTTTGCCCCTGTCCTTGTGTGTCTTTCGCTTACCTGGTGGCTGGGTCAAATCACTTTTCCATTTTCTTCTAGCCTCGTGGTCTCAGGGTCTGGATCCCCTTGGTTCTTCTGGGTTGGAGCATCCTTGATGGGGAGAATGGGAGAAGCTTGCCCAGCATTGGCTTCTCTAGGGCTGCTATAGAAGTCAAGGGTGTCTTTTGTGGAATCTCTGGACTTGAGAACAAGCGAATGCCCATAGTCTTTCTTTTATTATAGCACTTTTAAAAAATTTCTCTTTCCCACAAAATAGGTATAATTGTGCCTATTTCACAGATGGGAGAACTAAGTCTCAGAACATTTAATGTTTCCTGAGGTGATTCAAAAAGGAAAAGTTAGAGTCCTTATTTATGTCTTAATTCGTTTCCTTTCCATTCCTTTCCTTTCTTTTCTCTTCTCACTATACATCTATCTGCCTCTTGCACTACATTATAAGCTTTTTGAGGAGAGGGCTCATGTATTCAGTTATGCTTTCTTTTTATACCTACCATAGTACTTCATACATGATAGATGCTTTTTTAATGTCTGGAAAATAAAATGAATGGCAAATTTATTATTTTAATAGTCTAATTTTTCTAATTAGAGTAAAAGTCCTAAGAGCATAATAATATTCTTATATCCTTTTTGTTTTCACCAGTGTATGTACTATGAAAAAATTGTGCAATTAACATCAAATGCTCGCGAAATACTTGCGAAATGAATATAGACTATCTGGCACAAAGGAGTTGTTTCTATGCCCCATTAGAGCCATATCTAATGCTCTACTGGATTAATGCAAATAAGTGGGGTCTGAGATCCATGACTTACTGTGTGGGGCAATTGCCAGAATCCTCAGGATTTCTTTTTCTGATTAAATGTTGTCAATGATTGCACTTAAAGAAATCAGTCCCAGAACAAAGGCTGAACCTTTGCACCAAGATAAAAGAGTGCTCTGTTCAGTCTGCTTTGGATTCACAAAATCATGCTTTCTCCACTGACCTCTGAGGGCTTCCATGGCCCCTACCTCCCAGTGGAATGGTGGATGAGGACAGGAGGTAGCAGCTTGCTCTCTGCCCAGAGCACAGCGTGGAACTGATGACTTGTACTTAGCTAAAACCCATACCAGCCTGGATAACATCTCCCTGAGTGCAGACCTTGAGTTACAACTTTAAGAATTGTATCAATCCCAGCTCATTGTATAAAAGATGCTTGGGAAAAATAATTCAATATTAAACATACAGGCTTCCTCAATTTTACCAATCTCTACAAAGCACCTCCCCCAATAAAATTTGACCCAAATGTGATCTTCAAGATACTTATTTAAGTATTGATGCCCTATTGGGGTGGACCTGTCCCTGAGATTGTCTTAGGCAGGTTCCATTCTTCTCACCAGCTCCTGTGGCACACATATGCAAATACTGTTGTCATAATCTACCCAGATTTACCCAGTCCTGTAGCTTAAAGTTTACAAACTGTGACTTAAAAACTGTCAAGTGAGCACAACCAAAGTTTTCAAAATGAAAGACTATTATTATTTTGAAAAAACAGTAATGTTGAACATGTATTTTGAGAGCAAATATTGAGTGTGCATTCTTGGCTAATATTCTTTAGGTATAAATTCTCTATCTTGACACTTAATCATTTAGGGTTTTCTAACCTCAGCTGCATTGACATTTGGGGCCAAATAATTTTTTGTTGTGTGAGGGAGGTCTATTCTATACATTGTAGGATGTTTAGTGACATTCCTGGCCTGAGATAAGGGATGTGAATATCACTTTCCTAGATATGATGACTAACAATGCTCCCAGAAATCACCAAATTTCTCTTGGTTTGAGAGTGGAGTGGGGACAGAATAGCGGATGACTGCAATAGGTGATGACCTTAGGGGATGTTTGAACCTCTGTGAGATTTGATTCTTCTTAACTGTTAAAAATGTGTATAAATACCCAACTTATACTGTTATGAAAAGATAAAACCCATAAACTCACTTGGTGTCATGTAAGGGAACAACAAATATTAGTTACTAGTATCAATTATTTATCACTGTTTATCAAAGACTTGCAGTATAGTTGGACTGTAGAGGTTATTCTAAAATTGGGGCAAAAAAGTTTAATTTGCTTTCCATAACTTTTTATAAAAAATTTGAATCACAGTTAGATTTAGAAAAATTAGATCTAGACATTTTAAGGTGTTAATTTGAGTGACGTTACCCAGGTCCTACCCTACTAGTCCTTGAGTGAATTTCTGATTTTAATTCTAATGTCCAAACAATCTATTAACATAAAACTTGCATAGAGCCTTAATTTGAATGTAAAACAACAGCCCAAAATTGATTTCTCTTAAAAAGTATTGAATTTCAAACAATTGAATTCTTAATTTTAAGTATCCATTTAATATAGAGCTCATTCAGGAATTCCCTGATTTTTTTCCCTTGGAAAATCAAGCATGGCCTAAGAGCATAGTCCAAGGGGATCCCAAGACAAACTTCCCAAGGTATATAAATCTGAAATTACATGAGAAATTTTGAGTGTATGTGCATTTTGGCAGGTTCCATGACATGAATCCAATTCTCAAAGGGCTGCCTCACTCCCCAACGGGAGAGAATCACTCTTTGACTTGTTGAATTTGAATGAGAGATCAGTCTGGTTGTCTGCAGAATCTTCCATGGACCATCAGTGTGATGATCTGTGCTCTCTGGACTTCAGTTTTCCCCTTGGCAGAATAGGGATGGTTTAAGTAAATGATCTCTGAAGTCCCATTTCATTCTAACATCCTACCATTTGAAAATTTTGCCCTCAAAAATCCTACACCATTTACAAGACTACATTGTTTTAACCTTATAACCTTAGATTATTATAACCTTCCCAAAGTACAGTCAACTTAAATCTTTGCTAAAAACATTTGCTTATCAAAATTCTCAGATCCTTCTTGGTAGTTCTGATAATACTCATCATTTTAGTTTTCATTTTGCTACGTACAGAGACTATACATTCAAGAACTGGGTTTATGAAGTGTTTTATCAGGTGGCAGATATCATAAGTAGCAAGAAAGTCAAGACAGCATAAAGAGACCCGTCTGGCTTGGTGTAGAACCTTATGGGCTCTTAGGATCCCAGTCTTGATTTTCAGCAGGAAAGAAAGCAATGAACTGCATGTGCTTTACACTGCAAAAAGTTTCCTTTGCCCCCAAAGGCACCTCTCTGGAAGTACCCAGTGGGAATGAAAGGGTGATGTTGACCATAACCCTGTTGCTTTGATTTGGGGAAAACTCATAAAACATGAATTTCCTGGTTTTGGTGGTCCCTCAGTACCCAATAACAGAGACTGTTCCTTTCCCCAAAGAGTAAGTGGTGCGCTTATATTAAAAAAGAAAGAAAGAAAGAAAGAAAGAAAGAAAGAAAGAAAGAAAGAAAAAAGTTCAATTCTCACAGACAGTAAGCTCAATGGTGAAATCTTAGAAGACAATTATTATTTTTCCCTCAAGAACATGAAGTGGGAAAATAACTAATTTCTTTTTAAGATTCAATTATTAATTAATAAATTATCTTTATCCATGAAAGGTTACAGTAGGTGTATTTTTATTTTCATTGTCATTAATTCTATCATAAAACTCTACTTGGAGAACAAGGAAAACAATTTCAAAAGGGTAACACTATAGGCTTATAGAGGGAATAATGTATTTAGGGGACAGGGATTATTGATAGTGTGACATCAGGCCCTGTCTATCTAGTCCAAAGATTAAAAGCTTAGATCTATGATCGATTGATTTTTTTTTTTTTAAGAGAGAGAGTACCCAAGTAGGGGAAACGTACAGAGGGAGAAAGAGAGAGAATCTTAAGGAGGCTTCAAACTCAGTGTGGAGGGTGATGTGGGGCTCAATCCCAATCCCACAAACCTGGGATCATAATGTGAGCTGAAATCAAGACTTGGTCGCTCAACTGACTGGGCTACCCAGGTGCCCCTGATCTACTGCTCTTGCAGTTTATGATAGTGCAGTCTTACTGTAGACTTTGGTAGCCATAGAAAACCAGGGACAATCCAGATATAACCAGGAAACAAATTTTGGTTGCATAATAGAAACTAGTCAGAAGTTATAGCAAGGCAGATTTCAATTAAAATTGGAAATTAACAGTTTCCACTGTTCAGCAGTAATAGGGTGACCAGCCTTTCCAGACTGGTAAAAACTGAGGGGTTCCCAGGACATGGAACTTTCAGTTATAAAACCATAAAAGTTCTTGGAAACCGGGATGAGCTGGTCACCCTAACAAGAGGTTGAGAAAGTTTTTGAGGTAGTGTGTGCTCCATCATGAGAGGTGATGAAGTAAAGGGGCTGACTTATTCTTAGTGATGCATCACAGAAGCTTTTCTTTTTGGGAAGGAGAATGAGTCAACAACCTCAGTGGGAACCATCCAAGTCTGAGGCATTGAGAGAATCTAAAAAAAAAAAAAAATAGTCTGTAGTAGAGCCGACCTCATTGCTAAATCCTCTGGAATTATAAATCTTTCCATATTTAAATTCGTATTTAGAATTCAAGTGAGTTGAAGCTCTGAAAATAATCTCTAATGCCCTGGGAGTATTTCTGCAGTCAAGTTACCATCAAGAAGATATTTTGTATGGAGGCAGGCATTCAGCATATTTCGAATACAAAAAGCAAAGACTTTGAAGTAAAAGGATTTATTCTTGAGTTCTAAATCTAGCACTCAGTAGATTTAGATAATTTGTCCAGTATCTGACCATCAATTTTTCTCATGTCTCAGATGAGGGTAACAATATCTACTCTGTCTATTTCATGGGATTGTTGGGAGGCTAGTACCAACTAGTGTATATCAGAGCATCGTGAACTATGTAACACATCCATTTTCACCAAAAAAAAAAAAAAAAAAAAAAATTAAAACAGAGTTATCTCTATCATCTGGAGATGTCGATAAGGCTGGTATTCTGCTTATAAGCCAAACTGGTGTGGACAGGTTGATTATTTAAAGTAGGCCAAAAAAGATGGCATAATATGTAACAGAATGATCTCAATTACATATTATTACTGGCTGGTGTTGACTGTTTGTCATGGTAATTCACAGACCCAGTGACTCTGGTGCTCTCTCCGGGCTTCGTTGTTGTCTTCGTCCAGCTGGCAGGATAGTGAAGGGAGAACATGAAGATAGCACACTTGATTCTTAAAAGTTATGCTCAGAAATGGTATCCATCAAGTTCACTTACATTCTGTTAGCTTTCCAAATTTCCATGTGGAAATTTTCACATGGAAAAACCGTGCAAGGGAGTCTGGAAACTGTAGTCTAGGGTGAGCCCAGCATTGTTGGAAAGGTCACAGAAGGTAGGACGTGTCAGATTATTGTGAGCTGTGATGTTCACGCACGTAGGTTTTAGATTCATGCATTGTGACTCTTACTGCCATCCTGGGAAGATGAACATGTATTTTAACTTTAATGAATAATCAACAGTCTTTGTCTCAGATTCCCATCATTGTGCCACGTTTGCAACTCATGCTTCACTAGCTCTAGTGTTTGCATTTAGTTCCTGGTGCCAGCCCAGCCTTATCTACTGAAATATGCCATAAGCGACTGGAAAGGCCTAGATTAAACAAAGAATAATGTTAATTACTAGATCCCTAGTCTCTTTCAATTGCTTAATTCAGCACTTGTAAATAACCTACCATATGCCAGGCATGTTGCTGAGTATTGGATACCCAACAATACAGAAAACATGGTGCCTACACTCAGGGAAAGTACACACATTGTTGATTGACTTTCCTTGCTTTTTTCCCAAAGATTTTTCTTTCTTCCATGTGTTCTATGTCAGTCCAGTAGGCATAAACATTTAAACTGTTCATTTGGACTCTGTGATAAAAGTGTGGCGTCACCTTACAAAATCAGCCCTCTGCAATCATATTTCTTGGGCCTTCTCTACTAAGTGAATATCTGCTGCTTCAAGATTCAGTTCAGTGACAGATATCAAACAATGTATATAAGAAATGACTAAGGGGATTCCAACTGCCGTTGGGTTATAAAGCTGCTTTCTATATTCTGGTATCAGTCAGGATGCTTAGCTTGCAACTAACAGAAGCCCCTGCCTCAACTAACCTAAGCAATGAAAAAAAAAAAAAAAAGGTAATATTTCCTATAAAGAGAAGCCACAGGGTAGGGAAGTTCAAGGTTGGGTCATTCAGTAGAATGGAAGTGGAATATGGATGATTCGAGTTGTCTTTTTTTTATTTAACGTTTATTCAGTTTTGAGAAACAGAGCATGAGCAGGAAGGGGCAGAGAGAGAGGGAGACACAGAATCTGAAGCAGGCTCCAGGCTCTGAGCTGTCAGCACAGAGCCCGACGCGGGGCTCAAACTCACGAACTGCGAGATCGTGACCTGAGTCGAAGTCGAACACTCAACCGACTGAGCCACCCAGGCACCCCTAGATGATTCGAGCTGTCAACATTATCACTCGGGAAGTTATCTCAGAGCCACAGGATGACTGCTATAGTTTCAGTTATTCAGACTTACCATCTGGGAAAGAAGAGGGACCATCTTACTCCAGTTAAACCATCATAGAGCAGGGAATTCTTCACACAAGTTGTGTATTAGAGCTCCCCTTTGCTCACAGTGGCATCATATGCCTATTCCTAAGTCAATTATTGGCAAAGTGAAAGGAATTACTATGACTGATCTCGTTAAACTTGGTTGGAAGGAGGAGAGTATATTATCCAAACAAAGGCATATTTCTGTTAGCAAGAAACAAGGATGGTCTATGCATTTGATTCAGGAAAACATCCATGTTGTAATACTCATGGCATAGCCATAAACCACAGCACCCAGTTTCATCCTTGGTGGTTCTGTTACTGACCCTGGGTTTATTTTTCTAACTCCTCTCCTGTTTTCTAGTTTGGCTATTCTCTCTTCTCTCTTTTCAACTCTACATACCATTCTGTCTCTTAGCTACACTCCCCATCTTGAACCCTTTAAGCTGGTCTGGCCTGCTTTGCTGATGCATACATAAATCAAGCCACAGACAGTGTTCACAGGCAGCTCATCACACGCTCGGTCTGCGGAGACAAATATGATTGTGGTGTTTGTGAGGACAACTCAGTCACATGGACATGCGAGGTAATAGGATACTGCCCTAAATAAAACAATCTCTGAGTTCCATGGTTAGAATTCTTTATTAAAGAACGATACCTCCTCCCTTTTGATGTGTCCCACCACAGAATACTCAACATAATTGATTAGTAACTCTACTGTTGCAAATTCGTGTTTTAAATCAACTCTGGGGGTTCGACAGAAGTATAGCAAGGTCCTCCATTGAAATAGGTAGGTTTGGGCATGAGAGCTTGCGTATTACTGATTTGATCCCACGTCACGTCTCCCTCAGAAAGGCTGCTGTTTCTATGTTGTATATGTCTCACATATACCGAGCCACCACGTAAGGCCTCATTTGAACCAAAGCTTTCACTAAAAAACAATTAAAAAATTTTTTTAACGTTTTATTTATTTTTGAGACAGGGAGAGACAGAGCATGAACAGGGGAGGGTCAGAGAGAGGGAGACACAGAATCTGAAACAGGCTCCAGGCTCTGAGCTGTCAGCACAGAGCCCGACGCGGGGCTCAAACTCAGGGACTGAGAGATCATGACCTGAGCCTAAGTTGGCCGCCTAACCGACTGAGCCACCCAGGTGCCCCTAAAATGACTCAAACAGAATCACTTAGAAGATCCCCCTCATTCTTTTTGATCCCAAACTGTACTCGATCTTATCTTCCTCCTTCCAAACTCCTGACTCCACAGGCTCTATCTTTGAGAATTGGACACGTGTTCTGAGTCTACCTCTTGGCTTTCCACACAGGATGTCTCAATATACAATTGTCCTCTTTTCTCCCACTAGCTCCAAAAGATGACTGAGGGTACTCTCTTATCTAGAGTGAGAGCCTGTACCTCTGGTTATGTCTTTTTCCAGCCCCTGAGCAAGCTCCTGCATCAGCCCCTTCCTTATCATAGAAGAAGACTGCACACTGACATAGAGTTTCTTTGGACTGATTCTGTGAGGTCCTTTGACATGGTTCTGAGGTTCCCTTAGATCTGTGTACCGCTTGTAGCAATTCTTGTGTCTATTCCATTTGTGATTCTTCAGGCACCAAGCTCTTTGTTTTCTATGGAGAAAATACCTACTTAAAAAAAAAAAAGCCAATGCCTTATATTTCAAAGGCTGAATGCAATTATTTTACTGACTGAACTCTCTACTATGACTACAGTTGTCTCTTTAAATATGGTAAATATCTCGCCCACAGAATCCGTGGAATTCTTGTCTCTTGAGACACATGATATTGAACCGGACCTGGTCCTCAAAAAGATGATTGTTGTGTTGGCAAGGTGTTCCAGGGATGACCTGGAAGGTCTACTCCGGTTCTAATTTTGATGATGTGATTCTAACCAGATGGGGCCAATGGCACATTAGACGTCTATTGATGCTACCTCTGTGCTTTTCATCCTGGGTTTATTCTTCTGGTAACTGTATATTTTCTTTGGCTGGGGCTCTCCATTTGTGATGCACAGCATATGCGTCACAAAAGCCCTTTGTGTCTCATGCGGAGCAGACTGCAAAGGGTTCATGACGGGACTGAGCAAATCAGAGGTCTGCATCTACATTTTCATTTTCTTGTGGAAACCCTGCGATCTTTCACAGATTGCGGCTTTTAGTGTATTTTATTTATTTGAATATGGCCAAAGACATGACTTCTTAATGTTATGGTGTCATGTCTGTGTCTGAAGAAAAATAATAAACGATAGTACAATATCACACCATGTATGGTTTTTCCTTAATAAGAGAGCAGGATAGTTATTAAACAGTAATTTAAAGATCTTTGGGCAGTCATTAGATAAATATAACTTGCTTAGAGACCAGATATTTTATGACTTTAGCAATTATATATTATGCATTACATATTACTTGGAAATATGCACTAACTATACTTCTGGAGGCTTCTTTTTCATCTACTCGTTCTACACTCAGAAAAGCGGTGAAACACAAGATATAATCTATTGGTAATAAGAGCTGAGGGATTTCTTTGTAGCTCGTTTTGGAGTTCATCAACACATGACACTGTATCTGATCATGGACCCTGCAGGGAACTGAATGTGGAGGCTGGCTGTGGGGGCAAAAGCATTTCTACTTAAACCGTGCTGGTTAAACACTGGACATCGGTCATGGTAGGACACATCTGATCTTTCCTATTTCTTTTTCATGCTGAGAAGCCACCCGTGGTACTTGTTGATCCAGCCATCTTCTAGTGCTGAGAGTTGATAACACTCCATTGTATAGCATCAAAATCCCTTAGCCTAACATTTAAAGCTTTTCTTAATCAGACTTCAAGTTATCTTTTCTAACCTCATTACACCTTGATATTTCTCCCCAAATGCTAACCTAAAAAACCTAACAACATTTGTCATTCTCAAATAACACTTTCTGGAATATCTTGAAGCCTTTGGTCTACTCTCCCTTTGTCTACGTTTTCTACCCAACACACGTGCTCCTAGAGATCTATTCATCCTTCAAAACGCAACCTAAATGCCATTATTTTTTACGCAAACCATTTATCAGACCATCTTCTATATCTTAGACACTAGGGTTGTTCTTGTCCTCACGGAGCCAGATTAATCAAGAGGGAAAGACAAACTCAATAAGCAATTACAACACAGCATGCACTTAATGATAGGAGTTTTCCAGGGTGTCTGAGATGACATACAGTGTATATAGTTTTTAAAAAATGCTGTTTTGACCCCGTTGGAGGACCCTGGCTACCTACCAGTTAGTTCCCCTTCTGGAACAACTGATGAAGTCCAGTCTGCCACTGCCTCCATTGCTGGGATCTCATCCTCCAGACCACTAATTAGTGCAGACTAAAATCCCCAGAGTCATGGGCCAGACAACCAGGGCCAACCCCTGACCAGGTGCTGCTCCAGCTGTTCAAAGAATCCAATCGGTTTGCTCGCCCTGCCTTGCCCAGTCTTTCTCCCGGAAATTGCATAAAGGTGCCATCCACAGTTCCCCTTTCTTCATGAGTGACCCCGGTGCTTCCCCATGTGGCCCTACATCGCAGGCTGTGCTCTTTCCGGAGAACCATGGGCATCAAACATGCAAAACCTTCTCCAGTATCCCTCCCTTGATGTACAGCTGACCTCACCATAGCTCACCCAAGCAGAGTGGGAGAAAGGCTGCACGAGAGGTCCAGGAGCTGAGAAAATGTCAGTGGAGCCTGTGGAAGAGGGAGGAGGGCAGAGGATAGAGAGCCGAGTGGAATCCCATCACAGAGGGAGTTAGTTGTGACTCAGTGAACACCACCACCTGGGTTAATGTCTACAAACACATCCTGCACCGCTCTCTTTCTGTGTTAGCATTTTGTCTCCTTTGCTGGACTTAAATTCTTCAAAGAAAGAAACCATGTCTCATTCATCTTTGTGTCTCCAAAATTTGGCGGATACATTTTTTGGAATGTGAGTTGAAGGCGGCACTGAATTAAATTCAATCAACCAGTCTTGTCGATGATATCACATAAGGGATGCCAAAAAAACAGAACTTGGAATACACTTTCAAAACCTTGGAAAACAGACTGGCCTTAGCCTTACGATGTGAAGTTTTGTTGGGAACTTAGAAGGGTCTAATCCTTACTCAGGTACTTACCGGTATGTGATTTCAGGCACATGGTAGAATCCACTCAGCCTGAGTTTCCTCTGCCATAAAATTGATATAATAACACTTAGCTCCATGTAATTTTTCTTCTGGTGAAGTTAGATATTGAATGTAAAACACCCAGCGTAATGACAACTAATAATATTAGGCACTTAAAAGTGTTACCTTCCTTAGCTTTCTTCTTCTCACCCTCCCATGTTCCTAGAATGCTCATTAGAGGTGTTTTAAAGCCATTTGTGTTGGGGTGCCTGGGTGACTCAGGTTGATTGAGCATCCAACTCTTGATTTCGGCTCGTGTCATGATCGCAGGGTCGTGAGATCGAGCCCTGTGAAGGCTCTGTGCTGACTGTGCAGAGCTTGCTTTGCATTCTCTCCCTCTGTCTCTCTCTGCCCCTTCCTCACTCGTGAGCTCTTGCTCTCTCTCTCTCTCTCTCTCTCTCTCTCTCAAAACAAATCAGTAAATAAAAAAATACTTTAAAGCCTTTTGTGCTGACTTGAGTTGAATGTTGGAATGAGCCCTCCCACCAGTGATCTTGCCACTCACAGCTGCAAGGACACTCAAAGAACTCCTTGTCCAAATCCTGTTACACCTACAGGAGAAGAGTAAAGTCAAGAGAACACAACGTTTTGCCTTATAGTTAGGATCACAGGCCTGGTTCCTGGATTTATTTGTTTTGTCTGCTAGATTGCCAGCTCCTCCAGTCAGATATTCATCTTTACTCCCTTTATGCCTCCCAGAGCATGGCGCACATAGACGCTCAGTGAATACCAACTGGTGGAAAGGTAATAGGGTAAGTGAATTGGAATATCACGAGATTACACGGACTTTTATTTTTGGCTCTTCGAAAGTTGCTTCAGGTCCAATTTTGTACCAAGTTGATTTTCTCAATTATATGAAATTTAATATAATGTACTAATCCCTTTTTTCAAGTTGAAATCATTTCCATATAACTAGTAATTACTGCTTACGAATACTGTCCACACAGTATTTCTTTTTCTCCATATCCCGAAAATGGAAATAATCATTGGGGGAGTTAAGAAGTTATTGCACGCTTTTCTTTTAACTGAATGAGATCTCTAGCAGATGTTTGAACTATTAACTGTTTTCATCATGGCCATATCACACCTGGCTATAAGAAGACAAGAAGCTTATCACCTATTTCTTTTCTCTGTCTAGGGGAAGCAGTAGGGCCTTATAGTCACTTCCTGTCACTTTGGTTATATCTACCAACATAATTTGGTGTTCAACACGGGAAGGACACCTCTTGGGAAGTAATGGAACCCATTACTGGACATCTGGAGTAAAATTTGGTTCAGTTCTGTCAGGATATCTTTCATTAGCAGGAAGGTTGAACTAACACTCCTGTAATGTCCTTTTTAGATCTAAAACTTAAGTAATTCTTGACACTTTGAGGGAGGATGAACTCTTCTCAAAATTCTATTAGCCTAAAGCCAAGAAATCTCCAATATTGGCATTCTGGAAAATATTTAAATGATTTCCTTCTAGTTATTTTAGCAATAATGGAATTCATCTCAGGAAGTTTATGTTAAATCTAATCTCACTGGAGTTTCAGAGAGCTTTTCACCTTGACTGATGGGCGATAAAGAGTCTAGGTTTCTGAGCTGAATTGGGCCCTTTTTTATACCACCACCATTCTGCTAAAGAGCACAGTTCATATAAATGGAGAGGTTTTTTTTTTTTTTAGTGCAGACCCCAATCCAATTTGGATTGCTTGCTATCAGACTGGAAGAAAAAATGTGGTAGTTAATATTTACAAATATTGACTTCAGTCTAGCCCTTTGGAACTTGAAAATATAGTCTCTTGATTTGACAGCAATAACACAGAAAGAGATGTTTCAGTCGGGCAGTGCACAGTTCCGTATTTGGAATCTAAAAGCTGGTTTGTGGGGAGGTGTGCAAATGCTAGTCAACTCATCATTAGGATTTTTGCAAGCAGGGTGAGGTGTTTAAATGATCCCAGATGCAGAAGGGTGGAAGGACTGAGCTGCGATTCTAAGCTTGGCACTCCCGATCTCCTTAAATAGGAATAATAAATTCAGCTCAGCCATGATTGGCCAAATGCGCCTCATGCTCATGAAAATGTCTAAGATATTGCTGGGAATGGGAGAAATATGGGAGCCTGAAGAGAGACTGGACTATCTATGCAATTCTGGGCAAGTCTTGCCATCTTGCCGCCTCTCATTGCAGCTCCTGCTCTGTGAATTCTATAAAGGTAATTAACAGGAAGATCACATATGATGGTGCATGGGGAAGCCATATGTAATCTGGAAGACAATTTAGGCACAGCTACTCAGTCTGGAGTCGAGGGAGAGAGGACTTGGGAAGCCGGTCTGACCCCAAGGGATACCTCTACTCGACTGACCGGTCAACGGATGGAGTGCCTTTTACTTAACACTCAGCATCAGCGTATGTGTAAACTCATACCATTGCTAATGGCTTGTCTTTCCCACCTGCTGTTAAGGGTACTACCGTCTTGGGTCGCATTGTGTCTTGGGAAAATTAGCTGATCTAGTAAACTTATTTAAGCCGAGGTGTTACAGCATGCTGGTGGATGAATACCATGAGTCTTCAGCTGTGCACAAGGATGGCAAAGCCTTTAGATGAGACAAGAATAAAAATATGTATATATATTTATATGGAGATTCAATTTTGTCCATGTTAAGAAAATATGCTTGTTAATGAGAGCAAATGGCAATATATCTTAAACATGGAAAGCCCATATTTAAGTCTAAACATTTAAGTTTTATTTCGCTAATTTAATTTTTATTAAATAATTTTATTTTTTACTCAAATTACAATTTTATGACATATATTAAATTTTTAATTAATGGGTTTAATATTAAATTATTTTCAATATTGGAAAGCCCAGGCCGTATGAAGTTTTAAGAGAAATAGAAACTTTAAATGAGTCTCATGTTTTTTGTAGGATGCTGTGGTTTCCTTTGCACATGTCCCAGGGGCCCAGGTAACTTTCCTCTGTCATTTGGGGCACTTCAAGGGAAATATTTCACAACAGCTTAAGTGTTGATTCCTATGAAATAAGCTTGTTGTAGAGAAGGTTCTAGAAACCCTGCCTTAATAAATGAGAGCTCATAAGCACATCAGAGCTCAGTGGCAAGGGGCAGGCATTCGCAGATAATCCATACAAGTTTCAGAGACACAGAGGTGCAGAAACATGCAGAGACAGAAGAGCAGAGACAGGAATGAGAGTTAAGAAAGAGAACTTTCAGGTCCCATAAACCACATTCATGTGGACAATCATTTGACTTCCCTTTTTTTGCCTAGGCTTTCCAGAGTGACGATGTCCAAACTAAGTGGTCTCCAGAGCGGACTTCAGAAAATTTGTATAGGGGTCTTGGCAGGTCAGTTTGTGGAAAGAGGTGATTTAAGCTGAGTTGACATGACATGAATTTATATATATATATATATATATATATATATATATATGTTATAATGAAATGGATAGACAAAGGCTGGAAGGGAAGGGAGATAATAGAGATACTTAAAGCCTTTAACTCCTTATCTGTCTTGGGCTATTCTGATACCCTGGGATATTTTGACACTTTGGGTATCTCTGGGAGGGTATCGTGGTGCAGCAGGGGACTCAAGCCTTGCTAGGTCATATAGACCCCTTGATACAATTGATAAATTTCACATGCTTACCCCCATCTCAGGCTTACTGATGCAAGATTTCCAGATGGAGTCCCGGAAATATATCTTATCGAGTGCTCCAGGTGATTCTCTTACTCAGACATACACAGGAAACACTGGCATAGTCGATATAGATAGAATTTTTGAGCCCCAAAGACCTCCTTAAGTATCCCAGACACTTACTAACTGTGTAACTGTAAGCACATCAGGTTCCATACGTTTAGAATGGCAACCATATTGATATCTTTCTTACTGGATTCTACCCAAACCGTAGAAAACCATCTTAGCCATAACACCCGGCACAAGGTAGAGACACAATACGTGTTCCGTTCATTTTCCTCCCACTCATCCCCATCCAGGAACTCATATTTGCTTTCCATTTTTCTTCATTGGCTAGCTGCCTAGAGCCACTGCATAACTCATGGGAAGCCATGCTCTTTTCCTTCAGTGGACACGGACGTGTAGGCAGCATCGGCACATCCAATGGGACAAGTGAAGATTCTCTGAGCCTGCTGGAATCTCACCGCAGCCAAACATCTTCGCTTATTTTGTTCTTTCCATCCCATCTTTGGAGGGATTGTTTTGATAAGCAGCAAATATTTCAGGATTCAAATCTTGAGTAGCCTTCCCAAAATGAAACGAACTACAAAACCCCAAGCCCCTAACCTCCAATTCTTATTTCCTCATTCTTTTGCAAAACTGAAAGAGGAGAAATATCAGCCCCTGGAAAGAAAGGCAGCAAGGGGGCCGAATGTTTACACAGTATTACGATAAAGTGGATATGGTTATTCCATGGACATGGTAATTGCTTTAAAAAAATTTTTTTTTAGCATTTATTTTTGAGACAGAGCATGAGCAGGGGAGGGGCAGAGAGAGAGGGAGACACAGAACCGGAAGCAGGCTCCAGGCTCTGAGCTGTCAGCACAGAGCTCGACACGGGGCTCCAACTCACGAACTGCGAGATCATGACCTGAGCCGAAGTCGGACGCTTCACCGACTGAGCCCCCCAGGCGCCCCTGGACAGGGTAATTTCTTAACTGGAAAGATGGGTTGTGCATTCAAGTTACAATCCACATTACTAATCTTCTATGTGAAAGACACAGCACTTCTTAACTGACTTTGCCAATATATTTTATATAGCAGCCTCTGTTATTAGCTCACTACTCACTTCCAGCTCTTACGAAGTGCTTGTTCATTAATAGATTGTGATGGTCTTGTGTCTCCCACAGGAAAAAAAAAAAAGGAGATTAATATGTATTGGACATCGATGGGGTGCCAAGTTCATGACACTAGTTTTCTATACTCAGAGCTACAGTTCCCTGTCTTCTAAGGACTTAGGAACAAAAACAAACAAACAAAAAAGATTACATTCCAAAATCTAAACTTCAAGGTCGGCACATGGTGGGGGAAGCAGCCTAAAAGAAGCAGCCTAAAATAACAGTGGGGACGGACTCAAGAGGTTATTCTAATCTGGAGGTAGCTAGCAAAGTTTGGGCTACAGGAGCATGATAAGGTTGAATCATAGAGAATAGTATTAAGAAAATGATGAGAGAGAAACAGTGCCAACTGAAGGTAATCAGAACAGTACGTCCGAGAGAAGGAAGCAGATAAAGATGTGGTCAATTGGTTCCACTCCTCCCCAGGGGAGAGGGCTTCTTGGTCAATAAAACTTGGGTAAGAATTAACATTCTTAATTTGCCACGATCACCTTGTTTTCTAAAAATCCAGAAACTATCTTAAAAAATAATGTTCTTCAAGATCATTCCATTCTTATAGTTTGACACTTATCTAAAAAAACCCTTCTGATCAAGACAGATTACTTAAGGGCAGAGAGAGCCTACACTCAAAAAGATTTCAAAATAATCTCATTCTTGGGATACAGTCTTTTTCCTCTTTGAAAACATTGCATCTATTTCTACCCCTTAAGTTCTAGATAAGATCATCTCAATCCCCACAATGTCTTTATAGAAAAGTTCAATAGTCTTCCTAATATTTCTGAGAGTTTTCCATGGGGGCGTAAAGGGGGCGTGTCCACATTCTTGGGGTCACTTTTGGCTCTAATTTGCTATCTTTTAAAAAAAATGTTTATTTATTTTTGAGAGAGAGACGGGGTGGGGGGTCAGAGAGAGAGGGAGACACAGAATTCGAAACAGGCTGTCAGCACAGAGCCCGACAAAGGGCTCGAACTCACCGCGAGAGCATGACCTGAGCTGAAGTTGGATGCTCAACTGACTGAGCCACCCAGGTGCCCCTCTAATTTGCTATCTTTGCTCATTTTGGGTTTGTGGCTGTTCCTTTAGCCATTGATCCAGGAAATTCAACCTTTCCTTCGTAATGACAAAAAAAAAAAATTGTACAATATATACAGGGCCAGAGTAGGCATGGAAACATTCCCTGTATTTTTGAGATAATGGCACTTTAGATCAGTGCAAATAACTTTAAGGTAAACCTTAGACATCCTTGTTTTCTTCTAGCATCCTGGTCATTTGTCTCTTTGACATCCTTTTCCCTCATTCTCTACTCTTTCTTCTGAGAAGTAGCCACCAACCTACCTGGATACACACACACACGCGCGCGCACACACACACACACACACGCACACACACACCCCTTTCCATTTTATTTTGATGAGATCTCAACTTTCCCCAGTGCCTGGCCACAATTCAGTTTAAGTTTTGAAATAACGACTGACATGGACCTACTTCTATTTTCGAATAAATAGCTATGCAATTTCCCAATGCAGTTTTATGACAGGGTTCAAGTTCAGATCCAGTTACAGTAGCATTCTGTGAGTTACCTCCATCTGCTGTGCATTTTGGTTGGTTTCACTGAAGCCGTTCACCTCTGAGGCTGCCGTGACTAGGTGGCTGGGCTTTCGGAGCAGGAACTTAGATCCAGGACTTGAGGTTACTCGGCTTTAGCCAGACTATCTGTCAATCACAGCACAGGCTTTCTTCTCTTTGTTGTAAGTCCTCATATTTATACCTGCAGCCATCTCTAAGACTCTCTTTTCCTAGGAAAGTCGTAACATAGAAAACATCCTTTAATGACTCTGGATCCTCCAGGCACTACAAATTATTTCCATTCTTTTTTAAAAAAAATGTAAGTTTATTTACTTTGAGAGAGAGAGAGAGAGCACAAGTGGGGAAGGAACAGAGAGAGAGGAAGAGAGAGAATTCTAAGCAGCCTCTGCACTCCCAGCAGTGCCCAATGTGGGGCTTGAACCCGCAAACCATGAGATCGTGACCTGAGCTGAAATCAAGAGTCAGAAGCCTAGCCGACTGAGCCACCCAAGCTCCCCCAAATTATTACTATTCTAATTTTTACAGCTGAGATAACTGAGGTTTAGTGGAGTTTAAGGTTATTGCTCAAAGTTACCCAGCATGTAGCTGAGCTGGAATTTATCTTGATTTCCAACTCCATCCCTTTGTTCTTTCTGCGATACCAACAAAGCTTATATTTTTCCGTAGAGCCCGTTTATATGTCTAACTGGTAAGATATTCTTTCAACTAAAATACAAACCCTTTTTCACAAAATTCTTTGCACAGCTCTGATAAGGTATTGCTTGAGTGTGGGATCTTTAAAATCACCGTTGTTCAGGAGTTTGAAGAGTCACCCTTTGTCGAAGGACTAACAAAATTGCCTGCCCTTGTCTATTTCACTTCCAGGACGTGTACTGCAAATACACGGACTGCCATTGTCCCATCTTCCCAGAGCGGGCTTGAGGTCAGGTATGTGTGATTCTTTGGAGTAAATGTGTCATAAACTAGAACATAATAATTATGTGCACATGTATACAGTTCAGCCCCAAGAGATGCGATGCAGCTGAACTTACGCTTTCAAGAGCAGTTGGAGCAAAGTGAGCTCAAACTAGGAATTAAGATGCACAGAAGGTCTTTGGCTGCATTTATGTAGTATGCCTCAAACTGTTCTATTCAGTCACATCTATGGCTCTGATTCAAATTGCAAATTATCTCAATAAATACCTGGCTACACTGGGGAAGCAGGAATAATTGCACATATTTGGGGATGCAGCCAGCATACACTGCACCTTCAGAGGGGCCGCTCTCTCTAAGTCCGTTCATCAGGGTCCGAGGTCAATAAATGTCTGACAGATGAGACTTCAGTTGGAAACCTGGGGGAAGCTTGCCTCTTGCAGAAAATGAAGGAACTGCATGTCCCATCCTCATTCTATAGAAGTAGAAAGATGCTATAAATAAAGATCCAGTTGCAGTGGATTTCAGTGAAGCCTTCACTCACTGTACCTTCCCTCCGTAACTTACGATGGGCCCTTTCTGAGCTGAATATTAAAGAAGAAGCCTGAGTTGTCACATAGCATGAGCAGAGGAAAGAGAATCATGGAAAGCGGAATATGTAGCAAGATTGGAGACGTGTGGTTATTGGAAGGGAGGTCTCCTCTGAAGAGCAGCTCAGAATTCACTAAGAGGAAGGAAGTATGTCAATGACAGAGCAGTGCAGAGAATGAGACCCATGGAGGCCTTGAGGGAAGATTGTGGGCTTATGCTATAAGTAACATCTAGGGGTGAATTAAGCAAAATTCCTATTCCTTCTATGCAGAGAGGTGGGAGAAACAAATAATTGGAACATATTAGGTAGCGATATAAAAATCAAATCGGTTGAGGCTGAAAAAACCCAGTTGTTGGAGCCAGAGAGACGTCATTCAGACCTCAGGGCTACTGCTTGTCAACAGTGTGAACTTAGACAAAGCCTGAGCTTCTTCTGATTACAGCAACAGGAACAATTCCAGGGTTGCTTTAAGAAACAGACAGTGGAACTCCATGTCTTTGTCAATCGTTTGTCATGTAGTAGTCGCCCCAAATGGCATCCATGGGAACATCTGGATAGCGAAGCCAAGTATAAGAAGTACATGGAAGTGGACAAAGCAGTTGCTTTTGCTGGAACACCACCACCAACATCAATAATACTGCTAGCTAGTATACATCGAACACTATTCTAGAAGCACTATGCCTTGAATATACATTATATGTATGGTCTATACATTGAACAGAAACTATTCTAGAAGCACTTTACATGCATCTGCAGTCCTACGAAGCACACATTGCTATCGTCCTCCTTTTGCAGACGAGAAGAGTTCAGCACAGAGGGGGTAAGTGCCTTGGCCAGAATCAATGCACCCAGCAAGAAGCAGAGCCAGGGTTCTAGGTGGGTCTGCCTCCAAACTTACACTTCTCATCACAGCCTAACGAGGCTTTTACACTGGGTAGTGCATGATAGCTGATCAGCTTCTAGCAAAGCTTGTGACGCAGAGAAATTATTCTGTTAATACTTATTTAATATGTGGACCCAGGATCTCTCTGATAGATACACAACACTTCATTTTATGGTTGGGTATGCTGAGGGTCAGTGTGGCCAAGTGACTTCCAAAGGCCACAAAGCTAGTGAAGAATGGAATGAGGTCAGGAGACCAGGTCTCCTCAACTTCAATCCAGAGCCGCCCCTTTTGCTTAGGATGGGAGCGCAGCTGACAACTGTATTCTCAGTCGAGGTGGAAGCTTCTTTGGTCCCTGGCCTGTACTGGCTCTAAATCCCACTTTCAGCAACACACACTTTGGACACTTGAGATTTAAGGTGCTGTCTCCACTTAAGATCACAAAAATGTGGTAAGATAGTGTTTTTGATTTGTAACACTACCAGCATTTCTGACATTTGAGTGGCACTACATAGTTCACAAAATTGGTTTACAAATATTCTCATGTAGTCCTTACCATTTCCTGCACTGACACTAGACTTTAGCTTTTTTTTTTTTTTTTTTTTTAAGATTTTATTTTTTTAGGTAATCTCTACACCCAACATGGGGCTCGAACTCGGAATGCTGAGATCAACAGTCACATGCTCCACCAACTGAGCCAGCCAGGCAGCCCTACCCCTCTGCCTTTTTTTTTTTTTAAGATTTTATTTATCTTTAAATTTTATTCATTTATTTATTTATTTTTGACACGAGACTTCAAAATTGGGTTGATTCTTCTAGAACCTCACCCTTATCAACATCTAATATAAAAGGAAATCCAATGCTACTAAATAGCTATCGATCAAGTAATCTCACAGGTCTTTCCCCTTCCCACTCTATCACATTATCTTTGGTTTGATTTTACCTCCTTAGCGCTGACTTTGGTTTCCTTCTCTATCTCACCCAAAAATGCCTCTTTCTCTGTGCTTGGCACGTAAACCTCTACTCTCCTGCTGGGTTCTTATTTAATCCACGCTAGGGTCTTGGAAGCTCACCTCTCACAAGAATAAGGTCCCGGATTCGGGTGGCATCTGCCTCGATGCGTCAGGTCTGTGCTTAAGGACCAGCTTGTGAATAAGGGTTTCTGTGTTTCTCAAATGAGGAAATAGGCTCACACAGTCCATGTAACTTGCTTAAGAGTAGAGCAGAGCCTGCTGGTTGTTCCTCAAAACTCATCTCATTAATTTTTGCCAATATGACTTGAGATTTTTAGCTGGCCACATGGTCTAAAATAAGACTACAGTTCTTATAGTCACCTGACCAAGTTCTAACTACTGGGATGTAAGCAGAAGGCAGATACGGCGGCCTGGAGGACATCTGTTAAGTACCTTCTGCTCCCTTTCTTCTTCAACGTCTCTTCCTGTGTGATGGCTGCAACGTGAACTGGATGGACGAAGCCCAAGAAGTTGTCTTAAGGTATGATGTGGAAGCCGCGTGTGAAAGACGGTGGAACAACGAAATATTAGACTTCACCCTACGAGACTGTAAACTTCTGGATTCTGTGATATGACAGGTAAGTAGACCTGAGCTGCTATTATGTTAGTTTTTTGTTTTAATCTCTCGTGGTTTACCTAATCCTTAACCGATATGAGGTCACAAGGCTAGTTCCCAGCACTTCTGAACTTTAAGCTCAGTTGCCTTGACTCCAAAGGCTGTTGTTTTATTTTACCCCACAACAACTGGGGACCTCCAACGACCTCGCTTTCAGGGCTTCTGTGAGGATGAAATGAGGAAACGGGTAAGAGAGCACTTTGTAAACTCTGAGGCCTTATTTATATGTGAGCAAAAGCAGAATTTTGTATTTGTGGAGAGCCGTGGAAAAGTACTTAATGTCTTAGCTTGCTTGTTGGTTGAGCAGGTAGGGGAAGAAGGAAAAAAAGAAAAAGCAAAAAGCCATGTTGTGCTAGAGTCCTGGATTCCAAGTGAACCGGAAACTCCTTTGGCTAATTCTAGGGCCAAAAGATGCCTTTCAAGTGGGGAAGGATGAGTTAGTCCGAGCGTCCAGGAGCTTTCTGACTAGCTGTGGTTTAAAGCTGCCCAAACTTTTGTGTAAATACACCTACAGCCTAAGTAAAATAGGAAGGATTGGGGATCGGAATTGCCCTAGTTGGGATATTCTCTGTGTCCAACATCTCCTCATGAAGGAAATTGTATTAGTAATAAGTCCGATTCCCAGTGTTGGAATTTGAGTTGCTTCGGGAGTGAGTGGCCAGGTTTTCAGAGGCTTGTTTGCTTTATGAAGAGTATTGGGGTCAGTCTTTGCTGGCCAGAGGTCTCTAACCAGAGACAGGTTTCACACAGGGCTTTTCATATTTTCTGCCTTGAGCCAGACTCAAATACCAAGAAGTGTCTCAGGGGTATTTTTGCAAGTTCGCTCTTTTTCCTTTAGCAACTGTCAAACGGCAGCGAAAGCCAATGCTTAGAAGGTATGCATATGCTTCGAACACTTTGTTCAGGCTCCTCTGAAAGGTGTTGGGTTGCATCCCAAAGCAAATATTGTTTTGGAATATTCTGGGGATGTTTTCAGCCCTTATTGCATAACTCAAGGCTGATGATGTCCTATTGTGAAAAGATAAGGCAACATATAGTCATCGCTCAAGAGTCAAGGGCTGCAAGTCAAGGGCTAGGCAGTGTTAGGAGCAGGGTGAGGAAATTGTAATTATAACAAAATGTAACAGTCACCCCGCTTGTTTATGCCCCAGGCACGGTGCTAGCCCCTTACATATGTTGTATTACTTAAGCACCCTAACAACTGAGTCAGAATGATAATAGCATCTCTAGGTGAGAACAGATGTTGCTTTAGTGCTGCGTCTGGGTCCTGGAAGTTCCTTGCTGCCCCGGGTATTGACACTTTAGTTTCTGGATTGTTACAGGGGGAGGGTTAGAAAGAGTGTTTACCTCTCCAACCATTCCTCACCCCTCCCCTCCCCTCCCTTCCACTCTTCTTTCTCCTTCCTTTCTTCATCTCCCTTTTCCTTCTAATCTAGCATCCTGGAGAGTCAGAGAGTGATTCTCTCTCACAGGGCTATACTAGCAGGGGTTAGAGTTATGATTTTGAAATAAAGAACATGAAACTGAATTCAAGCAAGTTGGATTCAAAGAGCAAGGGGACGGGTAAAGAAAGATTATCAGTGGTTGTTTACATCAGCAGTTCTCAGACTTTACGATCTCAGGATTGCTTTTACTATTGACAATATTGGGAACCCCCAAGGGATGTTAGTTATGTATGTATATTTATTTACTATATGTATCTAAATTGAAAAATTAAAATATTTATTAATCCGTTTAAAAGTAATAATAAATTACGAAATGCTAACATACATACTTGGGTGAAAAATCACTATATTTGCTGAGGCGCCTGGGTGGCTCAGTCGGTTAAGCGTCCGACTTCGGCTCAGGTCATGATCTCGCAGTTCGTGAGTTGGAGCCCCGCGTCGAGCTCTGTGCTGACAGCTCAGAGCCTGGAGCCTGCTTCCGATTCTGTGTCTCCCTCTCTCTCTGCCCCTCCCCCGTTCATGCTCTGTCTCTCTCTGTCTCAAAAATAAATAAAAACGTTAAAAAAAATTTAAAAAAAATCATTATATTTGGGTGAGAAGAATGTCATCGTGTTACTTTTTTGTACGTCTTTTCAGCGTTTGGTTTAATTGGGGAGAGCTCCTCTCCTACCTGCTTCTGCATTCGGTCCTTGTGACACATTGTTTTGGTTGAATTATATGTAGGTAATCCAGCCTCCCCCAGGTGTATAATTAAACAAGGAAAGAGCACTGTAATTAAGTGTACAAATAATTGTGGATATTCTTCTTGGATACTGCAATAAAATTGCCAGTCGTAGTTTCTAACAGGTCAGTTGCAATGTATAATCTGGAACCGTATTGATAAACTTTTTGGTTTTCTATTATACTAAAATCTGTTGGTCCATCTTGACCTATTATGTAACATTGTATAACGGTCATTTGAAAAAGCAGACAAACAAACATTAGGTCATTAAATTATCCAGATCTAAAGTAATACTAAGATTTCCATTTGTTAATATCACCACCGATCTTATCAGAAAAGTCTAAGGATTGGGAAGCTGTCTATCTCATGGTGGGGGATACAAGATTTCCAAAGTTCTAATTTTCACTTCTGAGCTTGAATTTTGTCATTGGCATCACAAGCGTCACTCTGTTGTTTTTCTTGACTACACGGCCTCACTTCATTAATGTTCCAGGAAATGTTTGTCTAATAATCAAGTCTGAATAAACATAGTTTGCCAGCCATTCTTTCCCATGAAAATGGTATTTCATGAAAAAGCAAAAGCAAAAATAAAAACAAGAAAACGCCAAATAATAGTTCAACTTGGAAGTCAATCAATTGCATCAGTGTTTGTCCTGGAGGTGACCAAAAGACGGAGCTCTGAAGCAGGGGTGCGGTATGGACACGTCCCATTTCGCCCCACGAAATATTAAAACGTGGCTTGTAATCAAGAGCTGCGATGTCATAACATTCATAACTTTTAGTGCTTTATTAAAGACGTTCTTAAGTAATACTGGCTTTTCTCGTCCACTTAAAAAAATTCCCTGTGAGTCTATAATGGTGAAAAATAGCTTAATTCTGCAGTAGAGATATTAACTCAGTCTTCATATTTGCAGCCACATCTTTCATTTGCCAAGTTACTGTGTCACGGGAAAGTGGCAGTGCTGTGATTTCTGCTGACTTCCTTCAGCAGACATTCGGCAACAGGTTTTCTTCAGCTCTTAGCTACTGACTGTCCATCTTCAGCCAATGCACCATAATGAGCCCTGGAAGATGTGTCCGTGGATTTTCCACTTTAGTTTGAAAAGTTGCAACAAACAGTTGTTGGCTTAAAGGGCTTATTGCACCTTGATTTAAAATATTCCATTTCTGTTTCCCCAACTCTGGACGCTTGATTTTAGAATAACATCTCAATTTAACTGGCACCTTAATACTATTAAAAAATGCTGCATTGCTGGGGCGCCTGGGTGGCTCAGTCGGTTGAGCGTCTGACTTCGGCCCAGGTCATAATCGCCCAGTTTGTGGGTTTGAGCCCCGCGTCGGACTCTGTGCTGACAGCTCGGAGCCTGGAGCCTGCTTCGGATTCTGTGTCTCCCTTTCTCTCTGCCCCTCCCCTGCTCCTGCTCTGTCTCTCTCTGTCTCAATAAAAATAAAAACATTAAAGAAAATGTTGTATTGTGTGATATGTAATCAAGTAAAATGTTTTTTTCCACAGTCACATTTTTACTTACAGTTCTCTATATGCTTTCCTCATATTACAGTTTTCAGCATATCTTTTTCAGCATACTGTTCATATATTTAGAGGTAAATGGTGCAGATGGAACGTAAGAAATCTTCCAATCTCCCTTTTTAAGCCAATGATCTATGCTAAAATACAAGTGTAAAAATAAACACAGCAAAGTGTACTTATTGCCTGTTGTTTTCATGTTGGCACAAGGTCATTTTGGAATTTCAAACAAATGATTTTTGGACAAAAATAGGTTACAGAGGTTAAAGCAGACATTTCCAAAGTAAAGCTAAAACCACAGCAGAAGTACTAAAGAATAAGCCTGAGTTAATCTCAGAAAATGTACACATTTATTTTCTAAAACTACAACATTAGAAAATTCTAGAAATCACAATAATGCACACTGATGCTGTTAGTCATCAGAGGGATGGTGTCATCACATATTATAAAGAATCTCGAAAAGTCCACCATAGACTCGTGAAAAAAAAGTAAGAGTGAAAAAGTCAAATAATTCTGAACATCTGAGGAAAATAGTTTTTACCTTACAGATTCCTTGCGAAGGTCCTGCAGGCTGTAGGACCACCCTTTGAGAACTGCTAGGTACGAGCATTTAAGGCTGAAATACTTTTATAGCCTTGAAGAAGCATGATATATGGATAGATCGGTGTTGGGAGCTGAACTGTTTCCCCTCAATTATATGCTGAAGTTCATTTATTTATTTAACCCATAGTGCCACAGAATGTAACCTTATTTGGAAACGAGGTTGTTGCAGAGATAAGTCAAGAGGAGATCATCCCAGAGTAGGGTGGCGTCCTTACTAGAAGAGGCGGTAGACGAACAGGGAGAAGATGGCCATGTGAGAGCAGAGGCAGAAATTGAAGTGCTTTGCCTACAAGGTCTGCCTGTCATTACACAAGAAAGACATGGAACAGACTGTTGTCCGAGCCACCCACCTCATGGCACTTTGCTATGGCAGCCCTAGGAAACTGGTACGATGAGCTAGTTCCAAAGACACGTCGGTGGGAGAGTCATTAATTTCTATTGTAAATCCAGGAAAGGTGGTTCACCTATAATTAAAAAACTTTCTGCCCCAAAGAAACAAACCGATGAACGAACAAAGCCTGTCCTAGCCCATTGGAATGGATGGCATTTGGGGATCTGGAGCTTTATTCCCTTCAGTGAGGAATGCTTGTAATCTTCCACTGTCACGTGTTACTGCTGGCCAGGGCTCTGGGCAAATCTGTTCACCCTAAGGGGTGCTGGGCTATTTAAGAGAAGATAAAGTCTTCCCTCACGGGAACCGAACCTACCGCGCTGATGTCCTGAAGCCTGGGTAATACGAAACAAAGACATTGGGAAGAGGGTATATTTTGTCTCTAGCTCAGCCTCAAAGTGGACATTCTTCGGGTGAAAGGAGAAAAAAAGTAGCATTAACTTTTATTCACACACTGAGACCTGCATCCTAAACTTAGATGCGTTTGTCTTAGGAGATGTCCTTTCATGTTCTCCGAAGAAACCTTTCATATCCTGTGACATCCAGTTTGACACTTTTGGGTTTGGTTTTCTCCCTCGTGTCCAATTTTCGTTGATTGTATCAAAATGTCATAGATACTACCTATCTAAAGGGAGAAGTGAAGGCAAATTATTCTTAGGAAAAGTGGGCTGCAGATTATCACAAGTTGGCTCTGTTTAATAGATAAGGGAATTCAGATGACAGAGAAAGACAATTACGTTGATTAATACTGGGGCACAGAGAGAAAGAAATATGAACCAGAAAGGCTTTGACTTCCAATCCCTACTACTTTAACAGGCACCCATCCCACCCTCCTCTCCTCTCCCCCACCCCAAAAATCCCCTCATTTCTATTGAAGCTGTTTTCAACAGCAGACCTCTCAGTGACTTTAACTTCAGAGGTTTGGAGCTTTTATCCCCTTGTTTAAACTAATTCATGGTCATACATGTGGGTTACTCTGGTTTTACTCTGTCGGTACAGACACAAACTATTTTGCCACAATTAATGTTTTGGTCAACAATGTGCAGACTTAAAGGCCTGAGTTATATGACTAGGCAAATAAAAGCAGACCACAAAATTTGGTCTCCTCTGGTTGGCTGTGATTCACCCATACGGGCAAAGCCAGCCGTGGTGCCGCTTTCCCCGAAACCCCAGGAAAATCAGACTGTCGTGTTATACTTCTTTGTCCCTTTATACAGATGCGGAGTCAGTCTGCCCAAATGGTGGGGCTCAAATATTTAATTTGTGTCACGCAGTGGAACAATTTCAACAGGTAGCAATTAGTCAAGTATCCCAACCGAAAAACATTCACACATCCTTCAGAGACGCACGACTTTCTGGCCATTATTGCAGGAAAGGAGCCGCCTGGGAGTCCACGCGATTTTACAGATTTCAAAATACTTGATATAGTAGGTCTTTTTTGTTTTTTTTTTTAACGGAGGGGTTCAGGCTACAAAATAAAAATTACTGATTTTGCGAATAAATATATTTTCTTAAATGATTTAGAAACCTCTGTTTATTCATTTACTGACAGTGTTTAGAATATATAGTAGCCAGTGTGTCTGCAGATATATTTATGTTGGACTGTTTGGCTTGGCTTCACCTCTGTAATAATTTATAACAGTTTCAATGTAAACCCTCCACTGAGCAGGTCATAAAGGTCCTGGATTTTAACCATCCTTGCTGCCGATAAAGCCACAGCACAGCACTGGTTCCTTGAGCTCATCCCTATCAGGCCCGTGGAAATTCTTGACTTAGGCAAGTTTAAATGCTAAAGAATTTTAATTCAGTTTCCTGTTTCTCAGCTTTGTGTTCCTTTTCGAAAGAGGGACTTATTTATTTATTTTAGTGTCTTTCTATTTTTATTTATTTTTAGGGGGTTAAAGACGTCACTTCCTGAATTATAGTGTGGGAATTAATTAATTAATTTTCTTTATATTACATTATATTATACATTTAAAAATATACAATATTTTGTACATTATAGTACTTTATAAAATGTATATTTATATATAATACGTTATATATTTATATATGTATATTATATAGTTAAAAACATTATGCAACATTGTGCATAATATAATGGAATTTAGGGAACAGAACAAGCAAGCAAAGAAAAAAAGGGACAAGCAAAAAAAAAACGGACTTAAATACAGGGAACAAGTGGATTTTATTTATTTTTAAGAAATAAATCTTTAGAAGCAATTGTCAAATAAAATTACGTTCTTGTATTTAAAAAAAAACCTGATTAAGATCAACCTTCATATGTGTATTTATTTATGCTCTCACCCTGTAATTGACAGATACTGGCATAAAATGGGGAAAATAATCCTGATGCTGAGGTATTTCTTTTTTTTTTTTGATACGAAATTTATTGTCAAATTGGTTTCCGCACAACACCCAGTGCTAATCCCAAAGTATTTCTTAATATGTGTCAATTTCAATTAGCTGATGAGACGCATCAATGTTTGCACTATAGCTTCACTTTCAAATTTTCCTAAATTTTCTACTTTATAGAAATATTCCAGGTATTTTATTTGAGATTTGGATATATTTCTAGATATTATATTGACAGATTCTTAATGTCAAAACATCCTTATTGTTAATGTGCCCTATTCTAGTTATGAAATTGATAAAATGCTTTTAATATAATTTAATATATTATCTTTAACTACCTATATAATATATTCCTTATTTTGGCAAGCAGAAGAATTAGTAGTTTTTTTTCCAAAGGAAAAAATAAACACCTTTCAAGAGAGTTTATAGGGTGCATTTGGGAAAGAATGAACATTTCTGAGAAAGATCAAAGTGATAAAAAACCACTTAGTGGTGAGTAAAATGTATACAATTCTATAGCTTAAAATGAATAATCCGTGTAAAGAATGTTTTATAATTAGGAACCTGTTAACTCTACGAGTACGTCGACAAAATTGGTCATCATACTCTGGTTTGCTAATGTTTATCATCTCTACATTCATTTATCCATTTTTGCAAGATGTATTTATTAAGGGCCTGCTTTGGCACTTCTCACAGCATTTTGCAAACTGGGTGTGGTTACCTCAGTTTCACAGGTGATAAAGGAAAAGATCTGAGAAATTACTTAAAGGGGCTCAATATCGGCACAGAAGACTGAGCGGAGTGGAGATCTGAACAGTTTCCGTTCAGTTTTCAAAACAATGGTGCGCGGTTGTAAAACTGGCTCTGGAATGAAACAGATCAATGTATGCATACTGCTGAGGCCTCTTGCTAATAGCGTGACCTTGGTCAAGTTGTTTAACCGCCAGAGGCTCCAGTTTCCTTTTGTTCACCTTGCAATCCTTCCCCCACCCCCTCTAGCTGGTTAAGATCCAAAAAGCTCTAGTCAGGGGGCCCCCCTGGGTGGCTCAGTCGATTGAGCAGTTCAGGTCTGACTCTGGGACTATGGATTTCGGCTCAGGTCAAGATCTCATGGTTAATGAGATCCAGCCCCCAGTCCTGCTCTGTGCTGACAGTGCAGAGCCTGCTGGGGATTCTCTCTCTCCCTCTCCCTCTGCCTCTCTCTGACTTGTACCCTCTATCTCAAAATAAAGAAACGTTAAAATTTTTTAAATAAAAAAAAACAAAACTACACACACAAAGAGCTACAGTCAGAAAATGGGGCTGGGCGTTGAGAATCTTGATCCCTGGACATTCAACTTGGGGCAAAAGGGGGGTTCATGGTTACTGACTCATTCACCAAGGTAAGATACGCCTTAGGTGTCTGAAAATTAAAAACAAATATCATATGGCCTTAACACAAAAAATAGATTTATAATACTTTGGAACAATCAATAAGAAACAGAAAAAATATAAAGATGATAATTCTATATGCCACATTCTCCATTAACTACTGCTAATACGTTAACATCTATATACATACATAGGGATGTGTGTGTGTGTGTGTGTGTGTGTGTGTGTGTAAATTTACACCTGTAGGATCATACTACACTTACAGAAACAGGGCCACCCTGCATATTTTTACCAAAACTGGAATATGAGCACAACGTTTCCAGGTACATAATTTTAGTGGCTGGATAGTATCGGATATACAGGTATAGTGCTATATACTTGCCTAGTTTCATACTGATAAGCATTTAGCTTCAAGAAGCGTCCTTGTACAATTGCTCACTAATGCACTAGACATCATAGGAATACATTCTAGAAATGAGATTACTAAATCAAATTGTATTCCTCTTTCAACTGTGACATAACACAAATTGCTTTCTCGAACAGCTGTACAAATTTATACTTCCAGAGTGTGAATACCTATTTTCTAGGCAACACTGAATTTCTCTACCTTTGAAAATCCTTTGCTAGTAGAATGTGTGAAAAAATGGTACCTTTCAAAAGTTGTTCATTTCTTAAAATGGGAATGACCACCTTTTTGAAACATGTTTTGTTTTGTTTCGTTTTAAAGAGCAGTTTTAGATTTACAGGAAAATTGTGAAGGTAGTAGAGAGCTCCTATATACCCATTTTCTGTATTACTATTATTTTTTTTAATTTTTTAAATGTTTATTCATGTTTGAGAGACAGAGAGAGAAGTGTGAGCGGGTGAGGGGCAGAGAGAGAGGGAGACACAGAATCTGAAGCAGGGTCCAGTCTCCAAGCTGTCAGCACAGAGCCCGATGCGGGGCTCGAACTCACGAACTGCGAGATCATGACCTGAGAGAAGTCGGACACTTAACAAACTGAGCCACCCAGGTGACCCTGTATCATTATTTTTTTGTCTATTTATTTTGAGAGACAGAGAGAGTGCAAGCTGGGGAGGGGCAGTACCAGCTAGCCAAGATACGCCTGAATTCCCACCCCTCTGAAACTCTCTGGGATGATACATGTTGTTCTAAGTGGCTAAGTGATGGCGCAATACGTTGCACAGCAATACTTAAATAATACAGGTGGGTATTGACAAAAGTAAATAGAGAGGGGAGAGTAATGCTGATTGGTTCATATGCCTGCTGTCCCCAAATTTGCTGCAAATAAGAGGATTGTAGTTTTAGCAGAGGGTTTGAATTCATTGATGGGTCTGAAGTTAGCATAATGGAAAAGAGCAGACCCGGCAACAGAATGGAAATAATGGAAACAAAAAACTGGATAAAGACCTCTGAGAGTCCAACTTATGTTGAGGACCTTACACCTGAGGTCTCCAACCATCTGATGGTGGGGTTTTTTCTCTGCAGGTATGGCAAAAGGCAAGAGATGCAAAGGACAGTTGAGGTTACAGGTGAGCATGAGGAGTTCAGATAATGCACCATGGATGACTTCTTGATTTTGCGGAAGAGCTATCGACAGCTGCCCATGTGTTTATCATGTCCATGCCCGTTTTACTTGGGCATGTTGATCTGGGGTCCTCTGGACACTTATCCCGCCCTGAGGACACCATCTCACTTTGGGGTCTGGCCCCTACCATTTGGGGCTTAACACATTCCTAAACTCTATTCTAGCAGCTTCTAACAACCCTGTGAGGTCTGAAAGTCATGAACTATTTTCCTGAGCTGAGGTCCAGGAAGGCTAAGTGATTAATCTAGAGTCCCACAGCTAGCCAGTGACAGAGCCAGGCCTAGACTTGGAACTCCTGGTTTCCTGTCTGATGCCAATATGCTTTTTTTTTTTCCTTTTTTCTTTTTTAGGTTTTCCTCATTATGACTATGGCAGACCAGACTCAACAGGTACATTGGGAGCAGGCCACTGAAGGATGAGCAAATTGAGCTGCATTTAGGATTTGTGCATCCTAACATCTTAAAATGTTTTTCTAACATTTTGGGTTTGGCATAGCGAAATGTGCCAAGATTCCTTTCCTTTCATTTTTAAACCCACATGTATTTTCAGGGAAATTAAGCTCATATGTTTCTGATTCATTTACTGTATAACTCATCAAAATATTGTTTTATAACAGTTCTTGGCAGCCCATGAAACCTTTTAAAATATAGACTTTTCCCCTCTTGCTACCAAGGAAGCCATGTTTTACCAAGAGCACAGTACCAATTAACTCCTAAGGGTTTTCTGAATAAGCTTCACATGAATGCTAAAGACCTCATTGGGTTCTCTGTGATCAACAAGAATGCAAGTCAACAAATGCCCATTGAACATACAGTATATATTGGATTTTTTGGAATGTGGAGTCATAAAGATAAATGGGGAGTGACCTCTAGGAGTTAAACAGTTACCGTGATGGAGACAGATAACTAATTATAGCCAAAATATTTATTTATATATAACTAATGTGTATACATATTTATGAATATAATTTATTGTCAAATTGGCTTACGTACAACACCCGGTGCTCACCCCAAGAAGTGTCCTCCTTAATGCCCATCACCCATTTTCCCTCTCCCCACCCCCATCTACCCTTAGTTTGTTCTCTGTATTTAAGAGTCTCTTATGGTTTGCCTCCCTCCCTCTCTGTTTGTAACTAGTTTTCCCCCCCTTCCCTTCCCCCATTGTCTTCTGTTCAGTCTCTCAAGATTCATATATGAGTGAAAACATATGATATCTGTCCTTCTCTGATGGACTTATTTCACTCAGCATAATACCTTCCAGTTCCAACCATGTTCCTGCAAATGGCATGATTTCAATTCTTTCTCATTGCCAAGTAGTATTCCATTGTATATATAAACCACATCTTCCTTATCCATTCATCAGTTGATGGGCATTTAGCCTCTTTCCATAACGTAGCCAAAATATTTATTGAGAACTTGAATGTGCCTGCTACTGGGTGAAGCCTTTTATAAATATTATTTGCTGTAATATTCTCAATCACTCTATGCATTATTATCCTTATTTTATATATAAGAAAATTGAGACATAGACAGTTTACTATGTCAAGTCATATAGTTGGCAATGGATACAAGACAAAATCTCTAGCAGTTGGATTGCAGAGATCAGTCTTTAAGCTGTTATTGTAGACTTAGAAATTAAGATATGGTGAGACTCAGCTAATGCCCAGCTTTTTGGAGATAGAAATGGAACTTCATTAACGTCATAAATTTACATCTGTTTAAGCTTTAATTTTGACCAGGAGATTATTTCCTCCTGGCCACTTTGCTTGTATTTTGGACATTCTTTGGCAAAGGTCATGATCATACAGCAAAAGATCTTGTTAATACCTTTTGGGTAGCTTATCTGAGATGTTGACCACGTGAATGAGTGTTGCTTCTCATATAATGGGGCTGTCTCAAAAACTCTGCCATGTCCACACTGGACACAACAATCTTTATTTTTTTTTTTTAAACATTTATTTTTCAACGTTTATTTATTTTTGGGACAGAGAGAGACAGAGCATGAACGGGGGAGGGGCAGAGAGAGAGAGGGAGACACAGAATCGGAAACAGGCTCCAGGCTCCGAGCCATCAGCCCAGAGCCTGACGCGGGGCTCGAACTCACAGACCGCGAGATCATGACCTGGCTGAAGCCGGACGCTTAACCGACTGCGCCACCCAGTTGCCCCCACAACAATCTTTATACTGTGCTTTCTCTGAATTAATTTTTGTGTGATAATACCATTATTGGTATTGATAATATAATAAGAGGAGATGCGATATTTTGAAGATACTGAGGCAGAGAACAGGTAAATAATAACCACTAAAGCTCTCTAAGGTAGTTTTTTCCATTATATACATTTCATAATTTATCATATGTATTTAAACTTTATAATTTATCATCCATACCATTGTTAATTGTCATTTGGGATTCCTTCTTTCTTTCTTTCCGATTATTAATATTAAAAATATGTTAAATCTTGTACAAGCCTTCCCACAAGAGTATTAAGGGCAAGATTTTCTCTAATTGTTAGGAATTACAAGTGCTAGGTATGTAAATGCCACTTATGTAAGGTGATGTAAATTGTTTCAATTTTAATTTGTTAGTTTAATTTACATTTCCAGTAGAAATATGTGTTTCATAATTCTAAAACTATGTCAACTCTTTCTTTTTTCCTGAACGTATAGGTGTTTTCTCTCTTTTTTAAAAAAAGTTTTTATTTAAATTCCAGTTAGTTAACACACAGTCTAATATTAGTTTCAGGTGTACAATAGAGTGATTCAATAATGTCATATATCACCCAGTGCTCATCACAACAAGTGTCCTCCTTAATTCCCATCACCTAGTTCACCCATCCCCTCACCCACTTCCCCTCTGGTTCCCCCAGCAACTTGAAGAATTTAAACAGAAGAATATTATTGCAGGGCTTTGGTTATGTAGGTGATGGAGTTGCCAACTTGAACAGGGTTGCCCAGAGACTAACCACATCAAAAAACGCTATTACCCTTGGGCTGGTGGGCAAAAGGAAGATATTGTGTTATCAGTCCCAGTAAGCTGGGACCACTCAGTCTACTTGAGAATCTCTGGCTTAATGTGTAGTCTCAGTTCAGCTCTCTCATTTGTCCTAAAGACAGAAAAAAAAAAAACCCTAAGGAATAGTGAGAAAAAAATGGTATCAATCGACTGGAGGTTCTGGTGAGGCTAAACTACTTATAGGAGGGTCACTAGAGAAAGTGAGCCCCAGAATAGAAGATATGAACCAGAGAATTCTATATTTAAATTTGAGATTTTGTAGGCAGTGCAGGTTTTAGTTGAGGACAATGTGACTATGACACATGGGAGTGAGAAAGTAAAGTTGAAAGAAAAGTCTTCGGAGGTAAGGAAAGGGAGGAATAAAGAGACTAACAGGGCTGCTCTCTTGCACAATACCTGGGGCCCTATCGAGTAGTCATCTGTGACACTGGTTAAGCTGAGGTTTAAATGATTAATCCATGCCGAATTTCATCCCTTGCCCCCACACACTAGTGTGTGAGTAGGAGCTTCTTTCTGTCTTGCTCAACACTGTATCTCCAGTAACTACATGGTCTTTCAATAGGCACTCATTAAATATTTGTTGGATGAACGAATAAATGTTGATGTCACTAAAAGACAAGAGTAATGCTGTGAAAGGTGAATTAACACCTAAAGACTTCAATGAATGAGGAGAAGAGACTTGAAGTTCAGTGGATGACAGCAACAGATTGGTAAAGATGGAGATAAAACAGGATAGCATGACCCTTTTAAGCTCTAAGGGTTCCTTTGCTTTTGGTGTGTGGCCAGAGAACGATCATGATGGGCCAGTCCTGCTCCTAAGCCACATGAGGTGTGGGATAAAAGATCATCCACTTGCAAAGCTACAGGGAAAGTGAACTTGGAAAGAGTCAGCTAGGTTTCTAGGCAAGATGGAAGAGTGAACATTCTGTGAAGGGCCAGTGATCAAGAGGATCTTGCTGATTACAGGTGTGGATTTCCAAGGCCTGCTGGATAACGGTGGAGGAAGGACACACTGGTTAGAATCCCAACAAAAGTGAATTCCACTCAGATGGTTCGACTTGGGAGACTTTCATAAAGGGGAACCGTTTATCAAGGTGGAGTCAGGGTTCAGGGGGAATCATCAAGGGCAATTAAGTCATTTGGAGACTGGAAAAAGTTCCCTTCAAAGCCCACTGAGCCCCACACGATAGAGGAATAAATGTCTATGGGAATTGTGGTCCAGGAGGAAGAAGGCCACTACGAGAACTACGTCAGCAAGTCAGGGAAGCAGTGGGGAGGGAGTGGGAGATAAGTGCTCCACCACATTCTACATTTATTCTGTTTTTCTGCTTGGACCTCCCCTCACAACTGCTGCACCCAACTGGATGCAAGAGGAGAGATGACTCTGGAAACTTCCCTCCATTATGCGAGTTTGATTCCAGGGAAAAGCGGAGCAGAGAAGGGCAAAACATGAGTTTAGGGTGGTGGTAATAGGTGGAGATAGGCTAGCTGGTTGAGAATAAAAAAAGAAGACGTTATCAGAAAAGCGATGCAAAGAGAGATGTGGGAATCAGGTTTGGGTCTTAATGAAAGATGGAGTTAAAGTTGGATGGCAGATTATATGCTTGAAGTTTGTACTAAATGTCCCAGAGAGGCGGTACGCATTCCTTTCCTTGCCATAACGAAATCTGGCTCACTCTGAAGAGTCTGCATTTTTATTTAGTGCCTTGTGATATGTTTATTGGGGGTTCATGCTTTCTTGGGTGCTCACTAGAAACACACACTATAGTAGAGGCTTTGTAGCTAGGACATCGTCATTTTCTGCCACTCATGCACAAGGGCAAAAATGGACAAACATGGGGCCACACTGGTTAGAGAGAGATGTCTGCCATTGCTCAGTGCAACCCAAAGGCTCTGCAGAACCCCTAAGTCACTCTCCTACTTGGAAATAACCTGAACCCTTTGGGCCAGCTAAGTGTGATCATATTCTGAATGCTTTCCCATGTCATAGACTTTGCTGTGGTCTCAATCACGATGCCATTTCCTATGTATGACCACTCTTTAGATATTAAGTAAATATTAAGTTAATATTGAATGTTGAATTAGTATTTACCAGATCACCACTTATTTTGTTAAGTCTTCCCTGTTTAGACTCCAAAGCAGAAATGGAACAAAAGTTGGTTTGCCTTTTGCTGCAGCCACTGTGGAAAACAGTATGGAGGTTCCTCAGGAAATGAAAAATACAACTACCCTATGATCCAATAATATCATCATTCAGTACCCCCAAAATACAAAAACGCAAATTCAGAGATAAATGCACCCTCGTGTTTATTGCAGCATTATTTATAACAACCAAATTCTGAAAGCAGCCCAAGGGTCCAGTGATAGATGAATGGAAACAGAAGATGTGGTATATATACACAATGGAATATTACTCAACCATAAAAAGAACCAAATCTTGCCACTTGCAATGACATAGATGGAACTAGAGAATATAATGCTAAGTGAAATAAGTCAGAGAAAGACAAATACTGTAAGATCTCATTCATAGGTGGAATTTAAGAAGCAAGACAAGTAAGCAAAGGGAAGAGAGAAGAGAAGAGAAGAGAAGAGAGAAACCAAGATACAGACTCTAAGTAGAGAACAAACTGATGGTTACCAGGGGGGAGGGTAGTGGGGGGGAGGTTGGTGATATAGGTGATGGGGATTAAGGAGGGCACTTGTGATGACCACTGGGTGTTGTATGTAAGTGTTGAATCACTACATTGTACACGTGAAACTAATATAACACTGTATGTTAGCTATACTGGAATAAAAAAAAGCAGATATTCAAGTATGTATCATAAGAAGAACATTCTAGAGAATATAGAAGACCCGTGTCCTGCTTTAGGAAACAAATGATCTGCATATGTGTCTACAAAATGATTCTTTAGGTAAAAGATTATCATCTTGGCAAGAAAAGAAATATTATGGCAATTATGACAGTGGTATCATTGGGTTAAGAGAATAACATTGAGCACCATTCAGTGATAGGTTCCGTTCCAAAGGTACAAACTTGAACTTAGAGTTTCCGCTTCTGGAAAAATGAGAATAATAATGCATATAATTATTAGAATCATAGGTTCCCCCCCACTTTCCTCTAAGCAGTGATTCTTAACCGGGAACAGTACTGCCCCCTGAAAGGGCATCTGGAAATGCAGAGGGTGTTTTTGTTTGTCTCAATGACAAGGGATGTTACTGGCATTAAGTTTCTGGAAAGAGCAATGGACACCATCCTGCAACGTGGGGGCAGTTCTGCTTAATAAAAAAACCATCTCATCCAAAATGGCTGTGGTACTCCCATTGTGAGATATTAAATGCCACAGATATTTAAAGAATGATTTTTCTCATTCCTGGTTCTGGATTTTTCCATCTAACAGCTGCTTCTCGAATCTTATGCTCTGCTCTGCCACCCTCAATTCCACTAGGGGCCACCAGTCAATCTGCTAATAATTATAATCCCTACTGATGGTGTGGTGGACACCGCATGACCTTGGAGTTGTGTCTATTGGAGTAAAATCCCCAATTCTGCCACTCCTTAGCTGTATGTCCCTTAGAAGCTTACCTAAGTACTCTGAGATTTAGGTCACTCTTTCAGAGAATAAGTTTACTATCGTCTTCTTTGTCTTGAATTCTTTTTATATTAAGGCAGAATAGACACATATTTAAAATAACTCCTGCCTCCTAGAATACTTACAAAAATTAATGGAGACAAGATCAACATAGAGCGTCACATAGAGTATGAAACGTGGTAGACATTTAATAAATGGTGGCTACTATTTTCTTCTGCACAGCGCGTATATTTGATACCGAGTGCAAAAATGAGACACTGGACAATTCAACCTCAGAATATCTAGCAGGTTCCAGCAACAGTTTGCAAACTTTTGGCAGCAAGAGCAGGCAAATAGGTTAAATTTTATAATCTGAATAATGAAATCATTTGAGAGGCGACTGAAGGTTCAGAGGGCGGGTTGGGGAGGAAATGTTATTCTATCTGAATGTGTTCACCTAATCATGCACATTTTAGGATAATACCAAGTTGTATTTTCCTGAATAGAGGATTTCATGCCCAATTTCCACCACTTGCTTTCAAGAGAATGGTCCCCTATGTAACAGCCCACTGTGCTGTCCGACCCTGACCAAGGGCTCTAAGGATGGAGCCTTCAGCCTTTATTTTGAACTTCCTAGATTAGGCAAGCTTGCCAAGCCCCGATGTTGTTGTGGCATATTTGAACGTTGGTTTCAACAAAGTACAACTCCCCTGAAATAATTGACTAGCCCTAAAGTGTTTAATCTCCACGTTAGACTTTTGTAATTCTTGAAGCAGGAAATGGTTCTCTGCAAATATTTAGAAATGCTGTGGAAACGCTGAGGTTCACATCCATGGCAACCCTTAGGTTGCAGGCTGTAAAAGGCATCATGTCTGCCTTCACAGAATTATTCAGTTCTTAAATATTTGTCATCAGGTAAAAGATGGAGGCTGACATAGGAGAGGCAAGCTCCTCAAGTTCATCTTAAGAAGACCCTGGTTGACATCTGACCCCACAGTCCTATAAACATCAGCATAAATTCCCTTTCCACTTAAACTGCATCTGCTGGGCAAGGTTTTAATAAAGCAGCAATTCATGGAAAGGTTTCCCCTTATTGCAAGTGTCAAAGTTCTCCTTGTTTAAGTTCACCGTTGGCAAAGCGTGCCTGGCCTCAGCTGTGAACTTTGCCTTGTTGCCTCACCTCTCCTTGACAGAAAAAGATTTCACAACCAATTGTAGGATGTATCAAATTCTGTATTTGCATACCATTTGAAGATGGTATGAAATGGAATGGAATGGAAATAAATGCTGTATCTGTCACTGAAATTAATTTCATCACATAATAGTAAATGTTCTCTGAGAAGTTGTGTTTGCATATATTTACCTGGGTAAAGATATATTACAAAGATAAATACACAAAAATAAATATATGGAAAATCATTTGGCTTCAAATCAAGAAGGCAGGGGCCTTGGGTTTAAATCCCAGCTTTGATTCCTCATTGGTTGGAAAATGATGGATACAATTATTTAGATCAAGGGTAAGTTGTGGGTGGTTTTCACTGTGTCATTGAAGAGATAGATGGCAAAACAATTTATTATATTGGGGAGTACGGGGTGGGGGAGGAGAGCAAGAACACAGAAGAGGAAGAACTCATTCTTGTGAGGAAGGCAATTATCTTAGTTTTGCACTTACTGAGTTTGAGACCCCAGCGGGGTGTTTTTTTGGTGAAGTTGAATATAGTCATGTGATGCTCAAACAGAAAGTGCAATTTGGGTGCCATTAATGTGTAGATGACAATTGAAGCACAGGCATGGATGCATTCCCTGTAGGCTCGTTCCTACAGTGATAAGAGAAGAAGGCAACGACAAGAATCCAAGGAATGTCAACACTTAGTGGGTAATTAAAGCAGGGAAGACTAGTGCGGAAGGGTGACTAAAAATACATGCCATGGTGCGGTGTGTGTGTGTGTGTGTGTGTACAACTGGGAAAGAAGTGTCAAGAGAAATGTTCCAAGGGGGAAGTAATTATGCCTGTCAGAAGCATCTGAGGAGTTCAGTAAGGTATGAACTAAAATCTGTTCACAGGATTAGTTATTTGTAAGTTTATTGGTGGCCATGTTGAGGAATTTCAGTGAGAGTAAAAACCAGGCTGGAGTAGAGTGAGGAGTGGAGTTAGCCTGGAAAGAAGAATTAGGGTTGTAAACCTCCTATCTTCAGATATTTGAAGACTTCTTATAGAAAGTAGGAAAACATTCCCGTTTATTTTGCCTCCATAGAGCAAAACAATGAATAACGCAAGATCACTTTGGGATATATTTTGTAGGCATATCCAGCAATTGAAATTATTTAATTTAGGGGCGCCTAGGTGGCGCAGTCAGTTAAGTGTCCGACTTCAGCCAGGTCACGATCTCGCGGTCTGTGAGTTCGAGCCCCGCGTCGGGCTCTGGGCTGATGGCTCAGAGCCTGGAGCCTGTTTCTGATTCTGTGTCTCCCTCTCTCTCTGGTCCTCCCCCGTTCATGCTCTGTCTCTCTCTGTCCCAAAAATAAATAAACGTTGAAAAAAAAATTAAAAAAAAAAAAAAGAAATTATTTAATTTAATAGTTGCAACATTAGAAAGTGGTAAGATTCCATCACAGGAGTCATTTAGTCGTGGATAAAACACCGCCAGGGAAAGGGAACATAGAGATGGTTTACCTGCATCCAGTGAATCTATTCTGAGACCGTCTAGCACAGAGGCTCACTGTCTTTGCAACCTTGGGCAGACAGCAGCTCACATGCTTATCTATCGTTTCCAGGTCATAGGGGCCAGTAAGGCCGGTCATTATCTTTTCCTTTAATGCCCAATGTCAGTGGGACAAAAATCACTCAGAAGGCCTTGCGGTGAGCAGTTGAGTTTTGAACTGAGTTGAGAAAGCCCAGGGCTGTCTTGAACTTTGCCCAGACTCACCAGGGGATCCTCCGGGCTTCTCTCACTTCGTTCTGCTGGTGCTTTGGGAGAAAGCCCTCAGCATTTCTGTAATGTCTGTGTTGCTTCACTAATTGATTAAAAGAAAAATAAACACCTCTGGGGTGAAGGTCTGCCTCTTACTTAGGACCAGACTGCATCTAGCTTCTGGGCTTCTGAGTGGGTATCTTAGAGCGATCTTGCTGGTGGTAGCTTTTACAGAGATTTTCCAGGCCATGAAAGCTGCTGTTGGTAGGCATTGCAAGAATCCAGATTAGGTCCTTTGATGGCAGAAAGAGCCTAAACACTCTAATTCAGAGGATAAAGGAAGCAAGAGGTGATGAAGGAGGAACATGGCGAGACGACCAGAGAGAGACCTTCAGGGGCCATGAGCATCAAAACACTCACTGTGGGACGCCATTCCTTTCCTTCCATGTGTAACTTATAAACAACTCAGAGCCATATGATCATTGTGAGGACATCAAATAAAGTTCTTATGTTTCTAACGATAATGATTCCAGTGTTTTAAACACACTTTCAAAGTCTTTAAATAATGGCATTCGTGCCATCTTTTCCTGTACCCAAGGCAGCACATTATTGGATGTTCCTATGTGCACTCAGCACAGGGTTCTGTGTTTAGAGACCAAAAACTGTTGGAGCAGTTGTGACAGTCAAGGATGCTGTATTCTCCTCAATTAATGAGTAGACTGACAAATTAACCGCTCGTTATTTAACAATTAAGCAGTTATTATTTACCAGTACTAGATGAAGGGATGAGAGGCGGACAAGGCAGTCAACATCAAAAGACCCTAAACCACTTTATGTTTACACGACTTCAGTTCTTTGTGTATACAGCAGACAAGAAAACGATCTCTACTTCTTGACTCCTTGAGTTACCGTGTCTGATATTCTTCTGGAAGAATGAAAAATGATTGCACTTCAGATACAGGAATGATATTTCTGGTGTGTGTCTCAAATATAGCCAACTCATGGATATGGATGCAAATGTGGCAAATGAGTTTCAGACACTAGCTTATTGAATATAGCCCTTATACAAAGAGACACAAGAGAGATGATTTCTGTCTTTCAGCCATGTGACGATACAGAAGGAAAGTGACCGTCTGCAAACCAGAAAGAGAGCTCTCACCACACGCTGAATTTGCTGGCTCCCTGATCTGGGATTTTTCATCCTCTAGAACTGTGATCTATGGTGTTTGTCATAACGACCCAAGATGACCCAAGACAGTAATTTGTACTGAAAGCAGGGTGCTGCTGTAACAAACACTTCAAATTGTGGAGGGAGCTTTAGAAGTAGGTAAGAGGTAGTGGCTGGAAGGGTTTTGTGGCACATGCTAGGGAAAGCCAGGGATGTCATGAATGGACTATGAAAAAGATTCTCGTGGGAACTCAACAAAGAAAAAGGAGAGCTGCAAGAAAGCTACTGTCTCCTGAGAGGATTTGTGAATGTTGATAGAAATACGGATGGTCAAGACTGTTCCGGTAGGATCCTAGATGGGAGTGAGGAGCATGTTACTGGACAGTGAAAACAAGGCTATCCTTGTTATAAAGCAGCAAATAACTTGACTGAATTATTTGTGCTCTAGTGTTTTGTGCAAGGTGGATCTTGAGATCAATGAAATTGGATGTTTAACTGAAGAGATTTCTAAGCAAAGTTTTGAAGAAGCAGCTAATCCCATTTATGAGGCCTCTACCATGACCTAATCACCTCCCAAGGTCCCATCTCCGAACTCCTTTACATTGGTCATTAGGGTTTCAACTTACGAATTTTGTGGGGGGCATAAACATTCAGCCAATAACATTCTGCCTCTGGCCCTCCCAAGTTGATGTCCTTCTTGTAGGTAAAATACAATTCTTCTATCCCAACAGCTTCCAAGTCTTAACTCATTCTAGCATCAACTCTAAAGTCCAAAGTCTCACCTAAATTCTAAGTATCATATAACTCTCCCTGTGTCACATGAGGGGATAAGGAGAAGCCTCCAGAACTGTGAGAAATAAGTTGTTGTTTAAGTCGCCTAGTCTATGGTAATTTATTACAGAAGCTAGAACTGACTAAGAGAAGCCCAGGAACACTGTGAGCAAAATCGTAAATGTGATAAAAGTCAGGAAATAAGCAGAGGACAGAAATAAATTCAATATGCTCTAACAAAAACAAGTTAAGGGCACCCTTGAATGTTCCCACATCTTCCTTACTGTCACCCTACCGAGTTTTAAGCCAGATTTCTTAGAGTCCATTGGCGTATGAACAAGGAAGCAACATGTGATTTAAGAGATGTTTCTAAACTGCAACTGAAAAAAAAAAAACCCAACATTTTTTAATATAATACATTTTAATAAAAATTTTCGTCCCTGCCAACACGCACACTGGCCATCATTTCAAAAGCTGTGCCTGACTTTTAGACGACAGGGCAAGGAATGATGCAAAGCAACGCAAGACGGCAGAACAGAAAGGGATCCAAGCTGACTGCAGGAACATTGGTCAAATTCAATTTAATAGCCCCATCCTAGGAAATACTTAAGTTCTCATTTCACTTCCCTTTTCTCAATGTCATGAACACTCAACAGCCTCAGCTGATAGCGTCACAGAGGTGCTGACAGGCGCCCAACTGTGGAGTGATTCACTCAGTGTGCTGCTACAATTAGGCCATCAACGTCGTCGGGGACTAGCGTCTCTCCCAGGGTCACGAGGCAAAACCGAGCTGGCCCGTCACTCCTTGTCTGGCCGAAGTCCAGTGCTGATGTCGGGGATGTCACAAAGCAAACGGTCACTGGGTCTTGAAGGCATGAGAGCGAACAGGTCTCTGCTGGGGAAACTGAGTGCATGTGAAGCTAAGCTGTCCAGCACTTGACTTGGAGCGAGGCTCCCTTCCCTGTGTACATTCATTTCATTTTGTGGCCATGGAAAAGCAACTCTGTGGCGCTGGCTGCAGCGGGGAAATCAACAACAACACTAGACAACCGCCCACAACCAAAAAGCGGCCAAAAACAAACAAACAAAAAAGATCGCGAGAAAAATAGGGAGGCAGAGGCCTCCCTCACCTCAGCAAGCCGTGGCCACGTCAAAAGTGAGAATAATTGATTCTGACAGAGAGGAAAGTAGTAATTGGAATGAAACTTGTTTGAGTAACAGCTTAAATGTTTCTTTCCCTGCTTTCCAGATTACATGCACCGTAAAGCCAGGTTTCTTTCTCCTGGCTAGTTCACAGAGGACATTCTGTGTCCAAGGGGCTTGGGGAAGAAGAAGAAGAAAAAACCCCAATCTTGTGTGCTTGCTTCTCTCTGCATTCCAGGGTAACATAGGCAATTTATCTGTACTTAGTCCCTAGTCTTGCTTGCTAGGAGCATCCCTTTATAGACCATCGTTAAGCTATTGGGAGATTAGATGTCGTCTGGGTAAGGGTACCTCAACCCACTGGGCTGGCTAACCAAGCCGAGATTAGAATTTATTCCTAATAATCTTGTTCCTTTTCACTAGTTTCCAATTTTATGAGTACAATGGACGGAATGCTTGTATCCCCCTTAAACTCATATGTTGAAATTCTAACCCCTAAGATGATGGCGTTAGGAGCAGGGCCTTTGGGAGGCAATTAGGTCATGAGAAAAGAGTCCTCATGCATGAGGTCAGTGTCCTTGTAAGAGAGACCCCAGAGAGTTCCCTTACCCCTTCCGCCATGTGAGGACCCAGAGAGAAGACTACCATCTATGAGGAAGTGAACTCTTACCAGACACTGAATCCCCCGGCTCATTGATCTTGGACTTCTCAGCCTCCAGAACTGTGAAAACACATTTCGTAATTGCTTATAAGCTGCTAAGTTGATTGTATTTTGTTATAGCAGCAGGATTGGATTAATACAATGGGCGGGAGTCCTGATTTCATAGTGGAGCATCTTTAGTTCTTCATGATCTGATCTTGCTGCCAGCTTCCCCACTCTATGCCCTGCCATGTCAGATATTCGTAGGTCTCACGTGATCTGGCCACTTCCTGTTTCTTTGATCCTTTACTCACAAGCTCCAGCTGTGTGGACCTTTGACTTTTTCCTTGAAACTTCCAAACCTGTTCCGGTCTCTGAGCATTTTCTCTTGTTACCCCCTTTTCCTGGAGTGTTCTTCCCTCTCGTCCTCACATACCTGAATTGCTCCTAACATTCGAGTGCAACTGTCATGACCAAAAGACACTTTCCTTGACCCCCTCCCCAAATAAAATAGGTCTCCTGGGGCAGTGTCATTAGTCTATTTTATTTTCTAGGTCACTTGTGCTGGTTTCTAATAATATCTTGATCATTTATTTGTTTATTGCCTGTGTTCCCTCTCCTGTATAACCATGGTGGAATCTTCATAAAAGCAGAGACTTTCTCTATTATGTACTCTTGTGTCCCCATCTAGGGCAGGAGCTCAAAAGACATAAATGAATGGTTCTCGGCACACAGCGTGTTCCACCATGCTTTCTTTCCTTTGGCCATTTAGTCAACTTTCGTTTTATGTTGTCAACTTGCTCAGTGACCCCCTTCTCCTGCTTCAAAGACTCAGTTCATATCTTTGCTCTCTGTGGAGACTTCCTCCACATTTTGGGGCACAGCAAGGATTCCATCTGGCATGTTCATCCTTTATGGTGACAGCCATGTTGTATTCCCGTTGTGTGTTTATGGATATAGCTGGCTTGAAAGTGTAAGATTTTTTTTTTTTTTACATTTAAACATTTTTTTTAATTTAAATTTTAATTAGTTAACATACAGTGAAATATTAGTTTTGGAAGTAGAATTCAGTGATAAATCACTTACATATAACACCCAAAAGAGATTATGTCTGTATCTATGGAGCAACAAGCCTAGTGCAATGAATGCACCTAGTAGGTGCTTTAAAATGTTGAGTAAATTAGTAGTCATCACCTTGGATGATTAGGCTTCAAAATGTAGTTTCTTTTGAGGTTCTGCTGTTGTTGTTCAGAGACTACCTGTTTATGGCTTCATTCTCACACAAACTCTCTCAGATATACCTCCATCATTAACAGCATTAGGGTCCATCGGAGGACCTTATCCTTGGCCAATTCTGATAGCTTTCTAACTCATTTTTTCTGTCTCTAGCTTCTTCCCTCTAACATGTAAGAGAAGGAAAAGCCTCAACATTTTCCTGTAAGTGATCTCCTTTACTTTCCAGGTAAAGGAAGGGAAATCATTAGTCTGATTGGTCAAATAAGCAAAAATTCTTTTTGGATTCCTCTCATACCTCTCAAATTTCTCTGCCACTCTCTCTTACTCTGTTTCTCTGTCTCACTTTCTCACTGTCTCTGCTTCTCTGAAACCAAAGAAGTGGATTCTGGTGCTTCCACAAATTCTTCTGTCTTTGCTGTGGGTCAAAGGTAGCAAGATCTCAAGGCTTCGATCTCACGGGCCTGGGTGATCAAAGGTCTGGCTTTAACCTTCTGCTTCAGGTATAGACACCTAAGGCATCTTCAATCGGGTTCTGTAATGAGTTGTGTTTGTCCGTTGCTGACTTTGCTATTAATAAAGTAGTAACATCCATTTTGCTGTTGGCCCTTGTGTGTATAATAAGTGATTTGGTGTGTCTCCTCAATGAATTCTTGAAGGAAAGAACCTCTCTTATATTCACATTTATTTCTAGAAGATTACACCCTAGGCCCTCAACATGTTTACTGAATTTTATTAAGAAAGAAAAGCCAAGTTGCTTTTTCCTCTTGTAGGAATACCCTGATGAGCATCTAATAGAAGTTTAATGAGCATTTGTTGAGTGAATAAATGAATTATTCAATACCTTCTCAGCTTTCTGAGTTGCTAACTCAACTCCACCTCCATCTCTGCTCTAGGGACAGACTGTTCTGGAGAACTGTAGTCTCTGCTGATACATGCTTTAGGCTCTACAAGATAGTCCACAGGCTTGACTGTGAGTATTAAGAATGCAGTTGGATCAGGGGCGCCTGGGTGGCACAGTCGGTTAAGCGTCCGACTTCAGCCAGGTCACGATCTCGCGGTCCATGAGTTCGAACCCTGCGTCGGGCTCCGGGATGATGGCTCGGAGCCTGGAGCCTGTTTCCGATTCTGTGTCTCCCTCTCTCTCTGCCCCTCCCCCGTTCATGCTCTGTCTCTCTCTGTCCCCCCAAAAATAAATAAACGTTGAAAAAAAAAAACAATGCAGTTGGATCTTATCATTTCATTGAGAATCTGTAGTATCTTCACTTACTCATTTGAAATTAAAGGCATCTGCCTTCACATCTAGTAGCAGAAAATGTGGGCAGAAAGTTTTTGAGCTTATAATGTAATCGACCAAAGCAGCATTTTAAACTTCAGCATGCACAAAGGAGTGGATTTTTATTGGCCAAACATTGGGAGATGCTTGTTACTAGGAAGTTGGATGAGGCAAAATAACTTCTGACATATCCAAGACCTCCCAGCCAGCAGCAGGGATATTTAGAAGAGACGACCATTGATTTCCACACTGACTGACATCACGCTTTGGCATGTCATGGTCATGTCCAGAAGACAACCTTCTTGCCTTTTCAAATACCTTGGTAAGAAATAAAAATGTAGGATGATTGAACTGCTTTTTCTACATATGCAATCTTGCTTGGCCTTTAGAAGTTAGTTCACATTATGTTTTGAGACACTATCCAATCCAGTCAAAGTGCTTACAGACCTAGCATTTCAGAACTGAAAGGAAAATAAAATCAAGTTTGGTTTGGAGATTTCAATCTCCACTATATTCACATTCATTATCTTGCCATGTGTTCATAGCCACATTGTGATTTCAGTATGTTAGCTGCATTTTTACCAAAGAGTAAATAAAAGCTCAAAGGATCTAAGAGACCCGCCTGACATCACATAGCTAGACAGTGATAAAATCAGGACTTGGATTCAGACAATTTTGCTTCAAGTTCAGTGCTCTTACACCCATAAAGCATTGCCTTAGAGATAATCCTCATCAATCCTCCCTTTTCAAGATGCAAAATTAAGTCTGGGAATGACAGATGCCTTTCTAATGGCCTCACGGATGGCAGTGAGATCTCTGTAGAAATTTGGGAAGCTAGCTCCAAAGAACATTTCAGTTCCTGTTAATAAAATACTTGTCAGTGGGCTTTAGCACTCCTCTGAAAATGCAGAATTTTAAAAGAAAACAAGAAGAGAGGAGGAGCTCAAAATTGTGACTCACTTGCCTTGGAATGCAAACGCAATATTTCCTGAATCTGTGGAATAGACAATAAAAGGATGTGTATTTATCACCTGGAACATAAAAGGTAACAAGTGATTCCATACACTGTTGTAAATATTATACACTCGCTATATTCTTTTAATATGATAACAAGGTATCATAGACTAGGTGGCTCAAGCAACAAAAGTTTATTTTCTCACAATTCTGGAGGCTAGAAGTCCAAGATTAAGGTATCGACATCTTTGCTTTCTTCTGAGGGCTATGAGAAAGGATCTGTTCCAAGCATCTTTCCTTGGCTTGTTCATGGCTGTCTTCTCTCTGTGTCTTTACATCGTTTTCTCTCTGAGGTGTCTGTGTCCCTGTTTCCTTTTCTTGTAAGGACATGGGCCATATTGGATTAAGGCCCACTGTAATGACCTCATTTTAATTTAATTAGCTCTTTAAAGACCTTCTCTAAATACAGTTACATTCTGGGGCCCTGGGGGTTAAGACGTGAACATATGAATTTTGAGGAACATAATTCCCTCCATAATACACACACACACACACACACACACACACACACACATACACACACATACAGCAAGCATCAGTAAGGAGATGTATGTAGGAAGTATAAATTTGATTTTCCTGAGCACAATATGTACTTTTTGGTGATCTTCAAGATCTTTTTTTTTCTTTTGTGAGGGTTTTTTTTGTGAGCCAAGACTTTGCAGAAAAAATGTAGAAGTAGAAGGAAAGAAAAAAATGTACCAGAAACCGTAGGCTCTTTTTTATATTTGCTAGGTTGCCAGGAAGAGACCAGGGTATGAAATCCTAAGGCTCAGGCTTGTGTCAGGATCCATCACTTACCAACTGAGATGCTGACCACCTTGTAAGCTTGTCATTTATTTTTTTCATCTGTGAAATAATAATCTGGTCATCACATGGTTTTTGTGAAGATTAAATGAGTATAAAAGCACTTTGTACACTCTAGAGAAGAGTTGGAATTTTTTTTTAATGGACACCTTTCCTTAATGGCAATCATAGAACAGAAATCTTACATTTCAAAGAGGCGACATGTTTTGGAAAAAAAAGGAGGGGCTCCTGGGTGGCTCCATTAGTTAAGCGTCTGACTTTGGCTCAGGTTACCATCTCATGGTTTGTGGGTTTGAGCCCTGCATTAGCCTTTGTGCTGATGGCTTTAGAGCCTGGAGCCTGCTTCAGATTCTGTGTCTCCCTCACTCTCTGCCTCTCCCCCACTCACTCTCTTTCTCTTCCTCTCTCAAAATTAAACATTAATTTTTTTTTAAATAAAGAAATAAAAGAGGTGAAAACAAACCCACTTAGCTTGAAAAGACAGTGAGGAGTTGGGCCAGGGTGGTGTCGAGATTGTTTACCAAGCCCCATCCTCCACTAGCTCAGCTTCTGCCAATTCTTGGGGCTACTACTGAGAATATATTAAAAATCACTACCCTTAGGGGCACCTGGGTGACTCAGTTGGTTATAAAAGCACTAGGTTGGTTAAGCATCTGACTTCGGCTCAGGTTGTGATCTCATGGTTTGTTAGTCTGAGCTCTGCGTCGGGATCCGTGCTGACAGCTTAGAGCCTGGAGCCTGTTTCAGATTCTGTGTCTCCCTCTCTCTCTGCCCCATCCCCATTCATGCTCTGTCTCTCTCTCAAAAAAAAAAAAAAAAAAAAAAAAAAAAAA